>NC_080381.1:134866110-135180562 GCF_014773155.1 Arachis stenosperma
TGAACATGCAACATGTCCGTTTCGATAACCAGTAGAGTTCGTATAGCTTATTAAAATGTCATAGTCCAACAATAATAGACTCGAATTTTTGTATGATGTTTATAATATATGTTCATGCTCCGGTATTTAATTTGTTACTGGGATTCGTTATAGCTTGGGTTGTGCATATTCTGAGTAATAATTGTTTCCCGTTGTTTGTCTTATACTTCATATTAAAATGGAAAAGGAAAAAGAGTCATCAAGCATTTAGATGAGTTTTGTTATTTTTCTTTTAAGCTAATTTACGTAGCACATAAATAATATGTAATTTCATGTAAATTCATATAAAGAAGTTTAAGAAAGCGATTTGGAAACGGCCATGTCCTATCATTGAATAAAAGAAGTTGATCCGAATACATAACAAATCACTTAAATTTTAATAAGTCAGCTTTGTGGTAGTTCAAGCCAACATTATAAATTCATCTATATATGCACGATTTTATTTAATAAATTGAAAACTCATCAATTTTCTTTCTTTACTCTTCAACCAACCATTCCTAATCTCCCTTTTTCACCTACAATCGCCGTCATGTTTAGCACGTTATATATATATAAAATGTATTTTATTTTTTACATTAAATATGGTGAGAGTAATAAATATATGTTAAAATGATAATTATGTTCCACTTTCTCCTACATTCTAATATGTTCCAATTATATATAAATAGATACAGAATTTTATTTCTTATTTTCTGTTATTGTTACATGGATCAGAATAATTATCCTGATAATATTTAGGAGATAATAATTTAAAATTATTTTATTTAATTTAATATTTATAATTTTATGTATGTAATATCAATAATTATTATATATTTTTTATATTTAATATTATATAATTATTTCAATAATAATAAAAAACATAAAATAAAATAAACAATCATTAAAATTATTTTCAATTATTTTAAATTAATTTTCTATTTCTTCCTAACATATTTGTAATAAACTAATAATACTTTTACTTATTTTTCCATAAAATTTATATCTTATAATGTAAAAGTAGGGTATTAATTTTCATTTAAGACTTGTGTCTAAATTTTTCATTGAAAACAAAACTTTAAATTAACTTACGTCATTCATAATGTTGTTTCGTCTTTATTAACTTTAACTACAACGTCAATAAATAGAGCTGATCCATCTTTCACCGTAATTATGAACACCTGGTTTTAGAGAAACAAAGGTACATGGAATTTTGACTATGTTCCTTAAATATATTATCTTGCGGTCTATTTATTTCAGGGCGGACAGTAATGAAGATGGAAGAATTACAAGGGAGGAAGTGCAAGAGGTAAGAAAATTTGAGGTGACGAAGAAAATTAATATAGAGTCATGTTTTAAGTTATCATCGATAATTTTTTTTATTTCGTACAAATTTGTTTTTAATATTTTTTTCTTTTTGACAAACTAATGTCTGAACATTCAAAATAATATACAAATAAATCCTAATAAAATAAAAATAATCAGTTTTATTTATTTTCTAAACAATAATATAGTTGAACAATTAAATGATTTAAAAATTAAAATAATAGAGACTAATTAAGTTATCCATTATTTTATTTGAGATTAATTTGTCTAATATTATAAAATATTTAATTTAAAAGTTTTCTTATTAAAAATTAATTTATCCCAAATTATTAAAAATCAATTTAAGATATTACATATATTCATATATTCAGGCATAGTCACACGGTTGTTATTGATCCCTTTTGATTACGTTTTTGAAGCGTGATAAAAAAAAACATGGTCAAATTTTTAATTCATTGTCAGTTTTATAAAAGTGTGGTCATTGATTTTTTTAACTATTTCTTTAAAGTATAATAAAAAATATAGTCAAATTTTTAATTAATTGTAATTTTTATAAAAGCGTGAGCATTAATTTTTTTAAACTATATTTTTAAAGTGTAATAAAAAAAAGCGTAGCAAAAATCTTTTTTCTTGTAGTGGAATAATGAATACCGGTCTAAGTAGTATTTAGTTTGTTAACACGCATGCATCTGTCAAAGAGAAATCATTGGAGGTGGTAAAGAAAGACACGAAAAAAGCTAAATAAAATAGAGTTAAAAAATTGGTAAAAAAAAAAAGAAGGACCTTGTAATGGTAACAATATCTAAAAATCTTTGGAGAAAAGACAGAGAAAGTTGCCACTGAAAATGTTATTAAAATAGCTAAACATGGTAAATGATACTCCTTTTATTGGCTATTTGGTATCAACTGAAATACATATTAATTTAAAATCAGTTATTAAAATTAGTTATTAATATAAAATAATATTTAAAATAATTTAAATAATATATATTTATATACAAATATATAATAATTAATTTTAATTGTTAATTTTAATATATAAATAATATTTTTAAAATTATTATAATTGTTATTGTGAACTGTCTAGCGCTAGAGTAACAATAAAATTCGATTGATAAATATAATCAAAATATTTTCGAAACTACATATAAAACTGTGATTATATATAAAATGGTATGCCAATAACACGTGAGATTCTCTTTTTGGGTCTCGAAATAAGATTTGAGCTTTTCTCTTTTTGGACAAAACATAAGATTTGAGCTTGAATATTTCTTGTTACTATGGGGGCCTCTCTAGTGGTGTATTGCTAATTTGCTACATATCTTTTGCTTGTGGGTTGGGCTTCAAAGAATTATGTTAATAATTCAAATGCTACCTATGAATGTACGATAACCCATTAACATCTGCAGCTGAGGCTTTAGCTAAGTGGTCCATCATCATGTTTCTCAATATGCTAAATGGTTCAAGTCTCACTAGAGACCGTGGATGAATCCTTAAATAGAATGTGTGTGAGTTGTGTGAACTGTGAACCCAAAAAAAAAAAAAAAAGAAAGAAAAAACACACACACATACATTAACAACTCCAATAGGCACATGAAGTATTTAATTGTTAAATTTTAAAGATTTGGGTTTGATTTGCTAATATCTTACTTTTTGAAAATAGTTTATTAAAATTAGTTTTTAAAAGATAATTTTTTAAAAATTATAACATTTATATTTGGTAAATCAAACTAAAAATTAGATTTTAATAATTACAAGGAACAATAATTGTATTTTGAAAAATAATTTTTAAAATTAAAAATTTATAATAAATATAAATATAAGAATAAATTTAGATATTTATTTATATAAGAGATTATATTAAAATTTTTAAATTTTATAAGCACAAGTTAGCATTAAAAGGCTTTTCTTTAAATGGTTTTAAAAACATTCTCAATTTTTAAAAAATACATTTTCAATTTATCACTTTTGAAAAAACACAAGCCACTTACCAAACCAAGCCTTAACATGTATACTTCAAAACTTGGTTGAATTGTTTATATTTACTTAAATGTACTGATTTACGATCGAATAGTAAGTAGTCTTATATTGTTGAAATATTTGTATCTTGATTAAAACTTAGGTATGTATCTAAAATTGTTATATTTAATTATATGTTTGATTCATAAATTTTTGTAATAATAAACATATAGCATACCTATAAATTTGATCGTCATTAATCTTGTCAAACGCACTATTTGAAATAAAGTTAATAGTCTCAAACACACCCACCTAAACGCACTATTTGTACTATCATTTGATCAATATTCTATGTTTTCAACAGCTCATAACACTCAGTGCTTCTGCAAATAAATTATCGAAGCTAAAAGAACAAGCTGAAAGATACGCTGCATTGATAATGGAAGAGTTGGACCCAGAAAACCTGGGTTATATTGAGGTAAGAGGGGAAAAAATCATGGAAGAAAAATATATGAACCATGAAAGAATCAGTATAAGATTAAATGTTCAAATTGGTCAAACAACAATATTGTATTTTTCATTCTTGGCATCGTTTTCAATATGCTGGCGTGACCTGTAGTCCTGTACCTGTCACACGACAACGTCGTTTTCTTGCACCCTACATGGCATCTTAGCAGTTAACAGTTCCATTAGCAAGTGTCAAACGATGACAAGATAAAAAATAGATTAAAAACTGACGACATGCATGTCAGTTAGGTGTATTTTAGTATGTCTATGCTAAAATAGTTATAGACTTATGATAGCTATAGTATTTTAAAAAATATTGTTAAAATTAAAATTATATTTTTTATTATTTAATAATATTTTTTAAAAAGTGTTATTAAAAAAAATATATTACTAAAATATAAAAAATATGAGTTTAATTTTAACAACATATATAGTTATTGTTGAAACCATAACTATAGGCATACTTAGTTAACATGGAAGGCAAGTTGGAAGATTTACTTGTTAGAATCATCATCAATCTTTTTATCCTGTTATGTACACTTATTTACTATGCTTTCTTGACCTTGTTAGTATTTGCCCCTTGTTCAGTTGTGGCAGTTAGAAATGTTGTTACTACAAAAGGATAACTACATGAACTACAGCAGACAACTAAGTAGCAGTAGTGTAAGCTGGAGTCAGAATTTGAGTGGGTCAAGGCCCAGAAGCAAGTTCCAAAGATTCTTCTGGACATTTCAGTTCCTTGAACTAGAATATTGGAGGAGGGGCTGGATTTTGTTACTGTGGTTGGTTATCATGGCATGCCTTTTTGCTTGGAAATTTTACCAATACAAAAACAGAACAACTTTCAAAGTCATGGGCTACTGCATACCTGTGGCTAAAGGCGCTGCAGAGACTCTCAAGTTCAATATGGCTCTCATTCTTTTACCTGTTTGTCGGAACACACTGACTTGGCTTCGTTCCACAAGTGCCAGAAAGTTTGTCTCTTTTGATGATAATATTAATTTCCATAAGGTAAGAGTGGTTATTTGATGCTAGCTCATGTAAACACCGTTGGGCTTCATCATTATTTCAATAAATTTGTTACTGTATAGTGTTGGTGCTTACACAATTTGACATGAACCCTGTCATTTCTTTCAGACTATTGCATTTGCCATAGCTATTGGAGTTGCTGTCCATGCATTCACTCATCTGACGTGTGATTTCCCTCTACTCATAAATTCATCTCCAGAAAAATTTTCACTCATAGCTTCAGATTTCCACCAGAAAAAACCAACATACGCATCACTTCTGACCAGCATTGAAGGCGCCACTGGAATCTTAATGGTTCTTTTAATGCTCATCTCTTTTACACTCGCAACTCACCACTTCCGGAGAAGTGCACTCAGGCTTCCACCACCCTTTAACAAATTGACAGGCTTCAATGCATTCTGGTACTCGCACCACCTTCTTGGCCTTGTCTACATTCTGTTGATTCTCCATGGATATTTCTTATCTTTGACTCATCAGTGGTATAAGAAAACGGTAAGAACTTGAGCTGTAATACATTTGAGCAGATATGTGAAAAAGTTGAAAACAATGTTTTCTCTTAATTCTCAGACATGGATGTATATAGCTGTTCCACTGTTACTGTATATAGCAGAGCGCAGTCTAAGAAATCGTAGATCAGCACACTACTCAGTAAAAATTGTAAAGGTAACAAATGCAATTCTCGGTTAAGTCTTAAGTATTGTTTGCAAATCCTTGTATTATGGATATAGTTTAATAAAAATTCAACACTTCCCTTGTGTCTACAATCTCCACTACTTCCTCTCCTTTTTCTTTTTTGCCGTCCTTTCCATTCCGTTTTCTTCTCCTCAGTCAAACATTTGGAGACAGCATAATGATATAACATGAGAATTACATTCTTTCCATATAAATTTCCTTTGACCTAGCAGGTTTCGGTGCTACCAGGAAATGTCTTCAGCATAATCATGTGCAAGCCAACTGGATTCAAGTACAAGAGTGGACAGTACGTGTTTTTACAGTGTCCAAATATCTCTCCATTTGAGTGGTAAGCATGTTTTTATATCTCGGCAATTATCAATAAAAATTTTATATGTAGATTTGATGGGCCATGGACCTAATCCAAGTGATTCATATCCCATCCAAGTATTAATGATGTTTTTTCTGTCCCTATCTTTTCTATTCATAAAAATTTAGAAAGTTAACAAAGCTACTTGTAAATAAATAAAACTAACTTTGTATTCATGAAAGACGAAAAACTGTTATTTCTACCTATAAAAGTTCGGAATTTTAATACATCTACAAATGAGTAAATTAGCGTTTCAATTCTTTTGTGATATAAAAACCATCTTTGGGGGGAACAAAACTAATTTTATTCATTTATAAATAAATTTGTCCGCGTCTTAAAATTCTATGGTTAAAACCAGTAGTTTACTCGTGAGAGTAAAAAATATCATACATGCAAATAACACATCTCATAACTTACCATCAACCATTAATTATTATATGTGAGAAACAACAAACAACAATGTTTATGTTTTAGGCACCCATTTTCTATCACGTCAGCACCAGGGGATGAGTACCTAAGTGTTCACATTCGCACAGTAGGAGACTGGACAAAAGAACTCAAGCGAGTTTTCACAGAAAATGATGAAACATTACCTTTGGATAGTAATCAAGCAACACTAGGGGAGCTAGTGCAGATGGAACAAAGAAGGTAAGTAGAGACCAAAGGCCAACTATGTTTCTCCTCCACGGAAATCTTGCAATGATAAAGTAATTAATGCAAACTTCTTTTATACAGACAGCCAAAACTTTTCTTAGATGGCCCTTATGGAGCCCCAGCACAAGACTACCAGAGTTATGATGTATTGCTCCTCATAGGATTAGGAATTGGAGCAACTCCTTTCATTAGCATTCTCAGGAATCTTATCAATGAAACCAGAGTAATTGATGAAATGGTACTATGCATAATCTTAATAGATTTTTCAAAAGTTGATTTTTTCTTTTTCTTCAGATATCAATTGTATAATCTCATGTGCAGGAATCAATGACGGAAACAACAAAATCAGGAGACAGCTTAAATAGTTTTGCATCTTCAAATTTGACGCCAAGTGGAAACAAGAGAACACAAAGGACTACAAATGCTTACTTCTACTGGGTTACCAGAGAACCTGGATCTTTTGAATGGTTTGAAGGAGTGCTGGATCAAGTTGCAGAAATGGACCACAAAGTAGGATATTGAATTGAGCATAGAGTTACTCTAATGCACTATCATTTAATACAAAAAAAAACTTAAAAATGAGAGCCTATTATCACCAAGAAGCTATCCTCTTTCTCCTTTTTTTTCTTCTCACTCCTTCTATCACATGGAACAGGGCCAAATTGAACTTCACAACTATCTTACAAGTGTCTATGAAGAGGGGGATGCAAGATCCACCTTAATTACCATGATTCAAGCACTAAACCATGCCAAACACGGGGTTGACATCCTATCAGGCACTCGAGTAAGATCTTCATTGCCTGGAGGTCTTTAATTTCTGAATAAAAAAAAAATTATTGAGATGAAGATTGGGTATTTGTTGCCTTATGTTCTGAACAACTAGAACAATTATCATCTGACAGTAACCACAAACCTGAACATGAATTTCTTTAATTTATTGTTTCTCTTGGTTACAGGTAAGGACGCACTTTGCTAGGCCTAACTGGAGAGAAGTTTTCACAAAGATAGCCTCTAAACATCGGCAGTCTACAGTAGGTAAACCACTTATTACAAAGTGTAGAACTGTTTTCCTGAAAGAAATTCAAGAGCTAGTAATACTTGGAGAAGAAGCAATAAATAAGAATTTAAACATGAATTTTGTCCTATATATGCTTGTCATATGATTCAAATTAGGAAGTCAGGCTATAAGTCCTACTTTTTCCAAAGTCATACAACATTGATAAATATACTTGAAATGGAAAGAGTAACTATTTTCATGAAAGAAAAATGAAAAAACTAATTGAAAGTCAGTGACGTAGAAGTAAAGTAGCCCAGTAGGTATTGATGGAGACAAGCTATCTTACAATGAAGTATCAATTGGTAAATCTCAAAGATGAGAACATTGAATGAAATTGAAATCATGTCAATCAATTTATAGCACCTTATTATGTACATGGAAAACTTGAAAATATTTTAAAAAAATTTCGGTGCTTATTTGGGCGCCATTATTCTGTTAAAAAAAGATCTTTTTTCAATGAAAAAATATCTTTTTTTATTTTTTAGCGTATTTGGCAAAAAGTAAAAGCACTAGAAAAATAAAAAAAAAACATCTTTTTTGAGAAGCTGTAATTTACATCTTTTTTTTAAAAGATCTTTTTTCTTTAAAAAAAAGATGTTTTTCATATAATAAATAAATAAAAAGTACTTTTATATTGTTATACCCAAACATAATTGATAGATAAAAAGATCTTTTTGTATGAGATATCCAAACATAAAATTACTTTTACTTCTCCATAAGATCTTTTAAAAAAAGATAACTCGAAAAAAATCTTTTCTTAGAAGCTCACCCAAACAAGCCCTGATAATCAACATAAATAAAAAGATGAAATGTGAAAAGATAAAATCATGGTAAAATAATTTCCATTTGACGGTTAATTGAGTGAAAATAATCATCTATTGGCCCGTCTTTGAATATTATTAACTAGTTATGTAATAACTTTTTCTATATTAAAAATGTTATCAGTGACTTTACTTCATAATTTTCAGTAGAAAATAATAATTAGATATTTATAAACAGTAAATACTTCTCAATAACAAACATGCAACCTGAACCAATAGAAAGCAGGTGCACTGCAGAGGAATTAGGAAACAAGTGATTTGATTTTGATATGCTGCTCAAAACCTGAACCAATTTCTGTTACATCAGAATATTAAACAATGCTAACAAGCTAATCATAATACTTGCAGGGGTGTTTTACTGCGGGATGCCAGTGTTAGCAAAGGAGTTAAAGAAGCTATCACTTGAGATGAGCCACAAGACAACTACACGTTTCAACTTTCACAAGGAGTATTTCTGAAATGCGGAATGATATTTAAACAACTTTTATTCATTTTTCTGTAATTATCAATTAAATGATTCAAAAGGGAAATTAAGAAATGTTTAGTTCATGGTAGTTGTAGGACAGCAAGTGTAATTATAGTATTACACAATTACAGTGCAATACACAATAAAATAAACAGAGTAAAAAAATTTCAAAGATTTCAGTCAGGCAAACACCATACAAGCGTGTTTTAGTACACCATGAAAAACTACATTTAGAAGCTAGAATTCATAGTGTAAACAAACGCATAATTTTGAAAAAAGTTTAATTCAGTAAAGGTGAAAGTACTATTCACAAAATTTTATAGAACTATAACTTTGAGAGTTGCAACTGAAATACTTGACCTGATTCTGAGATCTACATCAGTAGCCAAGAAACTGTTAGCTAACATAACAAAGAACTGCGAGAGGATTATTGCCAAAGAGAGAGGATAGTAAGAAGTGTAAACTATGACAACAGGTACAACAGGAAGATAACCATAGAGCGACCATATATACGCTGCACTGCACTTCAGCTTCCTTACGTTCTCAAAACAGGAAAGAACAACAATGTGAAGCAAGAAGTAGTTTGAACTTCATTGACTTAATGTATGAATCAATTGATAGGAATAAAACACAATTCCCTACTTGCAAGAATTAGAGGAGTAACAATATCCACTAACAACAAGTATTAACACCAGCACAATAGTACCTAATAGCAGCGGAAAAATCACATAAACCAGAAATTAGAAACAAACATAACACACCAAAATTTTTAACGTGGAAAACCTCCTCAATGAGAGAAGTAAAAACCACGAGTCACCAAGACCAGGATATAGCTTCACTATGATGAAAAATAGGGTACAAGAGAGTCACAAATTACTGCACAAAACGTGCATACAACAAGCCAAACAACCCAAACTTCAAAGCTTACAAAACAAGAACAAGAAGATGAAAATACCACAAAAACAGAGCAACTGTGCATGGCCAATATCTCCAGCTACAGATGTTGAATTAAAGATCCGAACGGTGAAATCAAAGAACCAAATGCGCAGAACACATTATCCAAATTTGAGCTCGATCCAACGATTAACGAATCTGCAGTGACCAATTTACAGAGACAGCTTTGTGTATGTGCGAAAATGACTGTCTCTCTTCTCTTCTCTCTAGTGTTTGGTGTTCTCCTTGCAAAATGACCTCTCTTAACTCACCTCAGCCACTTCAACTATTCATGGGTTTGGATACTAGCATTTGGGCTTTTTCTTCACATAGGAAGGGAGCCCAAAATCCCAACAAATCTCCCCCTCACGACTATGTGGAGGTAACTGCCAATCCGGCGATTAAGCAACAAACTTCACACTTACATCTTGGTAATTCCTTGATCATCATATCAGAACCATTCTCATCAATATGAACTTTTCAAGTTCCAACAACTCAGCATCCAAAGCATCACGTATCCAATGATACCTCACATCAATATGTTTGGACCGAGAATGAAAAGTAGAATTTTTACCAAGATGTATAGCACTTTGACTATCACAAAACAACACATACCTCTCTTGAGTAGACCCGAGTTCCTTCAAGAATTTCTTCATCCAAAGCATCTCCCTGCATGCTTCAGTAATGGCAATAAACTTGGCCTCGATAGTAGACAAAGCAACACATTTTTGCAATCTTGATTGCCAAGACACAGCTCCACCCGCAAAGTTGATCAAGAAGCCTGAAATGGACATTCTAGAGTCAATATTTCCTGCCATGTCTGAGTTAGTGTAACCAACTAGAATAGGCTTATCACTTCCATAACACAACTTCATGTTAGAAGTACCACAAAGATATCTCATTATCCATTTTACAGCATTCCAATGCTCTCTTCCTGGGTTTGAAACAAAACGGCTAACACAACCAACAGCATGAGCTATATCCGGTCTTGTGCACACCATAGCATACATTAAACTACCCACGGCTGGTGCATATGGAACATTTTTTATGTCTTTTTTCTCTTCATCACTTGATGGACTTTGCTTGCAACTTAATTTAAAGTGCGTAGCAAGAGGAGTACTAGCGGCCTTTGCTTTCTCCATTTGAAACCTGTGCAACTTTGTCTCTATGTATTTCTCCTGTGACAACCAAAGTTTCTTCTCCTTTCTATCACGTTCGATTCTTATACCAAGAATCTCCTTTGTTGGCCCAAGGTCCTTCATTGAAAATGACATTGCAAGTTGCTTCTCCAACATATCAATCCTAGAAGCATTCTGACCAACAATAAGCATGTCATCAACATATATCAAAAGGATAATAAAATCATTACTAGCAAACTGTTTAACAAATACACAATGATCAGAAGTAGTCTTCTTGTAGCCTTGTTCAGCCATAACAGACTCGAACTTCTTGTACCATTGTCTCGGAGCTTACTTTAAGCCATACAAGCTCTTCTTTAGTTTGCAAACATGATCCTCTTTGTCTTTTACCATGAAACCTTCAGGTTGTTTCATGTAAATTTCATCCTTAAGATCGCCATGAAGGAAAGCAGTTTTCACATTCATCTGCTCTATCTCTAAATCAAGACTTGCAGCCAAACTAAAAAAGTCCTAATAGAAGATCTTTTCACAATCGGTGAAAAAATTTCATTATAGTCAACTCCCTTTTTCTGCCTGTAGCCCTTGACCACCAATCTAGCCTTGTACCTTGGACACTGAGAATTTTCTTCATGCTTCAACCTATAAACCCACCTATTTTGCAAAGCTTTCTTTCCTTTTGGCAACTTCACAAGCTCAAATGTTTGATTATCATACAAGGATTTCATTTCATCTTGCATTGCATCAAACCATTTCTTATTGTCGTCACCTTCCATAGCTTCCGCATAACATTCAGGTTCTCCCCCATCAGTCAAGGTCACATATCCATCAGTAAATGTTACATACTCACTAGAAGGATACCTCGTTGAAGGTCATCGCTCTCTAGTAAACCTCCTAGGATGGAAACCTGGTGGATCTTCAGGTAGCTCAGGTTGATTATAAGCATCATCATCAACTGGAGCATCAATTGGATCTCCCATCTCCTGGTCATTAGGAACCAAAGACTCATTTTGCTGCATATGCTCCTGATCTTGATTCTCTATTTGTTCTGACGAAGGAGGCGGCTGAACTGGATCTACATCAGTCAAGTCACTGCTCTCTTGTGATTGACTCTTCTCTGCCTTATCAATATCTTCAATGGTCTGGTCTTCAATAAATTCTAGCTACATCACGGCTTCTTACAAGCTTCTTTTCAATTGGATCATAAAGCTTGTAACCAAACTCATCTTGACCATATCCAATAAAAATGCACTGCCTTGTCTTCACATCCAACTTGGACCTCTCATCCTTTGGAACATGAACAAATGCTTTGCATCCAAAGACTCTCAAGTGACCATACAAGACATCTTTGCCTGACCAAACATGATCCGAAACATCATTGTCCAAAGCAATTGTAGGACTCAGATTAATCACATGAGCCACTGTAAGTAGCGCTTCACCCCAAAAGATTTTAGGTAGCTTAGCTTCAGTAAGCATACACCTAACTCTTTCAATCAGTGTTCTATTCATCCTTTCTGCCAAACCATTCAACTGAGGTATTTTAGGAGGTGTCTTTTCATGCCTAATGCCTTGCTGCTTGCAATACACATCAAATGGTCCACAATACTCACCACCATTATCAGTGCGAATACATTTAAGCTTTTTACTTATTTTCCTCTCAACCAAAGCTTGGAATTGTTTGAACTTTTCCAAAGCTTGGCTATTTGTTCTCAAAGCATAAGTCCAAAGCTTTCTTGAATGATCATCAATAAAAGTAATAAAGTAAATAGCTCCGTTAAAAGATCGTACCTTCAAAGGACCACAAATATCAGAGTACACCAATTTCAAGAAGTCTGATTTTCTTGAAGGTTGATGCTTCTTGAAGGATAATCTTCTTTGTTTGCCAGCCATGCAATGAGAATATTTCTCCAAACTCTGCATTCTTCAAACCTGAAAGAGCATCCTTTCGAGCTAAATAGCTAAGTCCTTTTTTACTAATATGACCAAGTCGTCTGTACCACAAGCTACAAACTTCTTTACTTTCAATTCACACTACCTTTTGCAATCATGACATGCATCACATACAAACTTGAAGTACTTTTTTCTCGAGCCACCACTAAGTTGCCTTTAGTAAGCTTCCATTGTCCAAAGTCGAAAGTGTTTACAAAGCCTTTATTATCAAGCCTTTTAACTGAAACCAAATTCAAGCGAACATCTGGAGCATGTCTAACATCTTTGAGTAGCAGCTTCATTCCCATATTAGTCTCAAGACAAACATCTCCTACACCAATAACCTTGGCCAAGCCATCATTACCCATCTTAAGTACTCCAAAATTACCTGGAGTATAAGAAGTGAAGAACTCCTTCTTCGGTGTAACATGTATTGAGGCGCCACTATCAATTACCCAGCTGAACTCATCATCAGAAACAAGATTGACCTTGTACTCATAATCAGCAATATCAACAGTAAGAAGATCATATGAAACAGAAGATACACGATCATTACCACCATCATCCTTCTTTTCTTGCTTACCTTTGTACTCATTTTTCCAAAGATAGCAATATTTTTGAACGTGACCTATTTTATGACAATAGTGACACTTAACATTCTTGTATCTTCCCTTGGATTTGCTCCTGCTTTTACCTCTATCCTTTTGAACTCTATTCTGATTTCTCTTCCTGGTTTCAGTGACTAACATTTCAGAGTGTGGCGAAGAATTCTACGTCTTCCTTCTCATCTCTTCATTTAAAATGCCACATTTAAAAAGTTGCATGCTCACTTTACCATTCGGAGCAGAATTAGTAAGAGAGATACGAAATGTGTCCCAAGAATCTGGTAGAGTATTTAGCAACCACAAACCTTGAATCTCATCTTCAAACTTGATTCCCATGCTTGACAACTGATCCAGAACTCCTTGAAATTCATTCAAGTGATCTAATACTTGTGACCCCTCCTTGTATCTCAAATTCATCAACATATTCAACAAGTACAATTTATTATTGCTAGACTTGGAAGCATACAAGGATTCAATTTGATTCCACAAAGCCCTAGCATGAGTCTCATTAGCAATGTGATTGTAAACATTATCATCCACCCATTGCCTAATAAAACCACAAACTTGTTGGTGTTCAAACTCCCATTCTTCATCTATTTTAGATTCTGGTTTTTGTGTAGAAAATACGGGTAAATGTAGATTTTTGACAAACAACAAATCTTTCATTTTTCCCTTCCATAGATGGTAATTAGTGCCATTTAAACTTATCATCCTTGTAGAATTATTTGCCTCCATCTTTCAAGCAAGTTATAACCAAATACCCAAAACTGAGCTCTGATGCCAATTGATAGGAATAAAACACAATTCCCTACTTGCAAGAATTAGAGGAGCAACAATATCCACTCACAACAAGTATTAACACCGGCACAATAATACCCAATATCAGCAAAAAAATCACATAAACCAGAAATTAGAACCAAGCTAACACACCAAGATTTTTAACGTGGAAAACCTCCTCAATGAGAGAAGTAAAAACCACGAGTCACCAAGACCAGGATATAGCTTCACTATGATGAAAAATAGGGTATAAGAGAGTCACAAATTACTGCACAAAACGTGCATACAACAAGCCAAACAACTCAAGCTTTAAAGCTTACAAAACAAGAACAAGAAGATGAAAATACCACAAAAATAGAGCTACTGTGCGTGGCCAATATCTCTAGCTACAAATGTCGAATTGAAGATCTGAACGGTGAAATCAAAGAACCAGATGTGTAGAACATACTGTCCAAACTTGAGCTCGATCCAACGTTTAACGAATCTGCAGTGACCAATTTACAGAGACAACTTTGTGTATGTGTGAAAATGAGTTTCTCTCTTCTCTTCTCTCTAGTGTTTGTTGTTTTCCTTGCAAAATGACCTCTCTCACACAATTCTAACTCACCTGAGCCACTTCAACTATTCATGGGTTTGGATACTAGCATTTGGACTTTTTCTCCACATAGGAAGGGAGCCCAAAAACCCAACATCAATCTTCTAAACCAACTGAGTGTTTACTTCAATGGGATAAATTTAAAATTGAATCTTTGCCAAGATTTACTCGGAACAGCATGATAACAAATAAAAGAACGTACTACCAACATTGCAGGTAAAATAAGATGTTTGCACACTTGTAACATTAATAACTATTTGAATCAATATTCAGGTCATCTTAGGAAGATCTTTCATCTCATCAGATTGGAAAAAGTTAACATTAGACAGCTGAACTAAAGATTGATCGTGAAACATCTTAAGCTGGGTAGAAATACATTTACAGTGTTCAAGGGATATGTACCACCTAGAATAGACGATCTAGTTTGAGAGGAACACAAAAACTCGTTTGGTAGTGAAGATAAAAATAATAAGAGAATTCAATCGATAAATATTTTTATTATTGGTGGGTCTCCAATTCAAATGAGACCCACAGTTTAAACAAATAAAAAAAAGAAGAGAGTGTGTATTATCACACACAAGAGAAAAAGAAAAGAAACAGAGAGTGAGAGAGAGAGGATTGACGTCATTAAAGAGAAGAAGAAAAGGGAGAAAAGGGCAGTGCTATTTTGATTTTATTGAATTAATGAACTTGCTTTAATTCTTATGAGATTTTAGTATGTTATTCTTAGTGTAGAGATGATCAAACATTAGGATATAATTTGTTACTTGTATTACTTTTTTTTATTTGAAATACCCACTTTATGAAGAGTTTATATTGATTCGATCAGTTTTGATGATGCATTTTATTGATAGTTGAAATGCCTTAGTACTACTAGAAAGACTGATTGTGTACTCATTATTTTGATAGTGGAAGATTTTATTGGATTAAGTCCCCTAGATTTTTTCTCTCTTTTGGGAGTTTTTTTACAATAAATTTTTGGTATTTGATTTTTTAATTTCTGTCATTATATTTGCTACTTGTAGTATCTTTGGAGTTGTCTATTTAATTGAACATGTTGTGAAAAAATTATTTTGGTGCTTCCACAGTTAGATAGATTCTTGTCTAAACTTCAATTTTTTCCAATAAAGTAGTTTCTAGAACTTTAGTTATTTATTTCTCTGCTGATTAAATGGAGAAAAATATTTAGGAGACAAAATATGGTCAAATTGAATTCTAAAAATTATTCGATTTGGAAGACTTTCATGGAAGATATGTTGTATAGCAAGGATTTATATGATCCTATGGAGGGAGATAAATCTAAAGGTACAAATTCGATGCTGAATGGGGGAAGTTGAATTAGAAGACAGTTACTTTAATTAGGCAACGACTTGATCTTAGTGTGTATCCGCATGTTGACATTGAAACTAATGCCGAGAAGATGTGGAAGAAATTGAAGGAGTTATATTAGAGGAAGAATGTGCAAAACGCATTCTTGATTCGGAAGCTAGTCATACGAAATATATTTCATATTGAAGGTAAATCAATGCCTGAGCACTTGAGCATTTTTCAGGAGACTATGAACCAACAGACAAATAATGATATCACTTTAAATAATGAGTTACAAGCCTTTTTATTGCTGAGTTCTTTGCTTGATAGTTAGAAAGTTCTACTTGTGACACTGACTAACTCAGCTCCAAAAGAAAAGTTAACGTTAGTAATAGTTAAAAAGAGCATGTTAAATGAAGAAGGTAGAAGAAGAGAGTGAGGTTCAATTAATACCTCCTTCCAACCAAAAGCACCTGTTTTAGATTCACAGGAGAGAAGTCAAAGTAAAAAATCTCACAGTTTTGACAGGTAAAAGAGTCGAAGCAAGTTAAGAAGAAAGTGCAAGTCAAGAAATGGTTCATTCTTCACTACTGTAGTAAGCCGAGGCATATCAAGAGGGTTTTTAGGTTCTTGAAAAGAGAACAATCAAGGAGAAGAAATGAAAACAAATGTAAAGATAGTGATAATGAAAATATTGTTATTGTTTATGAAGATATTCTTATCATTTATGATGAAAATTATGTTAATCTTGTATGTGATGATTCTACTTGGATTATGGACTCTAGTACTTCATGTCATGTCACTCTGAAGCATGAATTTTTTATACTACTAGAAATTTTGGCAAGATCAAACTGGGAGATAAAAGGGTGCGTGACATTATTGGTATGGGAGATATGTGACTCGAAACCAACATGGGATGCAAGTTGCAGTTGAAAAATGTTAGACATGCATTAGATATGTGGTTCAATATGATTTTAGTGAAGGCATTGAATCAAGAGAGGTATTGTACTTCTTTTGCTAGTGAAAAATACAAGATTAGCAAATGAGCTCTCATTGTTGTTAAAGAAGACAATAGTCTCACTACTCTATATTGGTTGCCAGCAAAGTTGTGCAAAAAAGAGGTAAACCTAGCTGATGATTCCTCATCTAGTTTGTGGCATATTGGTGCGGGATTTTACAACCCACAAACGAACCGGCAAGTGCACTGGATCGTACCAAGTAATACCTTACGTGAGTAAGGGTCGATCCCACGAGGATTGATGGATCAAGCAACAATAGTGTTTGATAGGATTAGTTAGACAAACAGAAAATAGTGTTGGAAGTTCAAAGAGCATTAAACAGTAAATTAAGAATTTCAGAAAGCAAGCAGCAATGAGTTGGGAATAAAATATTGAGAAAATAGTTAAGGTTTCAGAGTTATCTATTTTTCTGGATTGATTTTTCTTACTAACTATTCTAATCATGCAAGATTTAATTCATGGCAAACTTTGTGTGACTAGACCCTAATTCCTTAGACCTTCCTAGTCTCCTCTAAAATTCATTAACTGCCAATTCCTTGGTCAATTAATTCCAATTAGAGGGTGATGATCAATTTCTAGTTTATATGACAAAAGAATCCTAATTATCCAAAAATAAGGGGATTATATGTCACGTATCCTGTTAAATACAAACTATTAGAAATTCAGTATAATATGTTTTCAAGATGTTGTTCAAGTAAAGAGCTTTTTCAAGTTTTACAAGGACTCAATTAGAACATGGGTCATACTTTCGTTCCACCCATATTTATAAAATAAAGAGCAAAAACAATTATTGAAATATAAATCAAAACATGGATTAAATTAGAAAGATCAAATGCATCAATCCATACAAATAGACAGAGCTCCTAACCTTAACAATGAAGGATTAGTTGCGCATAGTTCAGAGAAGAAAACTAGGATTCTGGTAAAATGTACAGAGTTCCAATCTGATGGTATCTAAATTCCTATTTATAACTAATCCTAATAAATTTAAAATTTAATTATCTAAAATTAAAAATAATATCTTTTCCTAAAAATAAGATTTTGAATTTAAATTCGAATTAATTAACAAGTCTTCAGCTGATGGGTGGGGACCACTTGATTTGTCCATTCTGCAGCTTCTAATCTGTGTTTTCTGGGCTGAAAACTAGGTCAAAACAGCCCAGAAATTGCCTCTAGCATTTTTCTGCACGTGGCACATGTCACGCGTACGCGTCAGTCACGCGTACGCATCGATGGTCTTTTTCGCAAGTCACGCGGACGCGTCGGTCACGCGTACGCGTAGCTGAGCAAATCTTCAATTCACGCGTGCGCGTCAGTCATGCGCACGCGTCGCCATGGATACCTCCAATTCACGCGCACGCGTCAGTCATGCGTGCGCGTCGCTTCTTGCAGCCATCTCCTTTGATTCTCGTGCTGCAGAAATTCCATCAAATTCCACCGAATGCTACCTAAAATAAACAAAATTGCAAAAGACTCAAAGTAGCATCCATAGTGGCTAAAATATAATTAATTCTTGATTAAACTCATCAAATTAGATGCAAATTCACTATGAAAAGATAGAAAAGATGCTCACGCATCACAACACCAAACTTGAACTGTTGCTTGTCCTTAAGCAACCAAAACTAATATAAGCTTAGGATGTGAATTTGCATGAGAATGAGAGTTCGATTAAGCTCATGTCTCTTTTTGTAGTGGGGTTTATAACTGTAATCCTGAATAGGTTTGGCATCTCACTCTCCTTTGAATCAGGAGGATGTCATTGTCATTCAGAATTAGAATCCGGATAATATTATGAATTCTCTGATCTTTACATTTCAATTTAATCCTTGACACAGCAAAATTGACTTTAATTTATTTTTTTTTCTTTGGTGCTTTGCACCTTGAGCCTAGCCGTGACTTTAAATGTTTTGTCTCAAGGATTACTTGACACAGAAACACCACAAGCACTTAACTGCGGGACTCTCTTTGAGTCTTGATTTTTCTTTCAGTTACTCCCAGATAGTGGTGCTCAAAGCCTTTGGCATACTCTGTTAAATGCGCTTGGTCTCGACTCTAAGTGTTCTATCTCAAGGATTACTTGACACAATCACACCACAAGCATATGACTAGGGAAACAACTTTTTGAGCTTTTAATCATGTCTGACCTCCCTAGTCATTGATGCTCAGAGCCTTGGACCTTGCTTTTATTATTATTTATTTATTTATTTATTTTCTTTTGCTGTTTCTTTTGCTTCAAGGAATAAATTTTTGTTTATTTCAGAGAATTCATAATAATTCTCTGAATTCCTATTCCTTATACATCAATATCCCTTGATTCAAATTCAAATATGCACTGTTCATATCATGCATTCAAAAATCACAGAAAATACCACCACCTTTAAGTAAGTAGGACTATTCTTAAAATTAAACTCAATTTCTCATGCAATACATTACTTATATATATATATATATATATATATATATATATATATATATATATATATATTTGAATTCAAGCTCAGTGGGTAATACATGAGACATCTTTTCAGAATTAAAGCATTTAAGGAAAAACTAAACTAGACCTAGGATTCTCACTAATAAAGGATCATGCACTAAACAAAACAAAGTAGCAGGAAACGGAACATAACATAATAAAAGCGGGAGGGAATAAAAAATGAAAGGAACTCAACCACCTTAGTTATCCGAGTGGTCGCTTTATTCTTCAGGTTGTGCTCCTCCGTGAAGATTATTCGCCTCCCTTTTGTGCCAGAAAATCCATAAGCACAGTGTCAACACCAAACTTAAAGGTTTGCTTGTCCTCAAGCAAAGAAGAACTGAGAATAAAAACAAATAGTGAGAAGAAAGAAAAATATAAGGATAAAAGAACAAGAGAGAATTAGGAGTGGAAGAGAGAAAAAGAAAAGTGAAGACTGTGCGGCGAACAAGTGTAGTTGTGCGGCGAACAAGTGTAGTTGTGCGGCAAAGGCGACGCGTACGTGTGCAGCACGCGTACGCGTGGGACGCAAATTTTCTTAATGATGCGTAAGCGTCAGGCACGCGTCCGCGTGCCATGGGTTTTGTGCGATTCGCGCGAAGCCAGCCGCGCGCATGCACAACTTTCTGTTCGCGTGGCTTGGGAACCAATATTGGCATACGACGCGTTCGCGTCATGCACGCGAACGTGTGGAGGACCATTTTTGCAAATGACGCGCACGTGTCAGGGATGCGTACGCGTGAGTAAATTTGTGCCTCTGGCACACTTCCAATCCCAAGCCAGCACAACTCTCTGCCCAAACACTCTTTTACATTGATTTTGCAGGTCACGCGTACGCGTCAATGACGCGCACGCGTCAATGGCGATAATTGCAAACGATGCGCACGCGTGGGGTACGCGTACGCGTGGTCATGTTTGTGCGCCAAGCATGGGTCCAGCGCCACTCCCGCGCAACTCTCTGTGAAATTGTTATTTTTCCCGCACACATGATTGACGTGTTCGCGTCAGCGACGCTTGCGCGTCGTGTGCTCCTTTTTTTTACTTGAGGTGTTCGGTTCCTGGAATAACATAGCTGCATGATCAGAGAAATAGTAAAAACTCAATAAAAAATAAAGAAGGAAAAACTACTACTATGAAAAATAGCTAAGGATACGAATTTATCGGGTTGCCTCCCAACAAGCACTTCTTTAACGTCACTAGCTTGACGGTCAGCTCCTCTAAGGAGGAGGATCATAGGGGCTCAGCTCTTCACCCCTTACTTTGAACTTCTTTCCTGTGTCTCCATAACGTAGCTCAATATGCTCCAGAGAGAGGATTCTGATTATTGTATAAACCCATGGTGGATTGTTGGTCAACACCACCTTCATTTCTGGGGAGAAACCTTCAATGGGGATCTTTTTGTTTCTCCATCCTCTGGGTACTTTCTTCTTTTTGGGAACCTCTTCCTTGGTAGATGATGCATTCCCAACACCAAACTTAGGTTTGATGTCAGGAGGAATTTTATTGATTGTTGCCAAGGGAGGTTTGAGCTGCAGATTCTGCTGTGTATCATCAGGGGGTTTTTGAAGGGTTGGATCAATAAGCTCAGTCTGCATGCACCTCTCTTCTTCACCTGTTGAATGTATATCTTTGAAGACATGAAAGACCAGTTGCTCATTATGCACTCTAAGCACTAATTCACCCACTTCTACATCAATCAGAGCTCTTCCCATGGCTAGGAATGGTCTTCCTAGAATTATAGAGGCATTCTCATCCACCCCCGTGTCAAGAATCACAAAGTCTGCTGAGATGAAGAACTTACCCACTTTGACCAAGATATTCTCCACTAATCCGTATGCAGGCTTCATAGATTTGTCTGTCATCTGTAATGCTATCCTTGTGGGTTGTGCCTCTTGGATTTGCAGATTCTTCATCACAGATAAGGGCATTAGATTTATGCTTGCCCCCAGATCACATAGGGCTTTTTCAAAGGTTGTGCTCCCAATGATGCATGGAATTTGAAAGCTCCCTGGATCTGGCATCTTCTTTGGTAAGTTATTCTGAATTACAGCACTACATTCCTTAGTCAGGACTACTATCTCATCTCCCTTTAAACGCTTTTTCTTTGACAACAGCTCCTTCATGAACTTGACATAGATAGGCATTTGCTCCAAAACCTCAGTAAAAGGAATATTGATTTGTAACTTTCTGAAGACTTCCAAGAACTTTGAAAACTGCTTGTCCTTGGTTTCCTTTTGAAGTCTCTGAGGATATGGCATCTTAGGCTTGTACTCGGGAGCCTTTGGCAATGTAGGATAAGTGTCAAGAGAGTCTGGGAATGGATTGTCCGCACGCTTTGGAGGGGCGTGCTCTTCTTCTTCCTTCTTCTCCTCTAGAGCTTCTTTTTCAACTGGCTCTTCATTGACCTTGTCCTCAGAGCCAGCTACTTTACCACTTCTCAGTAGAATAACCTTGCAATCTTTTTCAACTGGCTCCTTAGCAACTTGTGCTTCCATACTTGCCACTTGTCCACTTATCAAGGTGATAGCCTTGTATTCCTCTCTTGAATTCACCACTGTATTACCAAGAAGGCTACTAGAGGTCCTCTGATCAATTTCATTAACTCTGGTGGCTATTTGACCCATCTGAATCTCCAAATTCTTGATCGATGCTCTGGTTTCCTGTGCAAAACTCTTCATCATTTCCCAATTAGAATCTTCTTGGGATTTAGAATTTGCTTGTGGAGGTGGTTGTTGTTGATGAGATTGAAATTGGCAGTTATTGTAATTATTCTGTTGGAAGCTACCCTAAGAATTATTGTTGAAGTTCTGAGGTCTCTGAGGTTGGTCTTTCTATCCAAAATTTGGGTGATTTCTCCACCCTTGGTTGTAGGTCTAAGAATAGGGATCATTATTGGGATTTCTAGGAACACTCCCCATGTAATTGACCTATTCAGAAGAGGGTTGAGCATAATCATAATTATCATTTTGCACAAAGTTACCTGTCATGTCATAAGAGACCTCTTGAGGTGGATTTTGGGTGTTGATAGTTGAGACTTGCATGCCACCCATGTGTTAAGTAAGTAGACTTATTTGCTGAGACATAAGCTTGTTCTGTGCAAGAATAGCATTAAGAGCGTCTACTTCCATGACACCCTTCTTCTGAGGAGCCTCAGAGTTCACAGGATTCCTGTTAGATGAATATAAATATTGGTTGCTAGAAACCAATTCAATAAGCTTAATAGTCTCCTCCGATGTCTTCTTCTTGTGCAATGAACCTCCTGCAGAATTGTCTAAGCACATCTTGGACATTTCACACAAGCCTTCATAAAAGATATCTAGTTGAGTCCATTTGGAGAACATGTCTGGAGGGCATTGCCTAATCAGTAGCTTGTATCTCTCCCAAGCTTCATACAGAGTCTCACCATCCTTATGCTTGAAGGTCTGAACCTCCACCCTAAGCTTAGTCAGCTTCTTTGGTGGGAAAAATTTAGTGAGAAACTCAGTAACCACATTGTTCCAAGTATCCAAACTCTCCTTGGGTTGGGAATCTAGCCATAGCTTTGCTGCATCCCTCAGAGCAAACGGGAAGAGCATGAGTTTGTACACATCTAGGTTTACTCTATTTGTCTTCACAATATCACAAATTTGCAGAAAACTAGAAATAAATTGATTTGGGTCTTCGTGGGGAAGACCATGATACTGGCAATTTTGTTGCACCAGGGTGACCAGTTGAGGCTTCAACTCAAAGTTGTTCACAGCAATAGGAGGCACCACGATGCTTTTTCCATACAGATCTGTAGTAGGAGCAGAGAAAGAGCTAAGTACTCTCCTTTGTTGTTCATTCCCATTCGGGTTTGCCACATTGACATTATCAGTATTATTCGGATCCATAGTGGATTTTGCAGCCTTGTAAAGTCTTGCTTGTTGTAAACGCCGCCTGAAAGTCCTTTCAGGTTCAAGATCGAAGTCTAAGAGATGTTCTTTGTCTCTATTCCTACGCATAAACAAACAGAAAACAAAAAAGAATGGGAATCTCTATGTCAGAGTGCAGAGAATTCACAGTGAGGTAACCTATGTAAAGAAATAAATAAAAAAATACTAAATAAAATAAATAAATAAATAGAAAAAAGAATAATAAATAGCCAACACCAAACTTAATTTCAGAGATTAAGAAAAATATTGGTCCTATTTATTTATTTAAATTTTTTTGAAATAAATAATTTTTTTTTGAAATAAATATTTTTTTTGAAAATAATAAAATAAAATTTAAATAAAATTAAAATTAAAACGCCTAATCTAAGCAATCAAACAACTGATAGTTGTTAATCACTATGAATCTCCGGGAACGGCACCAAAAACTTGGTGCGGGATTTTACAACCCACAAACTAACCGGCAAGTGCACCGGGTCGTACCAAGTAATACCTTACGTGAGTAAGGGTCGATCCCACGAGGATTGATGGATCAAGCAACAATAGTGTTTGATAGGATTAGTTAGACAAATAGAAAATATTGTTGGAAGTTCAAAGAGCATTAAACAGTAAATTAAGAATTTCAGAAAGCAAGCAGTAATGAGTTGGGAATAAAATATTGAGAAAATAGTTAAGGTTTCAGAGTTTTCTATTTTTTCGGATTGATTTTTCTTACTAACTATTTTAGTCATGCAAGATTTAATTCATGGCAAACTATGTGTGACTAGACCCTAATTCCTTAGACCTTCCTAGTCTCCTCTAAAATTCATTAACTGCCAATTCCTTGGTCAATTAATTCCAATTAGAGGGTGATGATCAATTTCTAGTTTATACGCCAAAAGAATCCTAATTATCCAAAAATAAGGGGATTATATGTCACGTATCCCGTTAAATACAAACAATTAGAAATTCAGTATAATATGTTTTCAAGCTGTTGTTCAAGTAAAGAGCTTTTTCAAGTTTTACAAGAACTCAATTAGAACATGGGTCATACTTCCGTTCCACCCATATTCATAAAATAAAGAGCAAAAACAATTATTGAAATATAAATCAAAACATGGATTAAATTAGAAAGATCAAATGAATCAATCCATACAAATAGACAGAGCTCCTAACCTTAACAATGAAAGATTAGTTGCTCATAGTTCAGAGAAGAAAACTAGAATTCTGGTAAAATATACAGAGTTCCAATCTGATGGCATCTAAATTCCTATTTATAACTACAACAACAACAACAACAACAAAGCCTTGTCCCACTAAGTGGGGTCGGCTACATGAATCAAACGACGCCATTGTGCTCTGTCATGTATCATATCTACAGAGAGACCGTTTACATGTAGATCTCGTTTGACCACCTCATGGATGGTCTTCTTAGGTCTTCCTCTGCCTTTCGCCCTTTGTCCATCTTCCATCTCATTCACCCTTCTGACTGGATGTTCTATCGGTCTTCTTCTCACATGTCCAAACCACCTGAGACGCGATTCAACCATCTTTTCCACAATGGGTGCTACTCCAACTCTCTCCCTTATATCTTCATTCCTTATTTTATCCAATCGCGTATGACCACTCATCCATCTTAACATCTTCATCTCTGCCACACTCAGCTTATGTTCATGCTCCCCTTTAGCCGCCCAACACTCCGTATCATACAGCATAGCCGGTCTTATAGCTGTGCGATAGAATTTACCTTTAAGTTTTAAAGGCACTTTTTTGTCGTATATAAAACCAGATGCACTCCGCCATTTTTACCAACCTGCTTGGATCCTACGATTTACATCCTGTTCAATCTCTCCATTATCCTGTATGATGCATCCAAGATACTTAAAACTTTTAACTTTTCTAAGGATGTTTTCTCCAATCTTCACCTCTATATTGGGGTTTTCCCTTCTCAGACTGAATTTACATTCCATATATTCCGTCTTGCTACGGCTTATGCACAGACTATACACTTCTAAGGCTTCTCTTCATAACTCCAACTTCTTATTTAGGTCTTCTCTTGACTCTCCCATAAGGACGATATCATCGGCAAAAAGTATGCACCATGGAACAGGCTCTTGGATGTGCTCTGTGAGTACTTCCAAGACTAATGTGAAAAGGTATGGACTTAAGAATGATCCCTGGTGTAATCCTATACCAATAGGGAATTCCTCTGTCACACCACCTTGAGTCTTGACACTAGTTGTGGCCCCATCATACATGTCTTTAATTGCCCGAATATATGCAATCCTTACTCTCCTCTTTTCTAAAACCTTCCATATGACCTCCCTTGGTACCCTATCATACGCTTTTTCCAAATCAATAAACACCATATGTAGATCCCTTTTATTAATACGATACCTCTCCATTATCCTTCTTAATAGGTATATCGCTTCAGTGGTACATCTTCCTGGCATAAATCCAAATTGGTTCTCTGTTACTTGTGTCTCTTTTCTCAACCTCCGTTCTATCACCCTTTCCCATAACTTCATAGTATGACTCATAAGCTTAATCCCTCTATAGTTTCCGCAGCTTTGTATATCCCCCTTATTCTTGTAGATAGGTACCAAGGTGCTCTTTCTCCACTCATCAGGCATCTTCTTTGACCTTAAAATCTCATTAAAAAGCTTAGTTAACCAGTTGATGCCTTTTTCTCCAAGACCCTTCCAAACCTCAATCGGAATATTATCAGGTCCTACTGACCTGCCATTTTTCATCTGCTTTAGAGCCTCTTTTACCTCGAAGTTTCGAATCCTTCGATAGTAGTCAAAGTTTTGATCTTCTTCCTTTGTGCATAATCGACCAAGGCTCCGAAGAGTCTTCTGTCCCTCATTAAATAACTCGTAGAAGTAGCTCTTCCACCTTTCATTAATCTTCTCCTCTTGAGCCAACACATCTCCATCCTTATCCTTTATGCACTTAGCCTGATCTAAATCTTTCGTTCTTCTTTCCCGACTCTTTGCGATTCTATATATACCTTTTTCTCCTTCTTTCGTGCCCAAAGACTGGTAGAGACCCTCATATGCTCTTGTTTTTGCTTTACTTACAGCCACTTTTGTCTCTTTCTTAGCCGCCTTATATTTTTCCCAGTTATTTGCATTGCGGCATAAAGACCACTCTTTAAAGCATTCCCTTTTTATCTTTATCTTTTCTTGTATACTCGCATTCCACCACCAAGACTCCTTGTCTCTTGGTCCTATTCCTTTAGATTCACCAAAACTTTCTTTTGCTGTTCTTCTAATAACTTCTGCCATCTCCCTCCACATCTCTTTCGCGCTTCCATTCACATCCCACTTTGCCTCTTCTCCTACCCGTCTTAGGAAGCTTCTTTGTTCCTCACCTTTCATCCGCCACCACCTCGTCCTTGGGTTCTTCGTATGATGTCTTTTCCTCAACTTTTGCTCAACGCGAAAATCCATGACGAGCACCCTATGTTGTGTTGTCAAACTCTCTCCCGGGATAATTTTACAATTAATGCAAAATTTCCGGTCAACTCTCCTTAGCAAGAAGAAGTCGATTTGAGAGCTTGTCATGCCACTCTTATAGGTTATAAGATGTTCGTCTCTCTTCTTAAAACATGTATTTACGATGAGAAAATCAAAGGTTGAGGAAAAGTCCAAAATAGTTTTACCCTCGGCATTGATCACCCCTGATGAGCGGATATTTTATACGCTTTTTGGGGGTAATTTCATGTAGATTTTAGTATGTTTTAATTAGTTTTTAGGCAAAAATCATATTTCTAGACTTTACTATGAGTTTGTGTGTTTTTCTGTGATTTCAGGTATTTTCTGGCTGAAATTGAGGGAGCTGAGCAAAAATCTGAGTTAGGCTGAAAAAGGACTGTTGATGCTGTTGGATCCTGACCTCCCTGCACTCGGAATAGATTTTTTGGAGCTATAGGAGTCTGATTGACGCACTCTCAATTGGGTTGGAAAGTAGACATCCAGGGCTTTCCAGCAATATATAATAGTCCATACTTTGCGCGAAGATAGATGACGGCAACGCCAGTTTCATGCTGCTGTCTGGCGTCCAGCGCCAGAAACAGGTTACAAATTGGAGTTCAGCGCCCAAAACACGTTACAACCTGGCGTTCAACTCCAGAAACAGCTCAAGCACGTGAGAAGCTTTAGTCTCAGCCCCAGCACATACCAAGTGGGCCCCAGAAGTGGATTTCTGCACCAATTACCTTAGTTTACTCATTTTCTGTAAACCTAGGTTACTAGTTTACTATTTAAACAACTTTTAGAGATTTATTTTGTATCTCATGATATTTTTAGATCTGAATTTTATATACTTTGACGGCATGAGTCTCTAAACTCCATTGTTGGGGGTGAGGAGCTCTGCAGCGTCTCAATGAATTAATGCAATTGTTTCTATTTCTCCATTCAAACGTGTGTGTGTTCCTATCTAAGATGTTCATTCGCGCTTAATTGTGAAGGAGGTGATGATCCGTGACACTCATCACCTTCCTCAATCTATGAACGTGTGCCTGACAAACACCCTCGTTCTACATCAGACTGAATGAGCTTCTCTTAGATTCCTTAATCAGAATCTTCGTGGTATAAGCTAGAATTGATGGTGGCCACTCTTGAGGATCCGAAAAGTCTAAACTTTGTCTGTGGTATTCCGAGTAGGATTCAAGGATTGAATGGCTGTGACGAGCTTCAAACTCGCGATTGCTGGGCGTGATGACAAACGCAAAAGGATCAATGGATCCTATTCCAACATGATCGAGAACCAACAGCTGATTAGCCGTGCTGTGACAGAGCATCTGGACCGTTTTCACTGAGAGGATGGGAGGTAGCCACTGACAATGTTGACACCCTACATACAGCTTGCCATGGATGGAACTTTACAAACAATTGAGTTGAATATTACATTGCAGAAATTCAGAGGACAAAGCATCTCCAAAACTCCAACATCTTCTCCATTAATAAATTAACAATTATTTATTTCATGCTCTTTTATTTTTCTAATAATTTCAACTGATAATTTTTATTTATATCTTGATTAAGAACAATAAAATAAATATAGCTTGCTTCAAACCAATAATCTCGGTGGGATCGACCTTTACTCACGTAAGGTATTACTTGGACGACCCAGTGCACTTGCTGGTTAGTTGTGCGGATTGCAAAAAGTGTGATTGCAATTTCGTGCACCAAGTTTTTGGCGCCGTTGCCGGGGATTATTCAAGTTTGAACAACTAAAGGTTTATTTTGTTGCTTAGATTAGGAATAATTTATTTTTGTTGTTATAGAGTCATTAAATTCTGAGTCCTTTATTCCCTTTTCAAAATTTTTCGAAAAAAATATTATTTTTCTTTATCAATTTCTAATTTTTGTGAGTTTAGTGTCTTGTTCTAAGTTTGGTGTCAATTGCATGTTTTTCCTTGTCTCTTAATTTTTCGAATTGCATGTTCTTGTTCTTCCTTGATCTTCAAATTGTTCTTTTCAATTTTTCTTGTTTGATCTTTGGTTTGTCTTGTTCTGTGTCTTTTCTTGTTTTTCTTGTGCTTTTTCAAAACATTAGTTTTCAAAAAATTTATTCTTATCTATAAAAATAATACATCTTTAAAATACGTTACATTTTTAGCTCAGTTGGTTAGAGCGTTGGCTTTTGTTCTTGGCAATTGGGTATCTTCTTTTTAAAATCTTTTCTTCAAAAATAATTTTTCTTGATTTAATCTTGTGCCAAACTTTAAGTTTGGTGTTTTCTTGTTGATCTTTCTTTAATTTTCGAAAATTTATCTTGGTTTTCTAAAAATTTTAAGTTTGGTGTTCTTTCTTTTGTTCTTGGTGTTCTTGTGAATCTTCAAGGTGTTCTTGAGTCTTTCTTGTGTTTTGATCTTAAAATTTTTAAGTTTGGTGTTCCTTGGTGTTTTCCCTCCAAAAATTTTCGAAAATAAGGAGCATTAGATCTAAAAATTTTAAGTCTTGTGTCTTTTGTGTGTTTTTCTCTTTCATCAAAAAAAAAATATCTTTTTCAAAAATATCCTAACCACTTTCTCTCTCCTCAAATTTTCGAAAATCTTTATAAAAGTTTTCAAATTTTTAATTTTTAATTTTCTTTCTTTATTTATTTTATTCTTATTTTGATTTTTATTTTATTTTATTTTATTATTTCGAAAATCAATTTTCTTTATATAATAAATTAAATAAAATAGACAATATCAATATCTATACCATCTCCCTTGCTCCATCATGGAACTAAGTGGAAATGAACAGTCCAGGAGGACTCTGGGGTCATATGCTAACCCCACTACTGCTTCATATGGGAGCAGTATCTGTATACCCTCCATTGAAGTTAGTAGCTTTGAGTTGAATCCTCAGCTCATTATCATGGTGCAGCAAAGCTGCCAGTATTCCGATCTTCCACATGAAGAACCTACAGAGTTTCTGGCACAATTTTTACAAATTGCTGACACAGTACATGATAAGGAAGTAGATCAGGATGTCTACAGATTATTACTGTTTCCATTTGCTGTAAAAGATCAAGCTAAGAGGTGGTTAAATAACTAACCTAAGAACAGCATAAAGACATGGAAACAACTGTTAGAAAAATTCCTGAATCACTATTTTCCTCCAAAACGGATGACACATCTAAGGCTAAGCATCCAAGGCTTCAAACAAGGAGATAATGAATCCCTTTATGATGCCTGAGAGAGATACAGAGAGATGCTAAGAAAATGCCCCTCTGAAATGTTTTCAGAGTGGGTGCAATTAGACATCTTCTACTATGGGCTTACAGAAAAAGCTCAGATTTCTCTAGATCACTCAGCTGGTGGATCTATACATATGAGAAAAACAATTGAAGAAGCTCAAGAGCTTATTGATACAGTTGCCAGAAATCAGCATCTGTACCTAAGCAGTGAATCTTCCATGAAAGAAGAAGCTCAAACAGTAACTGCTAAACCTAGTCCTGTAGATCAGGCTAATGAATTCAATCAGCAGCTGGATTTTCTGACTCAGCAGCTAGCCGAATTCAAGGAAATACTACAAGAAACAAGAATGGCTAACAGAAATATGGAAGTACAGTTAAAGCAAACAGAAAAGCAACTGTCAAAACAGATAACAGAAGAATGCCAAGCAGTTCAATTAAGAAGTGGGAAAACATTAAATACCTCACTTCAAAGCAGCAGAAAGCCAAGAAATGAACAAATGACTACTCAAAATCCCTCTGAGGACAATCAGAGCCCAGAGAGGAATAATGCTGGCGCTGAACGCCCAAACCATGCTCATTCCTGGCGTTCAACGCTAGAAACAAGCAAGGATTTGGCGTTGAACGCCCAAAGGGAGCATAGTTCTGGCGTTCAGACGCCAGAAACAGGCAAGGAGCTGGCGTCTAATGCCACTACAGCCTCCACCCCTGGCATTCAAATACCAGTGGGGGATCAGACACATACAAGTGCTGATAACAACCCTTCTTAAAAGGCTTCCCAACTCACTTCTACAGGTAATAAACCTGCAGCAACTAAGGTTGAGGAATACAAAGCCAAAATGCCTTATCCTCAAAAACTCCGTCAAGCGGAACAGGATAAGCAATTTTCCCGCTTTGCAGACTATCTCATGACTCTTGAAATAAAGATTCTGTTTGCAGAAGCACTTGAGCAAATACCCTCTTATGCCAAGTTCATGAAAGAGATCTTAAGTTATAAAAAGGATTGGAGGGAAACTGAAAAAGTTTACCTCACTGAAGAATGCAGTGTAGTCATTCTAAAAAGCTTACCTGAGAAGCTTAAAGATCCCGGGAGCTTTATGATACCATGCACATTAGAGGGTAATTGTACCAAGCAAGCTCTATGTGATCTTGGGGCAAGTATCAACCTAATACCTGCATCTATTATCACAAAGCTTGGTTTGACTGAAGAAGTCAAACCAACCCGGATATGTCTTCAACTTGCTGATGGCTCCATTAAATACCCATCAGGCGTGATTGAAGACATGATTGTCAAGGTTGGGCCATTTGCCTTTCCTACTGACTTTGTGGTGCTGGAAATGGAGGAGCATAAGAGTGCAACTCTCATTCTAGAAAGACCTTTCCTAGCAACTGGTCGAACCCTCATTGACGTCCAAAAAGGGGAAGTAACACTGAGAGTCAATGAGGAGGAGTTCAAGTTGAATGTTGTCAAAGCCATGCAACATCCAGACACCCCAAATGACTGCATGAGTGTTGATATCATTGACTCTCTGGTAAGAGAGGTCAATATGGCTGAGAGTCTCGAATCAGAGCTAGAGGACATCTTTAAAGATGTTCAGCCTGATTTGGAGGAATCAGAGAGAATAATAGAACCTCTGAAAATCCCTCAGGAAGAGGAGAAACCTCCCAAACCCGAGCTCAAACCATTACCACCATCCCTGAAATATGCATTTCTGGGAGAAGATGATACCTTTCCTATAATCATAAGCTCTACCTTAGAGCCACAGGAAGAGGAAGCACTAATTCAAGTGCTAAGGACACACAAGACAGCTCTTGGGTGGTCCATCAGTGATCTTAAGGGCATTAGCCCAGCAAGATGCGTGCACAAGATCCTATTGGAGGGTGACGCCAAGCCAGTGGTTCAACCACAAAGGCGACTAAATCCAGCCATGAAGGAAGTGGTGCAGAAGGAGGTCACTAAATTACTAGAGGCTGGGATTATTTATCCTATTTCTGACAGCCCCTAGGTAAGCCCTGTCCAAGTCGTCCCTAAGAAGGGAGGCATGACAGTGGTTCATAATGAGAAAAATAAACTGGTTCCAACAAGAACAGTTACAAGGTGGCGTATGTGTATTGATTATAGAAGGCTCAATACAGCCACCAGAAAGGATCATTTTCCTTTACCATTCATAGACCAGATGCTAGAAAGACTAGCAGGTCATGAATACTACTACTTCTTGGATGGATATTCAGGTTATAATCAAATTGCAGTAGATCCCAAGGATCAAGAGAAAACGACATTCACATGTCCATCTGGAGTATTTGCATACAGAAGGATGCCATTTGGCCTATGCAATGCACCTGCAACCTTTCAGAGGTGCATGCTCTCAATTTTCTTTGATATGGTGGAAAAATTTCTGGAAGTCTTCATGGATGACTTTTCAGTATTTGGAGACTCATTCAGCTCCTGTCTTGACCATCTAGCACTTGTTCTAAAGCGATGCCAAGAGACTAACCTGGTTTTAAACTGGGAGAAGTGTCACTTTATGGTGACTGAAAGAATTATCCTTGGGCACAAAATTTCGAATAAGGGAATAGAGGTGGATCAAGCTAAGGTAGAGGTAACTGAAAAATTATTACCACCTGCCAATGTTAAGGCAATCAGAAGCTTTCTGGGGCATACAGGATTCTATAGGAGGTTTATAAAGGATTTTTCAAAAATCGCCAAACCTTTGAGCAACCTGCTAGCTGCTAACACGCCATTTATTTTTGATAAAGAGTGTCTGCAGGCATTTGAGACTCTGAAAGCTAAATTGGTCACAGCACCAATAATCTCTGCACCAAACTGGACATTGCCATTTGAAATAATGTGTGATGCCAGTGACCATGCCATTGGTGTAGTGTTGGGACAAAGGCATGACAAGCTCCTGCACATCATTCACTATGCCAGTCGTGTTCTAAATGACGCACAGAAGAACTACACAACCACAGAAAAAGAGCTACTTGCAGTGGTTTACGCCATTGACAAGTTTAGATCCTATTTAGTAGGATCAAAAGTGATTGTGTACACTGATCATGCTGCTCTTAAATATCTACTCACAAAGCAGGATTCAAAACCCAGACTCATCAGATGGGTGTTGCTTCTACAAGAGTTTGATATAGAAATAAGAGACAGAAAAGGGACAGAAAACCAAGTAGCAGATCACCTGTCCCGAATAGAACCAGTAGAAGGGGCGTCCCCCCTCTTACTGAGATCTCTGAAACCTTTCCAGATGAGCAACTCTTTGCCATCCAGGAAATGCCATGGTTTACAGACATTGTAAACTACAAGGCAGTGAGATTCAAACCCAAAGAGTACAGTAGGCAGCAATCAAAGAAGTTGATCACGGATGCAAAGTACTATCTTTGGGATGAACCATATCTCTTCAAGAGATATGCAGACGGAGTAATCCGTAGATGTGTGCCTAAAGAAGAAGCACAGAGGATCCTATGGCACTGCCATGGATCACAGTATGAAGGACATTTTGGAAGTGAGCGAACAGCCACAAGAGTCCTCCAATGTGGCTTCTACTGGCCTACTCTCTATAAAGATTCCCGAGTGTTTGTACTAAATTGTGACAGTTGCCAAAGATCTGGTAATCTGCCTCACAGTTATGCCATGCCTCAACAAGGGATCTTGGAGATTGAGTTGTTTGATGTATGGGGAATTGACTTCATGGGACCTTTCCCACCATCACACTCAAACACTTATATTCTAGTGGCAGTGGATTATGTATCCAAATGGGTGGAAGCTATTGCAACACCTACTAATGACACTAAAACAGTGTTAAAATTCCTCTAGAAACACATCTTCAGCAGATTTGGTACCCCTAGAGTATTAATCAGTGATGGGGGCACTCATTTCTACAATAAACAGCTTTACTCTGCTTTGGTTCGTTATGGAGTTAGCCACAGGGTAGCCACTCCATATCACCCACAGACTAATGGGCAAGCTGAAGTCTCAAATAGAGAACTCAAAAGAATCCTGGAACGGACTGTAATTAACCGTAGAAGGGATTGGGCAAGAAGCTTGGATGATGCTCTGTGGACATATAGAACAGCATTCAAGACCCCTATAGGGACCTCTCTATACCAGCTTGTGTATGGAAAGGCATGTCACTTGCCAGTGGAACTGGAACATAAGGCCTACTGGGCAACCAAATTCCTGAACCTTAATGCCAAGTTAGCTGGAGAAAAACGATTGCTTCAGTTAAATGAGCTAGAGGAATTTAGACTCAATGCTTTCGAGAATGCAAAAATTTACAAAGAGAAAGCAAAAAGATGGCATGATAAGAAATTGTCATCCAGAGTCTTTGAGCCGGGGCAGAAAGTTCTGCTATTTAATTCTAGGCTCAAATTATTCCCCGGGAAATTAAAATCCCGGTGGAGAGGTCCATATGTAATTACAAGTGTATCACCATATGGATACGTAGAGCTTCAGGATAATGACTCTAACAAAAAGTTCATTGTTAATGGACAGAGAGTTAAACATTATCTTGAAAGCAATTTTGAGCAAGAATGCTCAAAACTGAGACTTGATTAAAGCTCAGTAATAGTCCAGCTAACGACATCAAAGAAACGCTTGCTGGGAGGCAACCCAGCCATTCACAAAATTTAATTTTATTTGTTTTTGTTAGTTAATTGATTTTTACAGGTATATGTCAAAGTATCTTCAAGGTAAAATAGCAATTGCTTGAATTCACAAAGTTATAAGAGAATTTGGAAGTTCACCGACGTAAAAAAGCCAGTAAGAAACATTTTGGGCGTTGAACGCCCAAAAGAAGCACCCACTGGGCGTTCAACGCCAGTAAGGGTAGCCATCTGGGCATTAAACGCCAGAAAGGAGCATCTTCTGGGTGTTGAACGCCAGAAAGAAGCACCTTCTGGGCGTTTAACGCCAGATTGACAGCATCCTGGGCGTCCAGAAAAACGCCCAGTGACAAAGGACTTCCTGGCGTTCAACGCCAGAAAGAAGCAACAGCTGGGCATTGAACGCCCAGGAGAAGCAACAATTGGGCGTTAAACGCCCAAAACATGTAGCAATTGGGCGTTTAACACCAGGATGGTGGGGAGGAGGTAAAATTCGTTTTTCTTTACAAATTTTCTAATTTTTTATGTTTCAAATCATGATTTCTTGCATAAACATATTTCAAAATGTCATCCTTCAAATCAAAATAGTTTTCTAAGAACCCTAATTTCTAAAATCCCTTTTTCAAAAATAATATAGCTTCATACATAAACATAAACCCTTTTCCAATCCAATCCAACTCTTTTTACAATTTTTTTTCAAACTTAATTATCTTTTAAAATCTTTTTCAAATTAAAAATTCAGATTTATTTTTAAATATCATTCATATCTTTTTAAATTATATCCTTTTCTTATCATATTTATCTTTTATCTTATATCTTTTTCTTATTTTCGAAAACCCACCCCCCTCCCTTTATATCCACTTTCGGCACCCCTCTCATCATCCACCATTCCACACTTGCTCTCCTCCTATCCCTCTCCTCTCTTTTCTTTTGCTTGAGGACAAGCAAACCTCTAAGTTTGGTGTGCTTATCCGTGATCACAAAAACATACCCACTTTGATTATGGCCCCTAAAGGAAAACAACCCAACCCAAGAGGCAAGAAAGAGAATATTCCAAAGCCACTTTGGAATCAAGGGAAGTTCTTAACTAAAGAACATTCAGACCATTACTACAAAATAATGAGTCTAAGATCAGTGATCCCGGAAGTCAAGTTCGATCTAAAAGAAGATGAATATCCGGAGATCCAAGAACAAATTCGAAACAGGAACTGGAAAATCCTAGCTAATCCTGAAACAAAAGTGGGAAGGAACATGGTTCATGAGTTCTATGCTAATTTATGGCAGACAGACATGCAAAGAATAATTGGAGCTGCCCTCTATGATCATCGGACCTTAGTCAGAGGAAAGATTGTTCATATCCATCCTGACAAAATCAAGGAGATCTTTAAGCTTCCTCAACTGAAAGATGACCCAGACTCCTTTAATAGGAGAATGATGAGGGTAAACAAAGGCCAGGACAAGATTCTAGAGGATATATGCATCCCTGAAGCCAGGTGGACCACCAGCACCACTGGCATCCCAAATTAACTCAAAAGAGAAGATCTCAAACCAGCTGCCAGAGGCTGGCTGGACTTCATTGGACGTTCTATATTGCCCACCAGCAACCGTTCTGAAGTTACTGTTAAAAGAGCAGTGATGATTCACTGCATCATGTTGGGAAAAGAAGTAGAAGTCCATCAACTGATCTCGTGTGAACTATACAAAATAGCAAACAATAACTCCAAGGATGCCAGATTGGCCTATCCAAGCTTAATTTCTATGCTCTGCAGAGATGTCGGAGTGAAGATGGGAATAACTGAGTATATCTCAGTTGAGAGGCCAATCACTAAAATATCAATGGAAAGACAACAGCTGCAGGATGATCCTATCAAGAGGAGGGCACAAGAATTCCTCCCAGAACTTCCTCAATTCGAATATTGGGAACATCTTGAGGCATCTATTTCCAAATTGCAAGAAGCTATGAACCAAATAAAGGAAGAACAGAACAATCAAAGTAGCATGCTTTGCAAACTGCTTAGGGAACAAGAAGAGCAAGGGCGTGATTTAAGGGAGCTGAAGCGCTAGAAATTAATCCTTGAAGGACCAAGCACCCCACAGATCAGAGGAACATCCACTTCCCAAAACACAGGTTGTTGAGTTCTAATTTTAGCTTTAACTCTGTGATAGTGTTATTATAGAAATTTACCTTAGAAGTTATACAATAGTAGTAGTAGTAGTAATTAGCATATCTATTCTGGCTTTATTTCCAATTAAGTTATAATTTATTTTTCTCATCATCATCAGACATGAATAAAATAGTAGATTTTTAGAATAAAGAAGTAATTTATATTTTTCGAGTTCTTAATAATAAAAATTATAATTAATTATATGTGGTGGCAATACTTTTTGTTCTCTGAATGAATGCTTGAACAGTGCATATTTTATCCTGAATTTTACGAATGTTGGCTCCTGAAAGAGTGAGGAACACGAAAAATATTATTGATGATCTGAAAAATCATGAATTTGATTCTTGAAGCAAGACAAAGCAGTGAAAAAAATTACAAGGAATCATTGGATCAAGAAAAGGAACAAAAGCCAATAGCCCTTAAAACCAAAAGGCAAGGGTGAAAAGGATCCAAGGCTTTGAGCATCAGTGGATAGGAGGGCCCAAGGAAGTAGTTCCAGGCCTAAGCGGCTAAATCAAGCTGTCCCTAACCATGTGCTTGTGGCATGCAGGTCCAAGTGAAAAACTTGAGACTGAGTGGTTAAAGTCGTGATCCAAAGCAAAAAGAGTGTGCTTAAGAGCTCTGGACACCTCTAACTGGGGACTTTAGCAAAGCTTAGTCACAATCTGAAAAGGTTCACCCAGTCATGTGTCTGTGGCATTTATGTATCCGGTGGTAATACTGGAAAACAAAGTGCTTAGGGCCATGGCCAAGACTCATAAAGTAACTGTGTTCAAGAATCAACATACTACACTAGGAGAATCAATAATACTATCTGAATTCTGAGTTCCTATGGATGCCAAACATTCTGAATTTCAAAGGATAAAGGGAGATGCCAAAACTGTTCAGAAACAAAAAGCTACAAGCCCCGCTCATCTAATAAGAATCTGAGCTCCATTTAAAAACTCTGAAATATTATTACTTCTTACTTTCTTTTCATCCTATTTTATTTATCTAGTTGCTTGAGGACAAGCAACAGTTTAAGTTTGGTGTTGTGATGAGCGGATATTTTATACGCTTTTTGGGGGTAATTTCATGTAGATTTTAGTATGTTTTAATTAGTTTTTAGTAGAATATTATTAGTTTTTAGGCAAAAATCATATTTCTGGACTTTACTATGAGTTTGTGTGTTTTTCTGTGATTTCAGGTATTTTTTGGCTGAAATTGAGGGAGCTGAGCAAAAATCTGAGTTAGGCTGAAAAAGGACTGCTGATGCTGTTGGATCCTGACCTCCCTGCACTCGAAATGTATTTTTTGGAGCTACAGGAGTCCGATTGACGCGCTCTCAATTGGGTTGGAAAGTAGACATCCAGGGCTTTCCAGCAATATATAATAGTTTATACTTTAGGCGAAGATAGACAACGTAAACTGGCGTTCAACGCCAGTTTCATGCTGCTGTCTGGCGTCCAGCGCCAGAAACAGGTTACAAGTTGGAGTTCAGCGCCCAAAACACGTTACAACCTGGCGTTCAATTCCAGAAACAGCCTAAGCACGTGAGAAGCTTTAGTCTCAGCCCCAGCACACACCAAGTGGGCCCCAGAAGTGGATTTCTGCACAAATTACCTTAGTTTACTCATTTTCTGTAAACCTAGGTTACTAGTTTACTATTTAAACAACTTTTAGAGATTTATTTTGTATCTCATGACATTTTCAGATCTGAATTTTATACACTTTGACGGCATGAGTCTCTAAACTCCATTGTTGGGGGTGAGGAGCTCTGCAGCGTCTCAATGAATTAATGCAATTGTTTCTATTTCTCCATTCAAACGTGTGTGTGTTCCTATCTAAGATGTTCATTCGCGCTTAATTGTGAAGGAGGTGATGATCCATTACACTCATCACCTTCCTCAATCTATGAACGTGTGCCTGATAAACACCCTCATTTTACTCAGACTGAATGAGCTTCTCTTAGATTCCTTAATCAGAATCTTCGTGGTATAAGCTAGAATTGATGGCGGCCACTCTTGAGGATCTGGAAAGTCTAAACTTTGTCTGTGGTATTCCGAGTAGAATTCAAGGATTGAATGGCTGTGAGGAGCTTCAAACTCACGATTGCTAGGCGTGATGACAAACGTAAAAGGATCAATGGATCCTATTCCAACATGATCGAGAACCAACAGCTGATTAGCCGTGCTGTGACAGAGCATCTGGACCGTTTTCACTGAGAGGATGGGAGGTAGCCACTGACAATGGTGACACCCTACATACAGCTTGCCATGGATGGAACTTTACAAACAATTGAGTTGAATATTACATTCCAGAAATTCAGAGGACAAAGCATCTCCAAAACTCCAACATCTTCTCCATTAATAAAGTAACAATTATTTATTTCATGCTCTTTTATTTTTCTAATAATTTCAACTGATAAATTTTATTTACATCCTAATTAAGAACAATAAAATAAATATAGCTTGCTTCAAACCAATAATCTCCATGGGATCGACCCTTACTCACGTAAGGTATTACTTGGACGACCCAGTGCACTTGCTGGTTAGTTGTGCGGATTGCAAAAAGTGTGATTGCAATTTCGTGCACCAACCCCGAAACCATGGCCTCCGTGAATACTCCCATATCCAGTCACTTCTCTCCCAACATGGCCATTTAAATCTCCTCCTAAAAAAATTTTATCTCCCAAAGGTATGCCTTGAACCAAACTCTCTAGATCCTCCAAAAACCTTATCTTGTGTTGTTCGTCCGAACCCACTTGCGGTGCATAGGCGCTAATCACATGGAAAGCACCTCCCTCCACCACAAGTTTGATAGAGATGATCCGATCTCCCACCCTCTTGACAACCACTACGTCCTTCTTCCACTGCTTATCCATAATTATTCCAACCTTATTCCTATTCTTCACCTTTCCTGTATACCAAAGTTTGAAACCAGAAGTATCCAACTCCCTAGCCTTTGCACCAACCCATTTCGTTTCTTGTAGGCATATAATGTTAATCTTCCTCCTTGTCATGGTGTCCACCACCTCCATGGACTTTCCTGTTAGAGTGCCTATGTTCCATGTCCCAAATCTCAACCTTCTATCGCTTCGACCTTTACCTTTTACTTTGTGAACTAGCTTATTTACCCTCGTCCATTCACGAAAACGCGAGAACCCTTACTCATTTAACACTACATCCGGGCACCGATGCAGCGGCTCTTGCTTTAACACCGTACTCGAGCCATACGACGCGTTGCTTCCGGGCAACGACCTAGCTTTAGCGCAATAATGTCTTTGATTCATGTCATGGGGGTTCGGCTATATTTTTATGTTGGTTGCCGAAGACCTAACACAACCCTCCTCCTTTATCCGGGCTTGGGACCGGCTATGTACCGCAAGTATAACACAAGCGGAGTTAAATTCCTATTTATAACTAATCCTAATAAATTTAAAATCTAATTGTCTAAAATTATAAATAATATCTTTTCCTAAGAATAAGATTTTGAATTTAAATTCGAATTAATTAACAAGTCTTCAGCTGATGGGTGGGGACCACTTGATTTGTCCATTCTGCAGCTTCTAATCTGTGTTTTCTGGGCTGAAAACTAGGTCAAAATAGCCCAGAAATTGCCCCAGCATTTTTCTGCACGTGGCGCATGTCACACGTATGCGTCAGTCATGTGTACGCGTCGATGGTCTTTTTCGCAAGTCACGTGGACGCGTCGGTCACGCGTACGCGTCACTGAGCAAATCTTCAATTCACACGTGCGCGTCAGTCACGCGCACGCGTTACCACGGATACCTCCAATTCACGCACACGCATCAGTCACTCGTGCGCGTCGCTCCTTGCAGCCATCTCCTTTGATTCTCGTGCTGCAGAAACTCCATCAAATTCCGCTGAATGCTACCTAAAATAAACAAAAGTGCAAAAGACTCAAAGTAGCATCCATAGTGGCTAAAATATAATTAATTCTTGATTAAACTCAACAAATTAGATGCAAATTCACTAGGAAAAGATAGAAAAGATGCTCACGTATCACATATGCGTCTTGGTCACTTGAGCAAGAATGACTTAGCGTCTTAACCAAAAAGCACTCACTTCTAGTGAAAGGTAGAATTTTAAGTACTTGTACTCCTTGTTTTGTTGGAAAACATTCTGGGGTATCATTTCATTGTTATAGACCTCAGATATCACATGTTCTAGATTTAGTTCACCCTAATGTTTGCACTATGGATACTAAGATACTATGTCACAGCCCAAAATGAGCCATGACTGGTGCTTAAGAAAATTTTCCCCTAGCAAGCCTAACGAGTTCGAATATAAGATAAATAAGAAGGTTACAAATATTTTGAATAAATTTACAGTTTCTAAAATGAATAATTACATATTTTTAACAAAAGATAAAATAAGTAAATATGGATGGATCCTGCCTCTGACATATGGAGCAAATGACGTCTAAGAACTCAACAAAGAATATATATTTATTGCAAATCATTATTCTTGAATAGAAAGGCTCACATAATCAATTATTTATTCCTGAAGAATATTTTTAGAAAAATGGAGTGAGTTTTGCAACTCAGTAACTAGACAGTACATCTATAATTCACATGAGACCATATAAATATTATTAATAAAATAATTTTAATTAGAAAATAATAACTTATATGAATAACTAAATCGATAAGGGAGTTCTCATATAGAAATCAAATCAATAGTCTACACTTGGGCGGTTCCACCTCTATGGGTAGCCTTTTCCTCTTCTGTGTCCTAACAGAATAACAGATCTAACGTGTGGCCTATACGTTAGGCTAACAACACCCCTGCTAGCTGGAGTCTGAGTTAGATGCATCTAAGTTAACATCATAACTGCCGTTAACTACAGTTTTCTAATACGAAGCACCCAAACCAATTCAAAATATATAATTTCAAATATAACACATTCTTCGGTCTTGCAAACATATGAGGTATCAAATCAAATGAACTCATACTTTCTCATCCAAATCCTTTTTCAATCATATTTTCTCAATCTTAAGCCATTTCAAACATATTTCACAATTTAAAAATAAGTACCAACCAATACTTCAATGCTTCAAAAACACTTATTCGAGTAAAATTAAATATTTTAAAATAATATAAAGCTTCATCAAGAATACATATAGTCTCATAAAAACATATAGTCTCATGTGCATATTAAAATGAGCTTAACAAGAATAAACATTTAGCTTTAACAAATCAAATACTCAAGCTAATTTAAAATCCTTTGATAGTAATCTTATAAGTAAAATTATAAGTTCAAAGCACCATATATCAAAATAATTATAAATGCAAAGTCAAACAATTATAAATATGAAGCTTACTCACAATATGGTCCTAAGAGACTGAAGAGGCCGAACCCGGAGTGCCAAATTAAAAGGTGAGAAAAGTTGAAGTAGAATAGAATAGAAGAGCACATAATTTGGACCAAGGCAATGGCAACAACTTCAATTCTCGCGATAGCGACAATGACCACAACACCAAGCAAATGCAGTAAATTCAAATCGAATAAAAAGACAAATGCAGATAAAATTCTGGAAAACCTAAAACAGAACAAAGACAAAAATAAATCAAAACAAGAGCAAGGTAGAAAAATGAAATGGTGGAAGAGATAAGGTGAAAATAGAACAGACTAAGGGAAGAAGCTAGACTAGAACAGTGTCAAGGTAGTGTTGTCGCGCGAGTTTGGAAACTCTGGCAACGGTAGCGCCATTCCTGGTGACCAGAGGCGTGGCGACAAGTTTCCCTCTCCTCCAGTAAGTTCCTCCATCCCCCTGTTCGTGTATCGTCATGTTTTTCTTTCTGCGAGCTCTCTCTCTCTTTCTCTTTCTCATTCTCTCTCTCTCTCTCTCTCTCTCTCTCTCTCTCCCCCTCTCTCTCTCTCTCATCAAAGACCCTCTCTTTGTATCACTCTCTCTCAAGTTGTCTCTCTTTAAGCCTCCACGCCTGTAGCTGTGACGACTGCAATGGGGTCAGAGTGGCTCAACGGCAGCAGAAGCATCCCCTAGCTCCTACCACGACGATGCCCTTTCTTTCTACTTATTTTCTCATCTTCCCTCTCCTCAGCGGTGACGACGACGGCAGCAAGCCCTTTGCCAGCGTCATCCTCCTCTCTTTCCTTTTTCTTCATTCCATCACTTTATTTCTCCTCTCGATAGTCTTTCTCTTTTGTTTTGTATTCTGTGCGTGGGGTGGGGGTGTATGTGTGAGAGAGAATGAATGTGTGGGAGTTGTTCTGTAATTTAGGGTTAGGGTTTGGTAGGAGGAATAAGTGTAATTCATGAATTTTGATAAAATTAAAAGGTTGGGTAGTAATAATAAAAGAAAAAAAAGAAGCTTAGGACGTTACATTCTACCCTCCTTACAAAAGTTTTCTCACTCAAAAATTGATGCAGTATTCAAAATGTTACATGGTTTTAACCTTTTACCAAACATGAGAAAGAAGTATAATCGATACAAAAGGTTACAAGATAGGTTTGTGTTAAAATGATACGGTTGACATTCCTCTGCTCTCGTTCCCTTGACAACTTAGATATACATAGCACTTTTCACTTTGTTCGTCAATCTCCTCAAAATACACTTTTACCTCATAATCTCTTTAATTTTATTGTACATATCCATGGTAACAATCGATCTCATGTCAAACCTTAGAATTACAACTTTCCGAACTTCAGCATCGATAAGTTGTGTCCTTAAGAGCTAACGCATCGCTTGCTAAATCTAAGAATTGCACGTTATATCGAAACAAACTCGAGTTTACTAAATGGTATACAAAACTTAGGAAGAAAAAGAAAACATCACAGTTGGTGTTCGCAAGAACGTGGAAGGATGTAAAAGATCGCAATTAAGCGATGATGTACAAAAAGAATGAAGTGTTCCAGAAAGAAAGTCAATTCGCATTTTAAGAAAGAAATCTGAATCAAGGAACTTTGATAGGAACAATATAAGAGAAGATGGAGTATCAGGTCGAAACAAGTTCAAGCTTGAATAAAAGAAATACAAAGTGCACAAAAGAAGGTAACCAAAGTCAACAACAATTTTTACAAAGATTTAAGAAAATGTTCAGAACACAATCAGGTAGGATATCCATCAATAATGGATGCAACTAAGAGAGAACTATTTCACAATCTAAAAAAAAAGGGTATGAGACAAATATTTCAAGCATAAATACTATCACGTCAAATAAATTGAAATTGAAACAAAAGATGTAAGATTTATGAATTAGAGTAATAGGGGTCAGGGGCAAATGTTTTCCATCAAGAATCTTAGAGGATACCTAGGTACACAACCAAGAAAGGATATGCATAAGCAAAAAGAAAAAATCAACAACAGAGAAAGCAAGGAAAACATAAATTAAAATAAGAGAACAAATTCTGGAATAGATAACTTAACCGTCATAAAAATAGAAAAAAGTAACTACACAAAATCAGCATGCTACTGTTCCCGTTCTATAGAAACCTTCAACTAAGTACCTTTGAGATTATTATCATGACTTTGGACATTAAATAATTAAGTCAATATAAAGTTTGATATCTGCTAATTTAAAATAGTAGATAGATTATGTAAAACATGACAAGAAATGTAATTGATCTCTTTGTTGTCCCTTAAGCCAGAATTTACATATACATTTAGGTATTTAAGTATTTAACTCATTATGGTCACCGTTGGTAAAATACAGTCATATGATTTCCTATAATCATGCAGCTAGACTTAATATGAAGTTATAAATAAATTTACGTATAAAATAATGATAATAATAAAACTAAGATTTAAAGTACTGGCAATTAATACACTAAGATGAGTTAAAATAACTACTTTTTCTTTTGTTTTTAACATGATCTAAGCACAAAATAATTTTAAAAAATTGGTATGAGATCATATTTCTTATAAAGATAAAATACCAAAAAGAGAATTCACCTTCATAAATAGTTAAGTAAACTTAAAACTCATGAACTAAGGACAAACTCAAATATATATATTGAATCTAAATATTCGAAAATATATCTCCCAAATCTTTGTCGTATCTTAGAAAATATATTATAAAAAAAAAATTTGGTATATAGTCTTTCACAAATTTCCAACCCAGAAGTGAGGCTAGAAAACACAAAAGTAATAGTTACATATAAATCAAGAAACTCAGTAGTCTAATCACCAAAAAAATTGACTTGCTTGTTACTTAGAAAATTTAAATGATCTCTATTAATATTAGTCATATAACCAAATTTTGGATTCAATCATAGTAGAAATCCATTTATCACTCTTCTCTTCATATAGATTATTGTCATGAGTGCTCATGTATACGAATTTTATACTTATAGCTTTCTAGGAAACATTTTAGCTCATGTTAGATTTTATTATTTTATTATCAGAATATAAGAAAAATCAGTCAAAATTGTAAATTAACATTAAGTATACTGTAATAAAATTAAAGTAAAATATCAGTTAGATTATCAAAATCAAGGTCTAAGATCTGACAAGACAAATTGAAAAGGATGCAATTTTAATGTATTAGAAAGTATAGCAAATTTATTGGCAATAATTAAGTTACAATAGTAACTAGTGATCTGTGTGAGATAGTTAATTGAAAGGAGAACAAAATTATTAGCAAAAATGAAATACATATCATCTTATGATTGCCATAATATGTTGACCAATAAGATAATCATTTTAACTATAAATTTACAAGCATGAGAAGTAACAGTATATTTGACTATTCTTTTTATTATCCTAAACAAGAACAAAAACTTTGCAAACGTCAGATAAAAAAAAAGGAACACCAAAGGAGATATGAGCTTTTTAAAAATCATGTTGAGAATAGAGAAAATAATGGCTATTGTAAACTTTCTTCATATATGAGTTAGTAGTTATAATATACTAAAGATTATTTTATATAAAAAAGGAAGGAACATTCTCGTGCCAAAAACCAGTATTATTACTATAGGTTAATATAAATTAACACATCAACTTTTCTTATAGTTGGGTTCTCTATACCTTTGGCAGAACAAATTCCTTACTTTTAAAACACGAACCAACAATCTTTACAAGACAAATAACAAGGTTCATCAGGCGAAATAGTTTGCATCACAAAGTACTACAAATCAAGAAAACCAATCTCCCTAAAAACCCTAAGAATACGAACAATAGTTGAGAATAGGGGAATTTTCAGAAAAGCAAGGGTTAAAAAAACTCTCAGATCTTAGCGAAAAGCAAAATTCATCTTATAATCACCAACAAAAAAGAAATCATTCACAATCTTTCTCTCAACTTATCAAGCCAGAAATAGTTCCGTGACAAAAAGCCATGTTCAGCAACAAAAAAATCATAGCAAAATCGGATCATCAAATTAGAAAAACACAACCCAACTTGTATATCAGAAAAGACTTTCGATCCAGCTAACTGATCACCCAAATAATTTACTACACTTGAGCAACGAAAACCACCAATCGAACAAACAACAATAACACTCTATTTATATGTTTCATCACATAGTTCTTTTTCTTGAGTAACTAAATAACAATTTTTCAAAATTATTGATTTGAAAGAAAGAATCAAAATTATGTTATAATTTCAAAGATCATGAACATAAAAAGAAAAGTTCCAATATCGCTTATCAAATCCAGAACAAAGCATTTTGATCAGGAACTCAGCAAATCCATGCAATCCACAAATCCAAATACAATTCTATAAGGAAATTAGATAATAATTCCCGGCAAACACCAGTCAAATCTTCTAAGTAATGCATGAGATATTGACATGTAGAATCATAAAGAACAATACAAAGATGAAGAATATTGAAGCATACATTCACAAAAGCGAAAAAGATTAGAAGTAGCTACAAGGCAGAACTCGCAAATCGGAACTGAAACTGAAGTCATTGTAAAAACAAGTTCAAGAAAAGCTACCAAATAACGACTCAAGATTGGATACAAAGAAGAAGAAAGAGGTGGCAAGAAGCAGCAAAGAACACATGATAACAAGAACCAGAAGACAAGAACGACAAAAAGAGCCAAGAATGTCATAAAAGACAAGGGTGACATTCGTATAGGCCTTTAATAGTAACACAATTTGTACAAATAGGCACGTTTCTATTTATACAATTTTGATCCTATCATGAGCACTTGCTTCATATTGCACAGGTTAAACCTAAGCTCTGATACCATTTTGTCACGGCCCAAAATGAGCCATGATTAGCGCTCAGAAAATTGTCTCCTAGCAAGCCTAACAAATTCCAATATAAGATAAATAAGAAGGTTACAAATATTTTGAATAAATTTACAGTTTTTAGAATGAATACTTATATTTTTTTAACAAAAGATAAAATAAGTAAATATGGATGGATCCTGCTGCCTGTGACATATGGAGCAGATGACGTCTAAGAACTCAACAAAGAATAGATACCCATTGCAGATCATTACTCTTAAAAAAGAAAAGCTCGCATAATCAATCATTTATTCCTGAAAAAAAGTTTTAGAAAAACGGAGTGAGTTTTGCAACTCAATGACTAGACAATACATCTATAATTCACATAAGATCATATAAACATTATTAATAAAATAATTTTAATTGGAAAATAATAACTTATATGAATAAGTGAATCAATAAGGAAGTTCTCATACAGAAATCAAATCAAAAGTCCACATTTGGGTGGCTCTACCTCTATGGGTAGCCCTTTCCTCTTATGTGTCTCAACAGAATAACAGATCTAACGTGTAGCCTACATGTTAGGCTAACAATACCCTTCTGATGTGCGGATAATTTATACGCTTTTTGGCATTGTTTTTAGGTAGTTTTTAGTATGATCTAGTTATTTTTAGGGATGTTTTCATTAGTTTTTATGCTAAATTCACATTTCTGGATTTTACTATGAGTTTGTGTATTTTTCTGTGATTTCAGGTATTTTCTGGCTGAAATTGAGGGACCTGAGCAAAACTCTTATAAGAGGCTGACAAAGGACTGCTGATGCTGTTGGAATTTGACCTCCCTGCACTCAAAATGGATTTTCTGGAGCTATAGAACTTCAAATGGCGCGCTCTTAATGGTGTTGGAAAGTAGACATCCAGAACTTTCTAGCAATATATAATAGTTTATACTTTATTTGAGATTAGACGATGTAAACTGGCGCTCAACGCCAGTTCCATGCTGCATTCTGGAGTCAAACGCCAGAAACACGTCACAAACCAGAGTTGAACACCCAAAACACGTTACAACTTGGCGTTCAACTCCAAGATAAGCCTCAGCTCGTGTAAAGATCAAGCTCATCCCAAACATACACCAAGTGGGCCCCGAAAGTGGATTTATGCATCAATTACTTACTTCTGTAAACCCTAGTAGCTAGTTTAGTATAAATAGAACTTTTTACTAGTGTATTAGTCATCTTTTGACCACGTTACATCTTTGGTCTCAGTTTTATTTTATTATTCATCTTAGGAGACTATTGATCATGTTTTGGGGGCTGGCCATTCGGCTGATGATTAGATTTTTGATGGTTTAGAATTTCACAAATGAATTCTCGTTGCAAGTATAGTTCCAAAACCAAACAATAATCTTTTCATACAAAAAGTTGTTTGTCACTAAAACAAACCCCTAAATTTATAAACTGAAGTATTGAAACCTCGGGTCGTTCTCCCTAGGAATTACAATAAAGTGTCTTGTTATTGGTTGTGAGTTGCTTTGGGGTTTTGATATGAAGCATGAAAGATAAATGGCAAGAAAGTAAACTAAGGCCTAAAAAGGTCTTGACAAGGGTTGGTGGTCAAGGATCTCTATCCTAATCACTAACCACAATATGAGAATTAGCAAGGATTAATCTCATTAAATCATCCTCTAACTAGTAGTAAAGGAAAGTCAAATGAGCTATATCAATCCTAGTCCATAAGTCCTAACTCTCCACTAATTCAATTAGTGAGAACTAGAGTAAATGGCTCCCAATCATCAATTACTTGGACATTAGTAACTCAAGAGCTCCTAAGTTACCTTTCCAAGCCAAGAGTATAAAATTCTACTCTAAAATCCAACCAAGCATTTCATCAAACACTTGGAAGGCATAAAAGGAAAGCATAGTAAATCAACAACGAGAACAAAATCTAACAACAATTATTGCAAGAATTAACAACAACAATCAAAAGAAACACATTTATTATGAATTACCTTAATTGAATTGAAAGAGAGTAGAAGAAACAAAAGTAGATCTACAACAAAACACAAGAACAACATAAAGGAAATTACAACAAAAGAATGGAAGAAGAATGAATGTAACAACAAGGAATTGAGAAGATAGAAGTAGAAGAAGATGAATTAAAATCTAGATCTAAGAACTAAACCTAATCTTAATCCTAATCCTAGAGAGAAGTGAGAGCTTCTCTCTCTAGAAACTAACTCTAACTACTAAACTAAGCTAAACTAAACTAATGGTAACTAACTTCTAAAGTATGAAAAGTATCTCCATTCCCCCTTCAATCCTTGGCTTAAATAGCATCAGAAATGAGTTGGATTGGGCCGACAAGGCTTTAGAATTCGCTGGCAACGTATTGCTTTAAGTGGACCATATGGCAGCAACGACATGTGCACGTACAGTGCGCGTACGCGTTACCATACGTGTAGCAACTATGGCAAATCTTATATCATTTCGAAGCTCCGGATGTTAGCTTTCTAACCCAACTGGAACTGCATCATTTGGATCTTTGTAGCTCAAGTTATAGTCGATTAAGTACGAAGAGGTCGGCTTGACAGCTTTTGCGATTCCTTTATTTCTTCATGAGTTCTCCAACTTTACATGCTTTTCCTTCATTCCCTTGATCCAATCTTTGCCTCCTAAATCTGAAATCACTTAACAAACATATCAAGGCATCTAATGGAATCAAGGTGAATTAAATTAATCTATTTTAAGACCTAAAAAGCATGTTTTCACTCTTAAGCACAATTAAAGGAGAATATACAAAACCATGCTATTTCATTGAATAAATGTGGGTAAAAGGTATTAAAATCCCCTAAAATCAATACAAGATAAACCCTAAATATGGGGTTTATCATCGGCCATGCCTGGACCTTCATCACTTATGTATTTTCAACGGTGGAGTTTTTACACACCATAGATTAAGTGTGTGGAGCTCTGCTGTACCTCAAGTTTTAATACAAGTACTACTATTTTCTATTCAATTCGACTTATTCTTATTCTAAGATATTCATTGCACTTCAACATGATAAATGTGATGATCCGTGACACTCATCATCATTCTCACCTATGAACGCATGACTGACAACCACTTCCGTTCTACCTTAGACCGGGCGCATATCTCTTGGATTCCTTAATCAGAATCTTCGTGGTATAAGCTAGAATTGATGGCGGCATTCATGGGAATCCGGAAAGTCTAACCTTGTCTATGGTATTCCGAGTAGGATTCCGGGATTGAATGACTGTGATGAGCTTCAAACTCGCGATTGCTGGGCGTGATGACAAACGCAAAAGAATCAAGGGATTCTATTCCAACATGATCGAGAACCGACAGATGATTAGCCGTGCTGTGATAGAGCATTTGGACCATTTTCACTGAGAGGATGGGATGTAGCCATTGACAACGGTGATGCCCTACATACAGCTTGCCCTAGAAAGGAGTGACAAAGATTGGATAAAAGCAGTAGGAAAGCAGAGATTCAGAAGGAACACAACACCTCCATACACCTATCTAAAATTCCCACCATTGAATTACATGAGTAACTCTATCTTTATTTTCTGTTAAAATTTATTATTATTATTCGAAAATCCAATAATCTCTTAATATAGTTGAATCCGCCTGACTGGGATTTACAAGATGACCATAGCTTGCTTCATACCAACAATCTCTGTGGGATCGACCCTTACTCACGTAAGGTTTATTACTTGGACGACCCAGTACACTTGCTGGTTAGTTGTGCGGAGTTGTGACAAAGTGTGATTTATGTTTGAGAGCACCAAGTCTTTGGAGCCATTGTTGATGATCACAATTTCGTCCACCAGGTTTTTGGCGCCGTTGCCGGGGATTGTTCAAGTATGGACAACTGACGGTTCGTCTTGTTGCTCAGATTAGGTAATTTCTTTTTATTTTTCTTTTCAAAAAAGTTTTCAAAAATATTTTTCAAAATTTTTTTCTTTGTTTTCGAAAAATTATTCAAAATTTTTAAGAATGAATTCTAGTGTTTCATAAAGTATGTTGAAGCTTGGCTGGCTGTAAAGCCATGTCTAACTCAATTGGATTGAGGCTTCAAAACCATCTTCATAGAGGCAAGTTAATTGGAATATCAGTTGTTACATGCCAGATTTATATCTTCTAAAGCTGGCTGGCTATTAAGCCAAGCCCAACCCTTGGATTGGAGCTTTAGGCTAATATTGAAAGATTCCTGGAATTCTTATTAAAAATTTTGGATTTCTTATTTTCTTTTTTTGTTCTATACAAGTTTTCAAAAAAAAATTAAAAGAAAATCCAAAAAAATCATAAAATTATAAAAATTAAAAATATTTTTGTATTTCTTGTTTGAGTCTTGTATCATGTTTTAAGTTTGGTGTCAATTGCATATTCATATTGTTCTTGCATTTTTCGAAAAAATTCATGCATTCATAGTGTTCTTCATGATCTTCAAGTGGTTCTTGGTAAGTCTACTTGTTTGATCTTGATGCTTTCTTGTTTTGTGTTCTTTGTTGTTTTTCATATGCCTTCATGCATTCATATTGTCTAAGCATTAAAGATTTCTAAGTTTGGTGTCTTGCATGTTTTCTTTGCATCAAAAAATTTTTTCAAAAATATGTTCTTGATGTTCATCATGATCTTCAAAGTGTTCTTGGTGTTCATCTTGACATTCATAGTGTTCTTGCATGCATCATGTGTTTTGATTCATAATTTTCATGTTGTGAGTCATTTTTTATGTTTTTCTCTCTCATAGTTAAAAATTCAAAAATCAAAAAAATATCTTTTTCTTATTTCTCTCAAAAATTTGAAATTTTGGGTTGACTTGGTCAAAAATTTTTAAAATAAGTTGTTTTCTTGTTAGTCAAGTCAAAATTTCAATTTTAAAAATCTTATCTTTTCAAAACTTTTTCAAAAATTAAATCTTTTTCATTTTTTTTATTTATTTTCGAAAATTCTTTAGAATATTTTTCAAAAATCTTTTTCTTAATTTTATCTTTATTTTCGAAAATTATGCTAACAATTAATATGATTGATTCAAAAATTTGAAGTTTGTTACTTTCTTGTTAAGAAAGGTTCAATCTTTAAATTTTAAAATCTTATCTTTTAGTTTCTTGTTAGTTAAGTAATTAATTTTAATTTTAAAAATTAAATCTTTTCTAACAATATCTTTTTAATCATATCTTTTTATCTTATCTTTTATATCATATCTTTTTCAAAATTTTATCTTTTTTAAAAAAAAATTGATTTCAAAATATCTTATCTTATCTTCTTATCTTTTCAAATTTGATTTTCAAATCTTTTTCAACTAACTATTTGACTTTTTGTTTGTTTCTTATCTTTTTCAAAACAACTTAACTACTTCTCCCTCTCTAATTTTCGAAAATATCTCCCCCTTTTTCAAAATTATTCTTAAATTAATTAATTGTTTCAATTTTTAATTTTAATTTTATTTCTTATCTTAATTCTCGAAAATTATTAACTCCTTTTCAAAAATTATTTTCGAAATTCTTTCCCTCTCCTCTTCTTCTATTTATTTATTTATTTACTAACACTTCTCTTCACCTCTCTTCATCTCAAATCACTACCCCTATACTCACCCTTCTGTTTGGATTCTCCTTTTTTTATTCCCTTTCTTCTTCTACTAACAATAAGGAACCTCTTTACTGTGACATAGAGGATTCCTCTTCTCTTCTGTTCTTGTTCTCTTCTCTTTCATATGAGCAGGAACAAGGAAAAAGACATTCTTGTTGAAGCTGATCCAGAACCTAAAAGGACTCTGAAGAGGAAACTAAGAGAAGCTAAATTACAACAATCCAGAGACAACCTTGCTGAAATTTTCGAACAAGAGAAGGAGATGGCATCCGAACCTAACAACAATAATGCAAGGAGGATGCTTGGTGATTATACTACACCTACTTCCAAGTTTGATAGAAGAAGCATCTCAATCCCTGCCATTGGAGCAAACAATTTTGAGCTGAAACCTCAATTAGTTGCTCTAATGCAACAAAACTGCAAGTTTCATGGACTTCCATCAGAAGATCCCTACCAATTCTTAACTGAGTTCTTGCAGATATGTGAGACTGTTAAGACTAATGGAGTAGATCCTGAAGTCTACAGGCTCATGCTTTTCCCTTTTGCTGTAAGAGACAGAGCTAGAGCATGGTTGGACTCTCAACCTAAAGATAGCCTGGACTCCTAGGATAAGCTGGTCACGGCCTTCTTGGCTAAGTTCTTTCCTCCTCAAAAGCTGAGCAAGCTTAGAGTGGATGTTCAGACCTTCAAACAAAAAGATGGTGAATCCCTCTATGAAGCTTGAGAAAGATACAAACAGATGACCAAAAGATGTCCTTCTGACATGTTTTCAGAATGGACCATGATAGATATATTCTACTATGGTCTATCTGAGTTCTCTAAGATGTCATTGGACCATTCTGCAGGCGGATCCATTCACCTAAAGAAAACACCTGCAGAAGCCCAAGAACTTATTGACATAGTTGCAAATAACCAGTTTATGTACACTTCTGAGAGGAATTCCGTGAATAATGGGACACCTCAAAGGAAGGGAGTTCTTGAAATTGATGCTTTGAATGCCATATTGGCTCAGAACAAAATGTTGACTCATCAAGTTGGTGCGCGAAATTGTGATCACTACACAACTTTGCACAACTAACCAGCAAGTGCACTGGGTCGTCCAAGTAATAAACCTTACGCGAGTAAGGGTCGATCCCACGGAGATTGTTGGTATGAAGCAAGCTATGGTCACCTTGTAAATCTTAGTCAGGCAGACTCAAATGGGTATAGTGATATACGAATAAAGCATAAAGATAAAGATAGAGGTACTTATGTAATTCATTGGTAGGAACTTCAGATAAGCGTATGAAGATGCCTTCCCTTCCGTCTCTCTGCTTTCCTACTGTCTTCATCCAATCCTTCTTACTCCTTTCCATGGCAAGCTTATGCAAGGGTTTCACCGTTGTCAGTGGCTACCTCCCATCCTCTCAGTGAAAATGTTCCTATGCTCTGTCACAGCATATGGCTAATCAGCTGTCGGTTCTCGGTCAGGCCGGAATAGAATCCAGTGATTCTTTTGCGTCTGTCACTAACGCCCCGCCTGCTAGGAGTTTGAAGCACGTCACAGTCATTCAATCATTGAATCCTACTCAGAATACCACAGACAAGGTTAGACCTTCCGGATTCTCTTGAATGCCGCCATCAGTTCTTGCCTATACCACGAAGACTCTGATCTCACGGAATGGCTGGCTCGTTTGTCAGGCGATCAACCATGCATCGTGTATCAGGAATCCAAGAGATATTCACTGGAGCCTTGATTGCTTGTAGAACAAAAGTGGTTGTCAGTCACCTTGTTCATAGGTGAGAATGATGATGAGTGTCACGGATCATCACATTCATCAAGTTGAAGAACAAGTGATATCTTGGACAAAGAACAAGCGGAATTGAATAGAAGAACAATAGTAATTGCATTAATACTCGAGGTACAGCAGAGCTCCACACCTTAATCTATGGTGTGTAGAAACTCCACCATTGAAATACATAAGAACAAGGTCTAGGCATGGCCGAATGGCCAGCCTCCCAATGATCTAAGAACTAGATGTCCAAAGATGAAAATACAATAGTAATAAGAGGTCCTATTTATAAGAAACTAGTAGCCTAGGGTGTACGGAGATGAGTAAATGACATAAAAATCCACTTCCGGGCCCACTTGGTGTGTGCTTGGGCTGAGCAATGAAGCAATTTCGTGTAGAGACTCTTCTTGGAGTTAAACGCCAGCTTTTATGCCAGTTTGGGCGTTTAACTCCCATTTAGGTGCCAGTTCCGGCGTTTAACGCTGGGATTTCTGAGGGTGACTTTGAACACCGGTTTGGGCCATCAAATCTTGGGCAAAGTATGGACTACCATATATTGCTGGAAAGCCCAGGATGTCTACTTTCCAACGCCGTTGAGAGCGCGCCAATTGGGCTTCTGTAGCTCCAGAAAATCCACTTCGAGTGCAGGGAGGTCAGAATCCAACAGCATCTGCAGTCCTTTTCAGTCTCTGAATCAGATTTTTGCTCAGGTCCCTCAATTTCAGCCAGAAAATACCTGAAATCACAGAAAAATACACAAACTCATAGTAAAGTCCAGACAAGTGAATTTTAACTAAAAACTAATAAAAATATACTAAAAACTAACTAGATCATACTAAAAACATACTAAAAACAATGCCAAAAAGCGTACAAATTATCCGCTCATCACAACACCAAACTTAAATTGTTGCTTGTCCCCAAGCAACTAAAAATCAAATAAGATAAAAAGAAGAGAATATACTATAGACTCCAAATTATCAATGAAACTTAGCTCCAAATTAGATGAGCGGGACTAGTAGCTTTTTGCCTCCGAACAGTTTTGGCATCTCACTTTATCCTTTGAAATTCAGAATGATTGGCTTCTTTAGGAACTCAAAATTCAGATAGTGTTATTGATTCTCCTAGTTAAGTATGATGATTCTTGAACACAGCTACTTATTGAGTCTTGGCCGTGGCCCAAAGCACTCTGTCTTCCAGTATTACCACCGGATACATACATGCCACAGACACATAATTGGGTGAACCTTTTCAGATTGTGACTCAGCTTTGCTAGAGTCCCCAATTAGAGGTGTCCAGGGTTCTTAAGCACACTCTTTTTGCCTTGGATCACAACTTTATTTCTTTCTTTTTCTTTTTCTCCCCTTTTTTTTCGCTTTTTCTTCTTTTTTTTTTTGTATTCACTGCTTTTTCTTGCTTCAAGAATCATTTTTATGATTTTTTCAGATCCTCAGTAACATGTCTCCTTTTTCATCATTCTCTCAAGAGCCAACAATTTTAACATTCATGAACAACAAATTCAAAAGACATATGCACTGTTCAAGCATACATTCAGAAAACAAAAAGTATTGTCACCACATCAAACTAATTAAGCTAGTTTTAAAGATGAATTCGAAATCCTGTACTTCTTGTTCTTTTGTAATAAAAACCGTTTTCATTTAAGAAAGGTGATGGATTCATAGGTCATTCATAACTTTAAGGCATAGACACTAAGACACTAATGATCACAAGACACATACATGGACAAACATAAGCATTAATTTTCGAAAAACAGAAAAATAAAGAACAAGGAGATTAAAGAACGGGTCCACCTTAGTGATGGCGGCTTGTTCTTCCTCTTGAAGGTCTTATGGAGTGCTTGAGCTCCTCAATGTCTCTTCCTTGTCTTTGTTGCTCCTCTCTCATGATTCTTTGATCTTCTCTAATTTCATGGAGGAGGATGGAATGTTCTTGGTGCTCCACCCTTAGTTGTCCCATGTTGGAACTCAATTCTCCTAGGGAGGTGTTCAGTTTCTCCCAATAGTTTTGTGGAGGAAAGTGCATCCCTTGGGGTATCTCAGGGATCTCATGATGAGTGGGGTCTCTTGTTTGCTCCATCCTTTTCTTAGTGATGGGCTTGAGGTCATGCCTTCTCAGTTGAACCGGCTTTCCTCTTGAATCTCTCTTCCATTGAGCGCCCTCTTCACAAATGTATGTGAGGACTTGGTCCAACTTTTGATCAAAGTTGACCCTTTTTGAGTTTGAAAAGGACCTCATGGATCACCTTCTTCAAGGCCACAACTTCATAGAAGTGGTCTTGATGCACCCTTGAGATGAATCTCTCCATCTCCCATGACTCGGAGGTGGAAGCTTTTGCCTTCCCTTTCCTCTTTCTAGAGGTTTCTCCGGCCTTGGATACCATAAATGGTTATGGAAAAACGAAAAAGCAATGCTTTTACCACACCAAACTTAAAAGGTTTGCTCGTCCTCGAGCAAAAGAAGAAAGAAGAGAGTAGAAGAAGAAGAAATGAGGAAGAAGGGAATGGCTTTGTGTTCGGCCAAAGAGGGGGAGAAGTGGTGTTTAGGTTGTGTGAAAATGAAGGGGTGAAGAAGGGTATATATAGGAGAGGGGGGGTCATGGTTCGGTCAAGTGAGGGTGGGTTTGGGTGGGAAAGTGATTTGAATTTGAATGGTGAGGTAGGTGGGGTTTTATGAAGGATGGATGTGAGTGGTGAAGAGGAAGAAGGGATTGATAGGTGAAGGGTTTTTGGGGAAGAGGAGTTGAGGTGATTGGTGAATGGGTGAAGAAGAGAGAGAGAGTGGTGGGGTTGGTGGGGATCCTGTGGGGTCCACAGATCCTGTGGTGTCAAGGAAAAGTCATCCCTTCACCAAATGGCATTCAAAATCATGTTTTGAGCCATTTCTGGCGTTAAACGCCGGGCTGGTGCCCATTCCTGGCGTTTAACGCCAGGTTCTTGCCCTTTTCTGGCGTTTAACGCCAGTCTGGTGCCCCTTTCTGGCGTTAAACGCCCAGAATGGTGCCAGACTGGGCGTTAAACGCCCACCTGCTAGCCTTACTAGCGTTTAAACGCCAGTAAGTTCTTCCTCCAGGGTGTGCTATTTTTCTTCCTGTTTTTCATTCTGTTTTTGCTTTTTCAATTGATTTTGTGACTTCTCATGATCATCAACCTACAAAAAACATAAAATAACAAAAGAAAATAAATAAAATATAACATTGGGTTGCCTCCCAACAAGCGCTTCTTTAATGTCAGTAGCTTGACAGATGGCTCTCATGGAGCCTCACATTTTCTCAGAGCAATGTTGGAACCTCCCAACACCAAACTTAGAGTTTGAATGTGGGGGTTCAACACCAAACTTAGAGTTTGGTTGTGGCCTCCCAACACCAAACTTAGAGTTTGACTGTGGGGGCTCTGTTTGACTCTGATTTGAGAGAAGCTCTTCATGCTTCCTCTCCATGATGACAGAGGGATATCCTTGAGCCTTAAACACCAAGGATTCTTCATTCACTTGAATAATCAACTCTCCTCTATCAACATCAATCACAGCCTTTGCTGTGGCCAGGAAGGGTCTGCCAAGGATGATGGTTTCATCCATGCACTTCCCAGTCTCTAGGATTATGAAATCCGCAGGGATGTAATGGTTTTCAATCTTCACCAAAACATCCCCTACAAGTCCATGAGCTTGTTTTCTTGAGTTGTCTGCCATCTCTAATGAGATTCTTGCAGCTTGCACCTCAAAGATCCCTAGCTTCTCCATTACAGAGAGAGGCATGAGGTTTACACTTGACCTTAAGTCACACAGAGCCTTCTTGAAGGTCATGTTGCCTATGGTACAAGGTATTGAAAACTTCCCAGGATCTTGTCTCTTTTGAGGTAATTTCTGCCTAGACAAGTCATCCAGTTCTTTGGTGAGCAAAGGAGGTTCATTCTCCCAAGTCTCATTTCCAAATAACTTGTCATTTAGCTTCATGATTGCTCCAAGGTATTTAGCAACTTGCTCTTCAGTGACATACTCATCCTCTTCAGAGGAAGAATACTCATCAGAGCTCATGAAAGGCAGAAGTAAGTCCAATGGAATCTCTATGGTCTCATTTTGAGCCTCAGATTCCCATGGTTCCTCATTGGGGAACTCAATGGAGGTCAGTGCACGCCCACTGAGGTCTTCCTCAGTGGCGTTCACTTCCTCTCCTTCCTCTCCAAATTCGGCCATGTTGATGGCCTTGCACTCTCCTTTTGGATTTTCTTCTGTGTTGCTTGGGAGAGTAACTTTCTTGCTCAGCTGTCCCACTTGTGCCTCCAAATTCCTAATGGAGGACCTTGTTTCAGTCATGAAACTTTGAGTGGTTTTGATTAGATCAGAGACCATAGTTGCTAAGTCAGAGGGGTTCTGCTTAGAATTCTCTGTCTGTTGCTGAGAAGATGATGGAAAAGGCTTGCCATTGCTAAACCTGTTTCTTCCACCATTATTGTTGTTAAAACCTTGTTGAGGTCTTTCTTGATTCTTCCATGAGAAATTTGGGTGATTTTTCCATGAAGAATTATAGGTGTTTCCATAGGGTTCTCCTAGGTAATTCACCTCTTCCATTGAAGGGTTCTCAGGATCATAGGCTTCTTCTTTAGATGAAGCATCCTTAGTACTGCTTGGTGCACTTTGCATTCCAGACAGACTTTGAGAATCAAATTGACTTGTTGAGTCAATATCTTGTTCTGAGCCAAAATGGCATTCAGAGTATCAATCTCAAGAACTCCTTTCTTCTGATTGGTCCCATTGTTCACAGGATTCCTTTCAGAAGTGTACATGAATTGGTTATTTGCAACCATTTCGATTAGCTCTTGAGCTTCTGTAGGCGTCTTCTTCAAATGAAGAGATCCTCCAGCAGAGCTATCCAAAGACATCTTGGATAGTTCAGAGAGACCATCATAGAAAATACCTATGATGCTCCATTCAGAAAGCATGTCAGAAGGACATTTTCTGATCAATTGTTTGTATCTTTCCCAAGCTTCATAGAGGGATTCTCCATCCTTCTGTCTGAAGGTTTGGACTTCCACTCTAAGCTTACTCAATTTTTGAGGTGGAAAGAACTTTGCCAAAAAGGCATTGACTAGCTTTTCCCATGAGTCCAGGCTTTCTTTAGGTTGTGAGTCCAACCATGTCCTAGCTCTGTCTCTTACAGCAAAAGGGAATAGCATAAGTCTGTAGACCTCAGGGTCTACCCCATTAGTCTTGACAGTGTCACAGATTTGCAAGAATTCAGCTAAAAACTGATGAAGATCTTCCAATGGAAGTCCATGAAACTTGCAATTCTGTTGCATTAGAGAAACTAATTGAGGCTTAAGCTCAAAGTTGTTTGCTCCAATGGCAGGGATAGAGATGCTTCTCCCATAGAAGTCGGGAGTAGGTGCAGTAAAGTCACCCAGCACCTTCCTTGCATTGTTTGCATTGTTGTTGTTTTTGGCTGCCATGGGTTCTTCTTCTTTGAAGATTTCTGTTAGGTCCTCTATAGAGAATTGTGCCTTAGCTTCTCTTAGCTTTCGCTTCAAGGTCCTTTCAGGTTCAGGGTCAGCTTCAACAAGAATGCCTTTGTCTCTGCTCCTGCTCATATGAAAGAGAAGAAAACAAGAAAATGTGGAATCCTCTATGTCACAGTATAGAGATTCCTTGAGGTGTCAGAGGAAAAGAAAAATAGAAGACAGAGGTAGAAAATTCGAACTTATCAAAGAAGATGGAGTTCAAATTTTGCATTAAGGAATAGTGTTAGTCCATAAATAGAAGGATGTGAGAAGAAGGGAAGTAATATTCGAAAATCAAGTGAAATATTTTGAAAAACACTAATTAGTTTTCGAAAATAAGAGTGGGAAAGAAATCAAGTGATTTTTGAAAAAGATTTTAAAATTAGAAGTCAAAAAGATTTGATTAAAAACTATTTTGAAAAAGATGAGGTTAAGAAGATATGATTGGTTTTAAAAAGATGTGATTGAGAAAATATGATTTGAAAACAATTTTAAAAAAAATTTAAAAAAAAATTAATGACTTGCCTAACAAGAAAAGATATGATTCAAACATTAAACCTTTCTCAACAGAAAAGGCAACATACTTGAAATGTTCAATCAAATCATTAATTGTTAGCAAGTATCTTTGAAAAAGGAAAGAAATTGATTTTGAAAACATTTGATTGAAAAGATATGATTTGAAAAAGATTTGATTTTGAAAAACTTTGAAAACTTGAAAAAAAATTGATTTGAAAACAAAATCCTCCCCCTTGTGCCATCCTGGCGTTAAACGCCCAGAATGGTGCACATTCTGGCGTTTAACGCCCAAAACTATACCCTTTTGGGCGTTAAATGCCCAACCAGGTACCCTGGCTGGCGTTTAAACGCCAGTCTGTCCTTCTTCACTGGGCGTTTTGAACGCCCAGCTTTTTCTGTGTAATTCCTCTGCTGCATGTTCTGAATCTTCAATTCTCTGTATTATTGACTTGAAAAGACACAAATTAAAAATATTTTTGGATTTTTTTATAATCAAAATGCAACTAAAATCAAATAACAATGCATGCAAGACACCAAACTTAGCAGTTTGTATACTACTGACACTAATGAGAATGCATATGAGACACACAAAACACTCAAGTCCAGAGAATTCAAAGATCAGAGTAAGAAATAATCAAGAATTACTTGAAGATCCTTAAGACACATGAATGAATGCATGCAATTGACACCAAACTTAAGATGAGACACTAGACTCAAACAAGAAACATAAAATATTTTTGGTTTTTATGATTTTGTAAATTTTTTTGTGCTTTTTTTTTCGAAAATTATATGGAAAAGAAAATAAAGGTATCAAAATTCTTAATGAGAATTCCAGGAATCATGCAATGTTAGTCTAAAGCTTTAGTCTAAAGGAATTAGACATGGCTAGCCAAGCTTCAGCAGGACATTGCATTCAAGAGCTAAATTGATGAAGATCAATCAGCTTTGGTGATGATAAGAACATCACCTTGAAACACTAGAATTCATTCTTAAGAACTCTGAAGAAAAATACCTAATCTAAGCAACAAGATGAACCGTCAGTTGTCCATACATAAAACAATCCCCGGCAACGGCGCCAAAAACTTGGTGCGCGAAATTGTGATCACTACACAACTTTGCACAACTAACCAGCAAGTGCACTGGGTCGTCCAAGTAATAAACCTTACGCGAGTAAGGGTCGATCCCACGGAGATTGTTGGTATGAAGCAAGCTATGGTCACCTTGTAAATCTTAGTCAGGCAGACTCAAATGGGTATAGTGATATACGAATAAAGCATAAAGATAAAGATAGAGGTACTTATGTAATTCATTGGTAGGAACTTCAGATAAGCGTATGAAGATGCCTTCCCTTCCGTCTCTCTGCTTTCCTACTGTCTTCATCCAATCCTTCTTACTCCTTTCCATGGCAAGCTTATGCAAGGGTTTCACCGTTGTCAGTGGCTACCTCCCATCCTCTCAGTGAAAATGTTCCTATGCTCTGTCACAGCATATGGCTAATCAGCTGTCGGTTCTCGGTCAGGCCGGAATAGAATCCAGTGATTCTTTTGCGTCTGTCACTAACGCCCCGCCTGCTAGGAGTTTGAAGCACGTCACAGTCATTCAATCATTGAATCCTACTCAGAATACCACAGACAAGGTTAGACCTTCCGGATTCTCTTGAATGCCGCCATCAGTTCTTGCCTATACCACGAAGACTCTGATCTCACGGAATGGCTGGCTCGTTTGTCAGGCGATCAACCATGCATCGTGTATCAGGAATCCAAGAGATATTCACTGGAGCCTTGATTGCTTGTAGAACAAAAGTGGTTGTCAGTCACCTTGTTCATAGGTGAGAATGATGATGAGTGTCACGGATCATCACATTCATCAAGTTGAAGAACAAGTGATATCTTGGACAAAGAACAAGCGGAATTGAATAGAAGAACAATAGTAATTGCATTAATACTCGAGGTACAGCAGAGCTCCACACCTTAATCTATGGTGTGTAGAAACTCCACCATTGAAAATACATAAGAACAAGGTCTAGGCATGGCCGAATGGCCAGCCTCCCAATGATCTAAGAACTAGATGTCCAAAGATGAAAATACAATAGTAATAAGAGGTCCTATTTATAAGAAACTAGTAGCCTAGGGTGTACGGAGATGAGTAAATGACATAAAAATCCACTTCCGGGCCCACTTGGTGTGTGCTTGGGCTGAGCAATGAAGCAATTTCGTGTAGAGACTCTTCTTGGAGTTAAACGCCAGCTTTTATGCCAGTTTGGGCGTTTAACTCCCATTTAGGTGCCAGTTCCGGCGTTTAACGCTGGGATTTCTGAGGGTGACTTTGAACACCGGTTTGGGCCATCAAATCTTGGGAAAAGTATGGACTACCATATATTGCTGGAAAGCCCAGGATGTCTACTTTCCAACGCCGTTGAGAGCGCGCCAATTGGGCTTCTGTAGCTCCAGAAAATCCACTTCGAGTGCAGGGAGGTCAGAATCCAACAGCATCTGCAATCCTTTTCAGTCTCTGAATCAGATTTTTGCTCAGGTCCCTCAATTTCAGCCAGAAAATACCTGAAATCACAGAAAAATACACAAACTCATAGTAAAGTCCAGACAAGTGAATTTTAACTAAAAACTAATAAAAATATACTAAAAACTAACTAGATCATACTAAAAACATACTAAAAACAATGCCAAAAAGCGTACAAATTATCCGCTCATCACAAGTCAACATGATTTCTCAAAGTCTGAATGGATGGCAAAATGCATCCAACAGCACTAAAGAGGCATCTTCTGAAGAAGAAGCTTATGATCCTGAGAACCCTGTAATAGCAGAGGTAAATTATATGGGTGAACCTTATGGAAACACCTATAATTCATCATGGAGAAATTATCCAAATTTCTCATGGAAGCATCAACAAAAGCCTCAACAAGGCTTTAATAATGGTGGAAGAAATAGGCTCAGCAATATTAAGCCTTATCCATCATTTTCTCAGCAACAGACAGAGAATTATGAACAGAGTACCTCTAACTTAGCAAATTTAGTCTCTGATCTGTCTAAGGCCACTTTAAGTTTCATGAGTGAAACAAGGTCCTCCATCAGAAATCTAGAGGCATAAGTGGGCCAGCTGAGTAAGAAAGTCACTGAAACTCCTTCTAGTACTCTCCCAAGAAATACAGAAGAGAATCCAAAAAGAGAGTGCAAGGCCATTGACATAGTCAACATGGCCGAACCTAGAGAGGAAGGAGAGGACATAAATCCCAAGGAGGAAGACCTCATGGGACGTCTCTCAAGCAAAAAGGAGTTCCCTATTGAGGACCTAAAGGAATCTAAGGCTCATATAAAGACCATAGAGATTCCATTGAACCTCCTTTTACCATTCATGAGCTCTGAGAACTATTCTTCCTCTGAAGAGGATGAAGACGTAACTGAAGAGCAAGTTTCTCAATATCTAGGAGCCATCATGAAGCTAAATGCCAAGTTATTTGGTAATGAGAGGAAGCATGAAAAGCTTCTCTCAGTACAGAGTCAAACAAAGCCCCCACAATCAACCTCTAAGTTTGGTGTTGGGAGGCCACAGCCAAACTCTAAGTTTGGTGTTGAATCCCCATATCTAAACTCTAAGTTTGGTGTTGGGAGTCTACAACATTGACCTGATCACCTGTGTGGCTCCATGAGAGCCCACTGTCAAGCTATTGACATTAAAGAAGCGCTTATTGGGAGGCAACCCAATTTTTATTTATCTAATTTTATTTTTCTTTTTATTGTTTTTTATGTTTTATTAGGTTCATGATCATGTGGAGTCACAAAAAATACTAAAATTAAAAACAGAATCAAAAACAGCAGAAGAAAAATCACACCTTGGAGGAAGGACTTACTGGCGTTTAAACGCCAGTAAGGAGCATCTGGCTGGCGTTCAACGCCAGAACAGAGCATGGATCTGGCGTTGAACGCTAGAAACATGCAGCAATCTGGCGTTTAAATGCCAGGATTGCACACTGAGGAAAGCTGGCGTTCAACGCCAGAAACATGCTGCAGATGGGCGTTGAACGCCCATAACAAGCTTAGAGCTGGCGTTTAACACCAGAAACAAGCATCAATCTGGCGTTAAACGCCAGGATTGCACTCAGATGGCGTTTTACATGCCTCATTGGTGCAGGGATGTTAAATCCTTGACACCTCAGGATCTGTGGACCCCATAGGATACCCACCTACCTCAACTTACCTTCTCTCTTCTCCACCAATCACCTCAATCTTCTTCCCCATTACCTCTTCACCACTCACATCCATCATCTCTTTCCCATCCAAACCCACTCTACATAGTCAAATACACACCTCTCCCCCTCTCCTCCATATCTTCTTCTTCTCCTTCTTTTTCTTCTTCTATTCTTTCTTCTTTTGCTCGAGGGCGAGCAACATTCTAAGTTTGGTGTGGTAAAAGCATAGTTTTTTTGCTTTTCCATAACTATTGATGGCACCTAAGGCCAGAGAAACCTCAAAAAAAAAAAGAGAATAGAAAAGGGAAGACAATTGCTTCCACCTCTGAGTCATGGGAAATGGAGAGATTCATCTCAAGGGTCCATAGCTCAGTAATAGAGCATTTGACTGCACATCAAGAGAGCATGAGGAATTCCCTCATCAAGAAATCCCTGAGATACCTCAGGGGATACATTTTCCTCCACACAACTATTAGGAGCAACTAAGGATAAGAGCACCAAAATCACTAAGGATCAAGCAACAGAGGCAAGGAAGAGACATAAAGGAGCTCAAAAAGCACCATTAGTCCTTCAAAAAGGCACCACCCTCACTAAGGTGGACTCATTCCTTAACTTCCTTGTTCTTATCTCTGTTTTTTATTTTTATGCTATATGTGTGTTTATGTTTTGTGTCTCTACCTCATGATCATTAGTATTGAGTAACTATGTCTTAAGGCTATAAATAATTCTATAAATCCTCCACCTCTCTTAAATGAAAAATGCTTCTAATTCAAAAGAACAAGAAGTACATGAATTTTGAAAATTATCCTTGAATTTAGTTTAATTATATTGATGTGGTGACAATACTCTTTGTTTTCTGAATGAATGCTTGAACAGTGCATATTTTTTATCTTGTTGTTTATGAATGTTAAAATTGTTGGCTCTTGAAAGAATGATGAAAAAGAGAAATGTTATTGATTATCTGAAAAACCATGAAATTGATTCTTGAAGCAAGAAAAAGCACTGAAAAACAAAAGCTTGGGAAAAAAGTGGCGAAAAAAAAAAGAAATTTAGAAAGAAAAAGAAAAAGCAAGCAGAAAAAGCCAATAGCCCTTAAAACCAAAAGGCAAGGGTAAAAAGGATCCAAGGCTTTGAGCATCAATGGATAGGAGGGCCTAAGGAAATAAAATCCAGACCTAAGCGGCTAAATCAAGTTGTCCCTAACCATGTGCTTGTGGCTAGGGGTGTTCAAAACCGATCCAATCCGAACAAAACCGACCAACCGAACCAAAAAAATCGATAACCGAACAAACCGAAAACCGAATAAATCGAAAATTTTGAATTTTTGCAGTTTTTTACGGTTCGGTTTGGTTTTCGATTTTGATAAAGAAAACCCTAACCAAACCGAACCGAACCGGTTTTATAAAAAAAAACCTAATATAAAAACAACCTCCCTTCACAATTCTCCCAAGCTAGCTGCAGCCACCCCTACCAGGAACCCTAACTCCCTCAAGCCCTCTCTGAGCCTCTAGCGCCGAATCTCAGAACCCGAACCTCCTCCTTCATCTCCGCCATCCACGCCGCCGAACAACACCATCACTGCGGCGTGGCCCTTTCCTCTCCCTCTCCCTTCCTCGTAGGCTCGCATCGCTTCTCTCTCTCCCTCATCCTCGACGGCTCCGCGCACCACGTCTCCAACAGCCATCTCCTCCACGAACCAGCAGACGTCGTCGTCCTCGACAAATCGCAACAGCACGCACCAGACACACCGCCGTCTCACCATCCTGCACCTCTATTGTCCTCTGTAATGGAGCCTAAGTCTCAGGTTGATTTTTTTGTTCTGTTTTAATTTTCTAATTGATTCTAATTTATAATGAACAAGGCTTGTTTTTGCTTCTATGGTTGAGTTGTTGATTCTGATTTTGTTTCTTAATTCTGAACTTTTTGTTCTGTTTGATTTAAGGTAATTCTGGTTTACAGTTGATTCTGAACTTTTTGTTTATTCAATGTTAATGCAGGAAAGGGAAAGGTGAAAGAGGAAGAATCTGTGAAATTGGTGCACAACATGAAAATTTTTGGAATTAATTTGGTTGTATTACTGATTCCATATGGTTCTATTTTTTGATTCAGTTTGCAATTGGTGAACCATTTTTGCAAAAATTTTTGAATTAGTTTGGTTGTATTTCTTGATTCCTCTTGATTCAATTCAGGTTGATTATTGTTCCCTCTGTTTCTGCTATTTTTGCTACAAAATTCAATTCAGATTGATTATTGTTCCATCTATTTTATTTGATTATTTTTCAATATACTTGATTATTATTTAATCTGTTATGACTGTGAAATAGTTATTGGCTTATTGATTATTGAATATATTGGTTGAATGGATTTGTTGAATATATTTGTTGAATGTATTTTCCCTCCTAAAATGTATTTTGCTCTTATAATTTAGATGATGGAAAACACTGCAACTTGGAAGACTATGAGATATATGAATAGTAAGTTAGTAACTACTCATAAATCATAAGGTGTCGTTTTCTAGAGAATTGATGGGGTTATAGACATATGTACAATAGTAGTACAATGATTTGGTGCTTGAAATTTTCTAGGCTTTGCAATTGCAAGCATTATTAGTATTTAGTAATTTGGTATGAGGTATATGACTGATGTTTGTTAGTGAAGGCCGCAAGGCTAACAGTTACTGCCCTGTTAGGCATCACATGTGCTTATGTTAGAGTATGGATATATTATCTGGAGTTGATTAAGTGCTTCTCAGTGTCGTTTTTCATCTTTAAATGAATTGCTGTGGTTTTCTTTGAATATGAATATCTTGATAAGATTGGGATAGCTGGGATACAAACACTTTTGTTGACGAGTAACACAGTCAGGGTTAGCAAGTTGTGTTGTACAGTAGCAATCAAAGATGGAAACACTTTTATTATTACTATTGTTCTTATTATGTAACTGCATTTTGATTTCAGGTTGGTTTACGTAGAGAAGTTTAGCTATTTTATTGGAGAAGACACCATAACTTGGCTATCTTTTGATGAAAATTTATATTTATTTTCAATTGTGTTGACTATTGAACTTTTAAACTTCTTTAATTGTCATATTTAAATTTCTTTTGTCGTTAAATTTCATTTGATCAAGACTTTGTTAGCTATTGTGTATTTGTGTTAGTCGATTTCAATGTTATGACTTTGTGAAATAGTATGTTAGTATTTTTTTTCTAATTGATTGAAAAAACCGAACAAACCGAACCAAACCAAACCGATTTTAATTGGTTTGGTTTGGTTTGGTTCGGATGATTTCGATAAAAAACCGAACCAAACCGAACCGCAGTTCAATTAAAAGATTGGATCGGATGACTTTTCTCTCAAAAACCGAACCAAACCCCACCGCGAACACCCCTACTTGTGGCATGCAGGTCCAAGTAAAAAACTTGAGACTGAGTGGTTAAAGTCGTGATCCAAAGCAAAAAAAGTGTGCTTAACAACTGATAAACCACTATTTTATAGTTTATATTGTGTTTAATTGTGTGGTTTTGTCATGATCCGTACCCACTTATTCATCAATTTAGCATGCATTTAGATTTCCTTCCAAAATTTATTACATGTTTGAAAATTGCTTCCTAGAGACTTTAATTATTTAATTTTAATTCTCCTTTATTCCATTCGATGCCGTAATCTGTGTGTCAAGTGTTTGAGGCTTTATAAGGCATGAATGAGACGGAGATTGGAGAGGAAGCTAGCAAAAATGGAAGGAACACAAGAATTTGAGGAGATAACCAGCGAAAAGTGACGCGGTCGCATGGCTCACACGACCGCGCGAAGGAACGCAAATCGCAAGTGACGCGACCGCATGGCTTGCACGGCCGCGCGGATTGGAAAGCACAAGCAACGCGGTAGCGTGGACGACGCGAACGCGTGAAGAGGAAAAGCGCAAGCGACGCGTCCGCATGGACGACGCGATCGCGTGACATGCGCGATCTGCATAATCTGCAGAATCCGAAACCAGCGATTTTGGACCCTATTTCGGCCCAGTTTTCGGCTCGGAACAGCAGACTAGAGTCAGAGAATATGCAGAAACAACAGAGACACATTCATTGAGTAGTTAGATCTAGTTTTTTCACTCTCTGAGGTTTTTCTCTTTAGTTTTTAGAATTTTAATTTTCAATTGGTCTTAGCATTGGAACATTGAGAAAAGTTATTTCCTCATCAAGACTTCATCATTCTAGTTTGTTCTCTTAACTTGGTTTTATTCTTCCATGTTCTTTGTTATGTTCAATTTTGTCATTCAGATACTTTTATGATTAATTAATGCAAGGATTATTTCTTTTTAATTTAATTTCAATTCCAATAATCATGTCTTCTTTTAATTCCCTTTTATGTGCCATAGATTCTTTATTTACAATGCGTGAGTAGTTTCATTACTTGATGGGGAGTTGATTAAAAGGAACTCTTGAGTTGGAAGGATTGAAGGAAAAATTTGTAATTGGGTTAAATGTTGGATTGCTATCCTGTCACCGACGCCAATCCCTTTGAACTAAGTGGGTTGCAACTTGTGAACAGATCTGGCATTCCCACTTGTTTGACTTTCCCTTACCTAGTAAGGGATAACCAAACAGAACAACTATTAATTATAAATTAATCTTACAATCACACCATCAATGATAGAGATTCTAACCAATCAATTCCCACTCAAGGCTTTTATTTATATTATTTAAGATTCCTCAATTTAAATTCCATTTATTTAGCTCAACTTTTTGGAATATCTGATTAATAAAACAGAACACTTTTCTGCAACTCGTTGGGAGACGACTTGGGACTTAAAACTCCCAGTAATTTTAATTCAAACTTTCTGTGACATATTTCTAAATTGATAGGCAGATTTTCGGTGAGTTAAGAACTATACTTGCAACGTAACCATTTTAATAAATTTTTAATTCACCAGCTTCTGCACACCATCAATTTTTGGCGCCGTTGCCGGGGAGTTGCAATAGAGTGCTAATTTTATTAATTAGAATTTATTTACTTGCATTTTATTTAATTTTGCTACTATGAGCTGCATGTTTCTTCCATCAAATGACACGTTCACTTCCTGATCCGCGCTTGCTAATATTCGATTCTGAAATTGAAAGAACAATTTCACGAATAAGGCGAGAATAGCGTAGGTTAGTCCGCTCTAAGGGTGGATCTGAAAGTGAATCTGAGGAAGAAACCATCCCCCGTTCTACTGATTCGGTTGTTTTACGTGCAGAAAATATGGCAGCTAGAAGAGTTACCATTCAGGAGGAAGGAGCTCCTGATTTTACAATGCAACCGTTTCAAGCGCATCATCCAGCGGTAGCTACGGATTTTGAAATAAAGACCGCACTGCTAAATTTGATGCCCAAGTTTCATGGCCTACCTGCTCAAGAGCCTATCAAGCACTTGAGAGATTTCCAGGCAGCCTGTTCTACTGTCAGGCGTGATGGCACTGATGAAACTTCAATTCTGCTTAAAGCTTTTCCGTTCTCTCTTGAGGGAAAAGCAAGAGAGTGGTACTACACTCAACCTCTAGCAAATGTATCCAACTGGGATACACTCAGAAAGGAGTTTCTGGAGAAATTCTTTCCATCTGAAGTTACCGATAAACTGAGGAAGGATATCTCTACAATTGTTCAGGATGACAATAAGACTCTCTTTGAATACTGGGAGCGCTTCAATAATCTTCTGGAAGCATGCCCCCACCACATGATTGACAAGATCGTGCTACTCAGCTATGTCACACAAGGTATGAGGCCCCAAGATAAGACCACATTGGAAAGTGCCAGCAATGGGTCTATGAAAAAGTACAAGACCACCGATGAAGCTTGGCAATTGATCAGTGATTTAGCTGAATCTACTCGGAACCACAGACAGAAGCAAGGCCGTTCAAGGGCCGTTGCAGAAGTATCTTCTGGCATAGAGACTGCTGCTCTAAATCGAAGCATCTGTGAAATGACCAACCTGCTGAAGCAAATGCAGTTAAATCAACAAGCTCAGCAAACTCAACCGCAGCAAAACCAACAACTAGTTCCACAAAGAATTTGCGGAATTTGTGCTGATTACAGCCATTACACTGATGAATGCCCGCAGCTCCAACAAGAAGACAACATGGTAGCATCCACTCACAATTTCTATGACCGCCCCAACCAAGGGTACAATCAAAGTGGAAATAATAACCATGGATGGCAGGACAATTCAAACCAGAATTGGAGGGACAACAATAATAGGGGAGGCAGAGATAATCAGGGAAATCAGAGGTGGAATAATTACAACAACAAGCAGCAAAATCAACCTTACCGAGCACCTCACCTGAGGCAAAACCAAGGACCACCGAACAATCAGCAGCAAACCTCTCAAATTACTCATTCTTCTGTATCTTCTAATGAATATTTATTACAAGCTTTTGAGAAAAGACAACTAGCCATGGAAAATACCATCGTGAACAGTATTAACGCCAGTCTGAATGGTTTCACCTCTACTCTGCAAGCTTTATTGACACAACTTGGTTCAGCACAAAATTCCAGTAACCAACCTTCAAGCACCACTGGAATCCCCTCTCAACCATTACCCAATCCAAAGGGAGGCATTAATGCCATCACCCTGAGGTCCGGAACCACACTGCAGGAGAGGAATCAGGAGGAACCAAGCTCACCAGAATACGCCTCAGCTGAAGAGGTGGTAGAAATCGAAGATGTTGAAGAGGAAGAGGATATACAGGACATAGCTGAAGAAGAGATAGCTCAACCACAGGAAGAAGCACAAAAAGGTGCAGGCAGCACAGAAAACACTACTCTCATTCCATTCCCACAACTTGCAAGGAAGCCTAGGAAGCAGCTAGAACCTGATCCTAAAATGGTAGAAATATTCAAAAAGGTTGAGGTAACTATTCCCCTTTTTGATGTTATTCAGCAGGTACCTAAATATGCAAAGTTTCTAAAAGACTTATGTATCCATAAAGACAAAATTAATGAATTAGAAACTATTCCTTTAGGTAGTTCTATATCTGCTTTAATGGGAGGATTACCTGAAAAATGTAGTGATCCAGGTCCTTGCATAGTTAGTTGTACTATTGGTGGTGTAGTAATTTATGATTGCATGTGTGATTTAGGAGCATATGTCAGTATAATGCATTTGTCTATATATGATGTTTTAAGGCTCCCTCCCTTAAAAAGGTCGGCAACTCGTTTTATGTTAGCAGATAAAAGCATTATTACAGTGGCTGGAGTTGCTAAAGATGTTTTGGTGAACATTAAAGGGCTCACATTTCCCACTGATTTTTATATCTTGGAGATGCCCCATAATGATTCAGATAAGCCATCATCAATCCTACTTGGAAGACCATTCCTGAAGACATCAAAATTCAAATTGGATGCTTTTTCAGGGACATACTCCTTTGAAATACATGGCCGCATAGTAATCTTCAATCTGAATGGAGTCATTGACAACCCCCCAGAAGATCGTTCTATCTTCCAGTGTGATGTCATAGACGAAAGTGTGGCTGCAGTTCAAAAGGAAGAGTTTGAAGAGAGGCACACTGGACAAGGTCCAAGTGTGGGGACCCTCTTAACTGACAATGAGGACACTTCGCCATTTTCACAAGCCCCATATAACCCAGAGCCTGCCCATGATCAAAAGCTAGAATTGAAACCTCTCCCTCCACATCTCAAATATGCTTACCTTGAGGATGAGCAGAAGCTTCCAGTTATTATTGCAAGAGAACTGACTTCTCAACAAGAAGAACAGCTACTTGATGTGCTGAGGAAGCATAAGAAGGCAATTGGGTGGAGTTTGGCAGACATAGTGGGAATCAACCCTCAAATATGCGAGCACAGAATATTTTTAGAAGAGGGAGCAAGACCTGTCCGTCAACCACAAAGAAGATTGAATCCTACCATCTTGGAAGTTGTCAAAAAAGAAGTGACCAGACTATTGGAGGCCGGTATCATATATCCCATTTCAGACAGTGAATGGGTAAGCCCAGTACAAGTGGTGCCCAAGAAGTCCGGAGTCACTACCGTGAAGAATGAGCATGGAGAGCTCATAGTAACTAGAGTTCAGAATGCTTGGAGAGTCTGCATTGATTACAGGCGTCTCAACCAAGCTACTCGTAAGGATCACTACCCACTTCCATTCATTGATCAAATGCTGGATCACTTGTCAGGTAAATCACATTATTGCTTTTTAGATGGTTACACAGGTTATTTCCAGATTCATATAGCTTCTGAGGATCAGAAAAAGACTACTTTTACATGTCCTTTTAGGACCTACGCTTATAAGAGAATGTCCTTTGGCTTGTGCAATGCACCAGCTACTTTCCAAAGGTGCATGATGAGTCTTTTCTCTGATCTTATTGAGGACGGTATGGAAGTTTTTATGGACGATTTTAGCGTTTATGGTGATTCTTTTAATCTTTGCTTAGATGGATTATCTAGAGTATTAGATAGATGTATTAATACCAACCTTGTATTGAATTTCGAAAAATGCCACTTTATGGTAAAGCAAGGGATTGTATTGGGACATGTGGTATCTAATAATGGCATTTCTGTAGACCCAGCAAAGATGAATGTTATTTCTAGTTTACCTTACCCCTCTTCTGTGAGGGAAGTCCATTCGTTCCTTGGCCATGCAGGTTTCTACAGGAGATTTATTAAGGACTTTAGTAAGGTGGCACTTCCCTTATCCAGATTACTACAAAAGGATATTGAGTTCGAGTTCAGTGAGGATTGCAAACAAGCATTTGATAAGCTAAAGACTGCTCTAACTCAAGCTCCAATTGTGAGAGGACCCGACTGGAGCCAGCCATTTGAAATCATGTGCGATGCTTCCAACCATGCAGTAGGAGCAGCGCTGGCTCAGCGTGAAGGTAAGAATCCTTTTGTTATTGCCTATGCGTCTAAGACTTTAGACACTGCCCAGTCCAATTATACTACTATTGAGAAAGAGCTACTTGCTATTGTTTTTGCTCTGGATAAATTCCGGGCTTATTTACTTGGTACTAGAGTAGTAGTGTATTCGGACCATGCAGCTCTAAAGTATCTATTGGCTAAAAAGGAATCCAAATCAAGACTTATACGTTGGATACTGTTGTTACAAGAATTTGATTTAGAAATCAAGGATAGGAGTGGTAATCAAAATTTAGTAGCAGACCACTTGAGTCGCCTTGAACATATTAAGGATGATTCTACTCCTATAGATGATAATTTTCCTTTTGACAACCTGCAAGCAGTATCTGAGGTAGTCCCTTGGTATGCACCTGTTGCTAATTATTTAGTTAGCCACACATTTCCTCCACATTTTTCTAAACATCAAAGAGACAAGCTGAAAAGCGAGTCTAAATATTATATATGGGATGACCCATATTTATGGAGATGTGGCGCTGACCAGATAATTAGACATTGTGTACCTCAATTAGAATTCCAGTCCATTTTAGAGGCCTGTCACTCATCTGAGAGTGGAGAACATTTTGGCCCCCAACGAACAGCTAGAAAGATCTTAGACTATGGATTCTGGCAGCCTACTCTTTTTAGAGATGCTGCTGAGTTTTGTAAATCTTGTCACCCATGCCAGAAATTTGGTAACATATCCAAGAGGGATGAGATGCCTCAACAATATATGATTTTCTGTGAAATTTTTTATGTTTGGGGCATTGACTTCATGGGTCCATTTCCAAATTCTAGTGGATATTTTTATATATTGTTAGCTGTAGATTATGTTTCCAAATGGGTGGAAGCAATTCCTACCCACACTGATGATGCTAACACTATTGTTTCCTTTGTGAGAAACCATATTATATGCCGCTTTGGATCACCACGAGCGATCGTGAGCGATCAAGGCACCCACTTTTGTAACAGGAGACTAACAGGATTGATGAAGAAGCATGGGATAATCCATAAAGTTGCAACAGCTTACCATCCCCAAACTAATGGGCAAGCCGAGGTGTCAAACAGAGAAATTAAACGTATCTTGCAAAAGATAGTAAAGCCTCACAGAAAAGACTGGAGCACCAGACTACAAGATGCACTGTGGGCATATAGAACAGCATACAAGACACCCATTGGGATGAGTCCCTACCGCTTAGTTTATGGAAAAGCTTGTCATCTCCCAGTTGAAATCGAACACAGAGCCCTTTGGGCTGTTAAAGAGTGCAACATGGGGATTGAGAATGCTGGAGCTGAAAGAAAGTTGCAACTGCAGGAACTGGAGAACCTTCACCTAGAAGCTTATGAGAACTCCAGAATATACAAGGAAAAGATGAAAGCTGTGCATGATCAAAACATCAAGAGAGAGTTCCAACCTGGAGATTTTGTTCTCCTTTACAAATCTCGACTGAGGCTCATGCCCGGTAAGTTGAGATCAAAATGGGAAGGTCCATACAGAATAGAGAAGGCTGAACCGTACGGAGTTTATCACCTAAGCCATCCTTCAAGTTCTGAACTTATTAAGGTTAATGCACACCGCCTGAAGTTATACCATGGTGAGAAGGTGCAGAAAAGCAAGGAGCTTGAGATCTTCCGCCTGGAAGATCCTCACATCGTAGCGGATTGAGCCATTGGAGCGTCCAACTTACGAACGTTAAAGCAAAGTGCTTGGTGGGAGACAACCCACCGCGGTATGATCGTTCTTTTCTTCACTTTTAGTTTTTCTTCTTTAAATAACTCTTCTCTTTATTAGTGCTTTCGTGCTCTTTCAATTACATGTCTTTATCTTTCCTTAAAAAAAAAATTTCGCCGCGCGACGCGATCGCACTAGCGACGCGTCCGCGTGGCAGGGGGTAAAGAAAAATAAAAATGAACAGAAAGTTACGCAGGAGCAGCACTGGAGTCGTGCCAAAGGCACAAATTATTCCACGCGACCGCGTCGCATGGAAATCATGGCCTCCCACGCGCCCACGTGCTCCACGCGGCCGCGTGCCCTGCATTTTCGACGTCAAAGGGTGCAGAATGCTATATTGTGCGAGAGTAGTGCTGAATTGGTGCTGGAAGCACAATCCTTGTCACGCGACCGCGTCGCCAACGCGGCCGTGTCAATTAATTTCTGATGCACACTCACGCGATCGCATGACCCACGCAATCGCGTCACCTTAATTTGGCAATTGACTTATATTGAACAGGGAGTTGTGCTGGAGCGAGGCTGCACTCGCGCCAGCAGCACAACGTAGGTCAAGCAATCGCGTGACAGACGCGATCGCGTCCCCTTTCCTGATGCGCACTCACGCGAACGCGTGCCTTCCGCGGCCGCGTCGCATGCGCCGCACAGCTCAACTTCAATTGCCAAATTATCTTATCTTTCTTTCCTCCAAATCCTAATTTTTCTTTTCCCTCCTTCCTTCTTCTTTCCCCCTTCCCCTTCTACCTCACCTTTTACTCTCTATCTCTCTCACCACCATTAACAAGGTTTTACCTTCTTCTTCCTTCTTCTCTTTTCTATCATTCTTATTATATTATGTATATATATTATTATTTTCTCTTTCTTTTCTTTTTCTTTTCAAATCTTTATTTTTCCTTCTTCTTTTTTCCTTTTACATGGTGTTAGAAACCTTTTGAGTCATCATTCCTCATTATATGCTTGTGGATTATTGCAAATTGTTTGACAATTATTTTTCTCCTATTTAAGGGATTGCTTGCATGTTCAATTTCATACTTTTTATATCTTGTTTAACATGCATACCATGTGTTTGTGAAAAAGCCCATATAGCACTATGCACTTTTCTACATTACTTTACTCTACTCTGTAATGCTTGCTTTTCACAAATTCCCTTTCATATTTTATTAATTAAATTTAATTGTCAATACAAACGTGATAGTTAGTTTGTTACAAATGGTCACCTAAATTGGACATTGAATGTTTGAGATATGCTACTCATGCCTTTGCCTGCATGCCATTAAACCTCTTGCATTCCATTGTCCTACATGCACTTGCTATATTTCCATTGATGAGCTTTTCACATGTAATCCGGACCATGTGTTAATGCCATTTATCTTTATTGTGCATTGACTATCACTTACAATACCCTCTTCCTTGCTCTATCTCTTTGAATTTAATTCCCTTTCTCTTCCCTTCTTTCAGGATGGCCACCAAGAAAGGAAAAGAGAAAGCTACTTCCAAACCACCAGCAAGAAGAGGAACTAAAAGAGCATTAGTGGCAGAGCCTTCTTCAACCGCAGTCAAGCCCTCAACAAAAAGAGTTAAGAGGATAATAAAGGTTGACGACAAGGAGAAAGCCTTTCCAACAAAGGACACTGCGCGATTTCCCAATCGCTACTGTGAGCAGATGCTCCCTATCCTAGCAGAAAAGAACTATAACAATGAATACCTTCTTATCCTCCCGTCCAATATTGCCACCTTTGTTGAGCTGCAAATTGAGCGAAGACAATGGGGTTTCCTACGGAGACAGCCAAGGCAGGTTAATCTTTCTTGGGTAGTTGAGTTCTACTCCAACTTCTACATACCGACCCTGCAGTCTGTTTATGTCCGGCAGAAATAAGTGCCCATCACAAAAGAGGCCATTCAGCAAGTTCTGAGTCTTCCCCCTATTCCAGCAAGAATGGACGCTTTTCAAGAAGCCACCCTTCAACGCCAGAAATACCAATTTGACTGGGACTCCGTTCTCAGAGTCATCGCTTTACTTGGCAGTCGTTGGATCTACGGATACCACCGCAACCGCCCTAAGGGAATCTTGGCTTCCGCACTTACCTTGGAGGCTCGCGTATGGGCACAAATCATGTCCCATTACGTCTTTTCGAGCACTCATGAGTCCTCCTTCACTGCGGACATGGCTATTCTACTATGGTGCATCCTTACAGACCAACCTCTGGATCTCTCAAGACACATCCGGCATGCTATGGAGCATGTACAAATCGCGGGCAACTTACCTTTCCCCGCCTTGGTCTCAAATCTTGTCTCAGCAGCTGGAGTCTCCTGCAGAGCTGGGGACACCAAAGCCATGCTTCCATGGGATGATCAATATGTCCCTAACGGGAAATACCTCAGACTTTCAGCAGCCACTACAAGCCAGCCTACTGAGCCGGTTGAAGATATTCCTTCTTTAACACCATAAGCATCTACCACTGAGAAATTGCTCCAGCAGATACTTGAAAAGTTGGATCGGCATGAACAGAAAGCAAAGATGAGAGAGCGTCGTAACGAGCGCCGATTCAAACACCTCAAGGAGCTACTCCAGGGACGCTTCAGAGACTCAGACACCCCGGACTCCACTTCTTTTACCAGCACCAGGAGCCACGATGATCCCGACTGTGGAGATACTGCCACCAGCCCACCCCTGTTCCTGACAGATGGCACCGAGGACGGTGCAAAGCCTTAAGTGTGGGGAGGTCGGTCAGTACCTGACTTCCGGAGGTAAATTCTCTTCTCTGACACCAATAATTAGGATATTTTAGTTAGAATTTTCTTTCTTTTATAGAATAGAATAAATTGCATAGGTTAGGATAGTTGCATGCATGTTCTACTTGATTGAAAAGACAATAAGTTTCTTTTAAAAATCTATCTTTGGAACAAAATTTCACTAATTTTTCAAAATTTTTATGATAAATCTGCTTGAGTTGTATTTGGAACATGATGTTTGAGCTAAAGAACACACAACCTGTGAAAGATTTGAGCCTTTATGTATGGTTACATTATTTAACCATAATTATTTTATTCTTGTGTGTTTACTTCTCTATGATTGTAATCTATATTTTGTTTTATCTTATATGTCCAACATTTATTATATTTACATGCTTGCACATGATTGAGGCCATTATTTGTTTAAACTCACTTATCCAAATCAAGCCTACCCTTTTCAATTACCCTTGTTAACCACTTTGAGCCTTTAAAACCCCATTTGTTCTATATTTTACCACATTACTAACCTTAAGCTGAAAAATAATTGCATATCCCAAATTGAATCTTTGGTTAGCTTAAGATAGAATTGTGTGTGCTAGTTAAGTATGGGAAATTGTGGGAACAAAAGTTGTTAAGGGAATGTGTCATGAAAATTTAAAGGAAATTTGGATACTCACTCATGTGAAAATATAAGAATGAAAAATCTATGTGCATTGATAAGCTTTATTTATTCAAAAAAAAATCAATAAATAAGGGGACAAAATTACCCCAATGTTAAATTCAGAATTCAAAGATCAATGCACATATGATAGAATTAAAATACAAGGTTGAAACATGAGTATGGGTTGAAAAAGGGAATTATGGGTAGCTAGGCATGAATTTAAAAGTATATAGAATATATGTATATTAGGTGAGAGCTTAGGTTAATTAAAGATTCAATTTATAAAGCTCACTTAGCCATATGTATATCCTTACCTGCACCTTGGCCCCATTACAACCCTGAAAAGGCCTCATGATGTTTGCATTGGTATATTAACTGTTGTTGATTGGTTAGGAGAAAAACAAAAGTTAGAAAGCATGACTAGAGAAGAATAGAGTGATTACCCTATACACTAGAGATTAGAGCATACATACATTATCACTGAGGGTTCAATGCTTGAATTTTCATGTTTTCGGCCTTCATAAGCTATCTTCTTGCACTTTTATCGGTTTTATTATATGATGATAGAATTAGTGGAATTTGATTTGTAATTGTTTTGAAGAGCTTATTTACTTTTGATCAAGTGGATAATAATCATATAGTTGCATTTATTTATATATGTAGGATTGCATTGCATTTCATAAGTTTCTGCATGTTCATACTTATTTCCTTGTCTCCTTCAATTTAGCATGAGGACATGCCAATGTTTAAGTGTGGGGAGGTTGATAAACCACTATTTTATAGTTTATATTGTGTTTAATTGTGTGGTTTTGTCGTGATCCGTACCCACTTATTCATCAATTTAGCATGCATTTAGATTTCCTTCATGAATTTATTACACGTTTGAAAATTGCTTCCTAGAGACTTTAATTATTTAATTTTAATTCTCCTTTATTCCATTCGATGCCGTAATCTGTGTGTCAAGTGTTTGAGGCTTTATAGGGCATGAATGAGACGGAGATTGGAGAGGAAGCTAGCAAAAATGGAAGGAACACAAGAATTTGAGGAGATAACCAGCGAAAAGTGACGCGGTCGCATGGCTCACGCGACCGCGCGAAGGAACGCAAATCGCAAGTGAGGCAGCCGCATGGCTTGCGCGGCCGCGCGGATTGGAAAGCACAAGCAACGCGGTAGCGTGGACGACGCGAACGCGTGAAGAGGAAAAGCGCAAGCGACGCGTCCGCATGGACGACGCGATCGCGTGACATGCGCAATCTGCATAATCTGCAGAATCCGAAACCAGCGATTTTGGACCCTATTTCGGCCCAGTTTTCGGCCCGGAACAGCAGACTAGAGTCAGAGAATATGCAGAAACAACAGAGACACATTCATTGAGTAGTTAGATCTAGTTTTTTCACTCTCTGAGGTTTTTCTCTCTAGTTTTTAGAATTTTAATTTTCAATTGGTCTTAGCATTGGAACATTGAGAAGAGTTATTTCCTCATCAAGACTTCATCATTATAGTTTGTTCTCTTAACTTGGTTTTATTCTTCCATGTTCTTTGTTATGTTCAATTTTGTCATTTAGATACTTTTATGATTAATTAATGCAAGGATTATTTCTTTTTAATTTAATTTCAATTCCAATAATCATGTCTTCTTTTAATTCCCTTTTATGTGCCATGGATTCTTTATTTACAATGCGTGAGTAGTTTCATTACTTGATGGGGAGTTGATTAAAAGGAACTCTTGAGTTGGAAGGATTGAAGGAAAAATTTGTAATTGGGTTAAATGTTGGATTGCTATCCTGTCACCGACGCCAATCCCTTTGAACTAAGTGGGTTGCAACTTGTGAACAGATCTGGCATTCCCACTTGTTTGACTTTCCCTTACCTAGTAAGGGATAACCAAACAGAACAACTATTAATTATAAATTAATCTTACAATCACACCATCAATGATAGAGATTCTAACCAATCAATTCCCACTCAAGGCTTTTATTTATATTATTTAAGATTCCTCAATTTAAATTCCAATTTACTTAGCTCAACTATTTGGAATATCTGATTAATAAAACAGAACACTTTTCTGCAACTCGTTGGGAGACGACCTGGGACTTAAAACTCCCAGTAATTTTAATTCAAACTTTCTGTGACATATTTCTAAATTGATAGGCAGATTTTCGGTGAGTTAAGAACTATACTTGCAACGTAACCATTTTAATAAATTTTTAATTCACCAGCTTCTGCACACCATCAACAACCCTGGACACCTCTAACTGGGGACTTTAGCAAAGCTGAGTCACAATCTGAAAAGGTTCACCCAGTCATGTGTCTGTGGCATTTATGTATTCGGTGGTAATACTGGAAAACAAAATGCTTAGGGCCACGGCCAAGACTCATAAAAGTAGCTGTGTTCAAGAATCAACAAACTTAACTAGGAGAATCAATAACACTATCTGAAATTCTAAGTTCCTATAGAATCCAATCATTCTAAACTTCAAAAGAAAAAGTGAGATGCCAAAACTGTTCAGAAGCAAAAAGCTACAAGTCCCGCTCATCTAATTATAATTAATATTCATTGATATTTTAGGATTTATAGTATATTCTCTTCTTTTTATCCTAATTGATCTTCAGTTTCTTGGGGACAAGCAACAATTTAAGTTTAGTGTTGTGATGATAGGATAATTTATACGCTTTTTGGCATTGTTTTTAGGTAGTTTTTAGTATGATCTAGTTACTTTTAGGGATGTTTTCATTAGTTTTTATGCTAAATTCACATTTATTGACTTTACTATGAGTTTGTGTATTTTTCTGTAATTTCAGATATTTTCTGGCTGAAATTGAGGGACCTGAGCAAAACTCTGATAAGAGGCTGACAAAGGACTGTTGATGCTGCTGGAATCTGACCTCCCTGCACTCAAAATGGATTTTCTGGAGCTATAGAACTTCAAATGGCACGCTCTCAATGGCTTTGGAAAGTATACATCCATAGCTTTTCAGCAATATACAATAGTCCATACTTTATTCGAGATTAGACGACGTAAACTAGCGATCAACGCCAGTTCCATGCTGTATTCTGGAGTCAAACGCCAGAAACACGTCACGAACCAGAGTTGAACGCCCAAAACACGTTACAACTTGGCGTTCAACTCCAAGATAAGCCTCAGCTCGTGTAAATATCAAGCTCATCCCAAACATACACCAAGTGGGCCCCGGAAGTGGATTTATGCATCAATTACTTACTTCTGTAAACCCTAGTAGCTAGTTTAGTATAAATAGAACTTTTTACTAGTGTATTAGTCGTGTTTTGACCACGTTACATCTTTGGTCTCAGTTTTATTTTATTATTCATCTTAGGAGACTATTGATCATGTTTTGGGGGCTGGCCATTCGGCCATGCCTGGACCTTCATCACTTATGTATTTTCAACGGTGGAGTTTCTGCACACCATAGATTAAGGGTGTGGAGCTCTGCTGTACCTCAAGTTTTAATACAAGTACTACTATTTTCTATTCAATTCGACTTATTCTTATTCTAAGATATTCGTTGTACTTCAACATGATGAATGTGATGATCCGTGACACTCATCATCATTCTCACCTATGAACGCGTGACTGACAACCACTTCCGTTCTACCTTAGACCGGGCGCATATCTCTTGGATTCCTTAATCAGAATCTTCGTGGTATAAGCTAGAATTGATGGCGGCATTCATGGGAATCCAGAAAGTCTAACCTTGTCTATGGTATTCCGAGTAGGATTCCGGGATTGAATGACTGTGACGAGCTTCAAACTCGCAATTGCTGGGCGTGATGACAAACGGAAAAGAATCAAGGGATCTACATGCATCTGTTCTTGACGAAAGCTAACCTGGCACGTTAAGTTACACCCAAGCACATAAAACAATGTTGATTTAAGTTATAGAGAGATGAGTGCATCAGAACGGTGTGTATTACTTGGTTTCTAATTCCTCACACTCTCATTTAAAAAATAAATCTCTGTTTCACCTAGTGGAAAGCATCGAGTACAAGAGCTTGGGAAGCAAGGTGGTGGTGGAGGAGATGCAGAGGTAAGTCGGTGGTGGAGGCAAAATAGAACACGACGACAATTGTAACATCCTACCACACAGAATAATAGAGTAATTAAACCTAAAAATCATTTTATAAATTTTGTATAAAAAAAATATTTTATTAAATAAATTTAGTTATGTTATATCCTAAAGATATATTTAAAAAGTATAATAATAAATTTTTTTAAGTTTTTGATAAATTTAATGTATTAGAAATATAAAAAGTTTATCTTTTTAATTATTTTTAATAAAATATTTTTTATGATATTTTTAAAATATACTTTTAGGATACATGTTAATAAAATTCTACATGTTAAATCAACTTAATAAAAAGCAGAACATTGTGATACTATTCCATTAATGATTTATTTAGTTAAAGTTTATATTTTTTATTTTTTTATTCAAATTTAATCTTTACTAATAAATTATAAATATATTTTGATGATTAATTTTCAAACATAAATTGAATAAAAAATATCTAAAAATTAGCTGAAATAATAAAACAATTTGTAATTCTATTTATCTATCTAACTTCTTTATTATTATTATTATTATTATTATTATTATTATTATTATTATTATTATTATATTTTTTTGGTGACTTATTATTATTATTATTTAAAATTAAAATTGGACTTTCTTTTATTAAATATTTAAATAATTATTAGATAATTTATAAAATATCAAACAGAAATATGAGAGATTTGGCGTATTTTTTATGTGAAATATCATTCATCACATATAATTCATATGCATGAAATGTATTTTGCTCAAATAAAAAATTTATTGGTTAGAAAATAATTAAATTAACATTTTAATTGATTTTGCATTTACTATTATTAATATATTGAATATTAATGAATATTTAATATTTTTATGTTAATTAATTATATATACTTTCATATATTTATATAAAAATTTGAGAAAATTTTACTCTCCTTTTTTGAGATGCTAAAATGACACTTCTCTCTCCTCTATTTGTAAAATATACATTTTTCTTTTTTATAACTTTTAAAAAAATCTCCTCTTTAATCCATTTTAAATTTTATGTGTTAACTAATGTTAACTTTATCCATTTTTTAAGAAAAAATAAATTATTTTTTACAAAAATACATTTTAGTAAAAATTTTATTTTTTTGTCATTAAATTTTACTTACCAAAATACCTTTTAATAAATTTTTTTCTTATTGATTAAATTATATTTTTACCAAAATATTTTTAAGAAAAATTAATAACTAAATTATTTTTTTTCTAAGATATCCTTCAATAATTTTTTAATTATTAAATTGTGATGTTACCAAAATTTTTGTTAACAATTTTTTTTTTATATTTTACTATTAATTTTCTAATATCAATATATATTATTTTAATATTAAATAAAAAAATCTTACCACTGTTAATATGTATAATAATTAATATATATTGATATCGAAAAAATAATCTTACCAAGATTTTTTATTTAATATTAAAATAATATATAGTTGATATCAAAAAATTAATAGTAAAATATAAAAAAATTGTTAACAAAAATTTTAGTAAAATTATAATTTAATAATTAAAAAATTATTAAAGAGTATCTTAAAAAAGTAATTTATTAAAGAATATTTTGGTAAGTAAAATTTAATGACAAAAAAGTAAAATTTTTTTGCTAAAAGATATTTTTATAAAAAATAATTTATTTTTTTGTTGAAAAATGAATAAAGTTAATATTAGTTAACTCAAAAAATTTAAAATAGATTAAATAGGAGGCTTTTTAAAAATTATAAGAGAAAAAAAATATATATTTTATAAATAGAAATGAAGAGAGTATTATTTTAATATCTCTCAAGATAGAAGAATAAAATTTTTTTCTAAAAATTTTTATTATTTTTATATATTATATGTTTATTCTACAACAAAAAGACTAATATGACTAATTTCAAAAACTTTTAAAATAAAATTTGATTAATAATTTTTGCAAATAACATAATCTTTTAAGATTAATTTAATTTTTTTAGTTATTCACAATATCTCTTAATTAAAAAGACAAAATTCAGACCTCTAATATTTTTTTAATCCTCCGAATAGATTGATGACTTCACCAACCTAAATTCTTGCATAATTTGACCATTTACTCAACTTTTGTAACTAAAAATTGCAGGTACAAAAAGGCCTCTTGAAAAATGTGTTCCATACTGCAACTACCAACGTTTCTGAAATCCGACGATGGCTTCACTCACTGTCCTAATCCACTCTCCTCCCACCTTGCTCCACACTGCAACTACCAAGTCCCCATATGATCGAACCCTCTCAATCCTTCAGTATGCTCCATCGAATTCTCAATTCTGTGGCCTAAAATTATCTCACTCTTCCTCTTCATCACTGCGTTCTGCTAATTATTGCTATTCGGTTAAAGGTTCCATTTTCGCCAAGGTACATGCATTTATCCAAACCTAGTTCAAGATGCATAATAATGCAACCCGATTAATAGAGTAGCTTCAACAATTAGTTGAAAATAGTATCAATGATAGTGTGCAGAGTTTTGCAAATTAGTGATTCTGTTCCTCAATTTCAATATTGGTTACTAGTTAGTGGTTTTTCTACCCTGACAGGTGAATAAAGGTTCAAAGGCACCATCATTCACGCTGAAAGATCAAGATGGGAATAGTGTAAGCCTTGACAAATTCAAAGGAAAGCCGGTGGTTGTTTATTTCTATCCTGCTGATGAGTCCCCTTCATGCACCAAAGAGGTAAACACATAACATAAGGTTGGCCCTTCAATTAGACAATTAGTATAGCTTTTCAAGTAATACCCTAAAAATTTAGTTCCACAAATTTTTATTGTCAAATCAACCCCACATATTCATCTAACGAGGGACTGATATGGTGTGTTAAGGTTCTAGGGTTTAGGATTTTCTCCCAAAGTATTATTTCTGTGTATGATGTCAATCCAAGCTAACGGTAGGAAATAATTGTTATCATAATTTATTTTAGACTTTAAATTAATGAGACAAGTAGGTCTTTGAAACATTTTGTGGCGGACTTATTCTCCTATAAGGGGAAAAAAAATACCAAATAAGTCATTGGCAAAATTTTGGATGGATTTATAGGTCTCGAGTTTGGTTTGTTTGATTGCTATCCGTGTCCATAAGATATATGGATACTGTGACACATGTGTACTATTTGTTTAGTAAAACACTAATTTTAGAAGGACATGTTGACACCCAACGATACATAAAATACATGTATTTGTTATCTCGTCAGAAAGTTAGGAAACAGATATTAGACATAAGCAGAGTTTTTTATTTCATTTTTGTACCTTCAAATTTCTTGAAACTTCACTTCTTACCTTCATCACCTTAATCACCAGCAACTTCCTCCTTATTGGAGGTAAAATTGGTTTTTAATGACAAATGTGTTTATATCTCTTTATTAGTGTCTTAACAACCTATTAGATGTATTCATGCGCATTTGTGTCTGTGTGCATGTTTGTCTTTCTGTCTATGTCTTCATAACACATATAAGTTGCAAATCTTCAAGGTAGTTATTTGAATTATTTTTTCCTCAAGGACTTGGTATTTTTTGCCCCATTTAGGGACCTATAGTTCCATCACAAAATTTTTAAAGAACCCATTTGTTCTTTCTTTACCATTAAATCGCTGATATCTAAATATCCAAAAGCAGTGATATCAAACCATTAGATTGTGTATAATTTGTATGAGTGGAGCATATGATCTGAAGGCAATGGAAGTTTCAATATTCATGGTTGATTTCAGATGCTAACATATGCTGGTGTTTTTAAGGCCTGGTTGTTTTTATTGATAGAGTTTCTGCGAGATAACATTTGGTTGGTTTAAATGTTTTTGCATTAGCATTTTAACACAATCTACAAGTAGTTAGTGGTCTGTCATGAAACCATCTTCCCCTATAAATTAAACCATTAGATAGAGGCACACAAATAATTTTATATCTAACACACCGTTTAATATAAAAGCCTCTTTTGGACTTAAAGCATGGACCATGGAAAGACCCATCTAACGTTTTCATTCTACTATTATTTAGAACAATAGTGAGAACAAGAATTTTAAGTTTTAACTCTAAAGCTCTTGGTCATAGAAGTTTTGATGTCATGTCATGAACCATCTCTTCCAAAAGCTTAAACTTTCTGGTAAATTCATACAAATGATTTTACTTTAAAATGATGGACTTGAGATAGAAAAGCTAGTGGCAACGAAAAGCTAGTAGTAATGAAAAGGGGTGCATAAATGTGTTTATTGGGGAAATGAAGAATTTTGATATACATATTAAGTATTAATTACCAGTAAAAAATCAATTTAAAATTATATCGCATTTTTGTCAAATAGAAACATCATCATATATCCATTGTTGTCTTGATATGCAAATTTTTATTTTATTTTATTTTATATTTTTATTGTTTCAATTTTTGCAGGCTTGTGCTTTTCGGGATTCATATGAGAAGTTCAAGAAAGCAGGGGCCGAGGTTGTTGGGATCAGTAGTGATGACCCTTCTTCTCACAAGGTAAGAAACTGAAAGTAAACTTTTATGGCGATTGGTTTTGCGTTTAATGTTGTTTTACATTGAATGTAATGTGTTGAATGTAGGCGTTTGCTAAGAAATACAGGCTTCCATTTACTTTGTTGAGTGATGAAGGCAACAAGGTGAGGAAAGACTGGGGAATCCCCAATGATTTGTTTGGAACATTGCCCGGTAGACAGACTTATGTTATTGACAAAAATGGTGTGGTTCAGCTCATTTACAACAACCAGTTCCAACCAGAAAAGCATATTGATGAGACTTTGAAACTACTTCAAACTCTTTGAGGTTTCAGGTTTTTCATTATCCCATTCCCCATGAAGTGTGTAAAATATTGGTAACTGCTGTTTATTGTACAACTATGATAGTTGCAGCTGATTCTAAAGCCTTATAGAGATACAACGTTTCCGGATCAAAATCATGCATTTCAATGCAGCAGCACATAGACTGATATCTCTGTATTTTCTTCAATATTGTTGTAATTTTAGCTTAAGTTGACTCAGTTGTACCTATTAATTTGCATTTTTAATAATTTTAAAATTAAAATGTATGAATATGATATGTTAGTTGAAAGGAAATAACCTTGGGCATATTATATTTGTGGCTTTTAATTTCATGCCCATTTTATCCTTGTTTAATTTCTGTTAATATGATATATGATATATGCTAGAATTTGTTATTGAAATGACAAGGTTCAACAACCTTTATGATACATGATCTGAAATAACATTGACATAAACTTAAGGGTTTATAATAGCTACTTTTCTGGAGGCTGGAACAAGCCTTAGCTAACTGAACTGCACTTATCCAACTTTCCAAAACCTAATTTTGACAACCCCCCTCCCCAAAAAAAGTTATTTATTCCGAAAGCTGCATGCAACATGATACCTCTATATTCAATCCCAGGAATGCCAGCACCAGAAAACTGGCAGTTATTTTTTCATATGATCATAGTACTGTTAATGCAATCTTAAATAGGAAGATTATAATAATGTCCTCAATCCTTTTTGGCATAGTCTTCGCTGGTATAAGCACTGAATGCCTCAGATATCCAGTTCTTCTTCCTCCAAGAACCCCAACCCATATCCTTGCATAATTCATCATCATGGTTGATGCTGTAAGTTGAAATGCAGTGCCTTTTGTAGAATCTTGTTGACCTTTTCATTACTTCAATCTCCTTGAGTGTTTCTGAGAGCATCTTCTCAACACTTGGAAGCTTAAATTTTTCATCTAGGAGTCCAGAAAGCCATATGGAGCGCATCTCCGAAGTGTGGAGATTTGAAATGCTCTCAACATAACCCATAAATGCCATGTTTGGAACCAATGGATGGATAGTTCCCCTGCCACAAACAGAATGAATAAATCAGATAATGGTCCTCACTCCTCAACTATGTTTTGAGATATGGGGACTTAACTGAAACTTAGATATAGCTGTCATTTTTATTTGTGTGAATCCTTTGGTTATTGTATTTGTACATAAATAAATTGATCTAAAGATAGACTGAATAATGATAGTGATAGTTAAAAGAAAATGGAGATAGTACATAAGCTCTTCTCTTTTTTTGCTAAAAGAAAAAGTGAATATGACTAGTCTAAAATAATGATGTAGAAGAAACCATCTTCCATAAATAAAAGTGTTTCCTTACCTGTACAAGGGCATAAGACCGGAAGGGTACTCCAACAAGCTTCTAAAAGTTTCTGGCAAAATGCTTTTGAGCTTTTTCTTGCCATCATAACCAGTTGCCATAATCACTACATCAGCCTCAACTTTAGTATTATCCTCAAATTCAATTCCTCCACTCCAGAACCACCACTTCTTTGATGATTTTTTGAAGACAATTTTGCCCTTTTCAACCTCAGAGAAGAAATTTTCCGGCATAATAGCCATTTGACATGAGGCATAATCTTCCTCAAAAGGATGTTCGGGTTTTAGCCCATATTTCTCTAAAGGAAGTTTCCATAGAATGTAGGACTCGATGAACTTTGAAATTCCACGCCTCTACCAAAATGTCATTTTTATTTACTTCTTTTAATCTCTTTTATCTGTCACTGTCATTTTTTACATATTATTGGATTGTACTGAATTATACAATCTAATAATACCGGGAATTGACAAAGACAAATAATAGAGAATAGAAGAAGTAACATAAAGAAAAGTATTAACGTCATATATATTTTGGCAATGGCAACAAGAACATCAACTCGAGGTTATATTATTTAAGAAAAGGTAAAATACCATTGGAGATAGCAAGAGGCAGAGAAGGGATCTGAGTAAAGACTGGTTTGGCCTTTGGTGGAGAAACTGAGAAGCTCTTGTTGAATAGAACAAGAAAAATGGCAATCCCCAAATCCAGTAATGGGGAACTGGCCAATGCAATGTTCTCACTACCATAGTGCATGGTTGAACTTCAGGTCCTTTACAACAAGGTAACACCAAAACTGTTAAGTACTTGATAAGTAGAATCTTTGCCAGAATTAGTTGTCAAAATAAACGAGGAAGAATGCTTTAGTCTTTTGGTATTAAAAAAAGAGAAAGCATGTCACGCCACTTCTTATCATGCAATCAGTACCATGATTTTTGACATAAATTCTAATTATATTTTGTTCAACCATATTAAGAGTGTATCAAAATCGGTTACTAAAATCACCACTAGTATAAAATATATGTTGAAATATAAAATACATATTAAAAATGAATTAAACAACATATACATTTATACACAAATACATGATAGATTATTTAAACATTTTGGTAATTTGTTAGCTATGTAGCACTCCTCCATGTTGAAATTAAAGGCATATATGAAAGAGCACTAAGATAGGTTTATTTGTAATTTTACAAGTTCCCTTGCAACTTTTGAGGAGTAACGATCCTCTACGAGAGTTTTATTTTAGAAGATCAGGGATACGATAATAAGATGTCACCCTTGGATCAATAATGAGATTAATTCTTTTTTATATTAAAAAAGCTTAATTGATCTAATGGTAAAATCACTTTACTTTACCCTCTAGCTAAAATAAAATCTTCAGTTCGGAAAATTCAAAATTTTCTTTGATGTCATGTAGTTTTTGTTCTCTTTCCACTCTTTTTAGCCTTACCTTTGATGGTTTTAGAGTTAATGCAAGCATTTAAAAAACGAAATATTAGGTGCTAATACTATGGAATATGATCACGACATAAAATCATAATCTATCGTTACCATATCATTTGACAACAATAGTTGCACATAAAATAATTTTAGGAATACTATGAGTGAGCCTTAATTATTTTTCTCTTGAAACCCTTATTTAATGGAACTCCATTTGATCTTTCAATATATTACGGGCCCTACTTACATAACAACATTATTTTTGTCGCTATCATCATTAATTTTTTTTTTTGTTAGTTTTCATCTAGTATAAAAGTATAAAAGGAAATTGTAATCTATCGTAGATCATCTAAACCTAAAACTTCCACGATAACTCACTCTATAATGGATGGATTTGAATTCTCTAAATTTTGAATTTTATTTTAGAACATAAAGTATAATTTTTTACCATTTATTTTATAAGTGGGACAAAAAAAATATGAAAGAGAAACTATTCAAAAGTAAAAGATCACATTTTATAAAATGAAAATTTAAAATTTAGAGAATTTAAATTCATAATGTATAATGCTAGGAAGTCAGTTTGTTTAGACTAATTTTTTTAAATTATTTTATTTATTTTAAGTTTTAGATTTTAAATTATAAACTTTTAACTTTAATTCTAATTATAAACGATAAATCCTAAATGCTTCAAAAAGTAAAAATTTTTAAAATGAACTAATATTAACTAACTAAAAATTAATTTTTTATATTTTTCTTTAATAATATATACGTATTGTTCGAAAAAGAAAATATGTATATTTTTCCTTGAAATGAGTCATTAATTAAGTCTATTTAATCTAATATATTTATTAAAAAATTCTAATTGTTCATGCGCAGTCCACTAAAAAAATGTGTTCAATCCCACACTTTGGACCAAAGCATTACCAAATGCAAAGTACTTTTATAAAAAGAAAATGTATTATGGTGCCCCACGACCAAGATTATGGTTGCCAACGTTCATTGTTGATACTGTACAAGACAACTAAATCGACATCATCAGCAGTGGGAAACTACAACTAATATTAGTAAGTAAACATGCATAACTTTTACCATTGACTTTTAATTGCTTTGATTTTTGTCAACGTGTGCTTTTTTGGAAGAGAATTTTAAAGAAAGACAAATAAAGGGATTTAACAGTCTCCCGTAGCCGCCACAAACTGAGGAAAATCCCAACGGATGTTAGAATTTAGAACTTATATATGTTTCCCTAATATTCCAAAAAGACAAGCTCAGACATATATCATAGATTATTTATTCTAAAAATTTAAACAATTAAATGTAGGCATTTAAATGGAGAATAAAAATTATAAAGAATTAACTTTTAATAAATTAACATTAGCTAATTTCTTTTTTTTAATTTTTAAAACTTTCATTTTTCTTTAAAAAAAATTAGAATTTATGATTTAGAATTTAAAATTTAAAATAAATAAAACAATTTTTAATAATTAATATTATTTAAAAAACATTGACTCCCTAACCTTACTCATATAGAAGCTAGACAATATCATCTTTATTTACTTCATAATAATTGTGGGATCAATAAGGTTCTTAATAACTAACATTCTTCTGGCAATATAATGGTAATTGTCTGATTGATGAGCCTGTAAAATGTCATAATGTCATAATTTTTCGCCCCCTAGCTATCATCTTTACACGAACATTGTCTAGAAATTAAATCTAAACAAATGAGTTAACTTAAACTATCATCAATAAAATTTTTATTTAATGTTGGATGACCACTCAAACTAACAATCAATATAAAAATAATCATTTTTTAATGTAACAATATATAAATAAAATATTTATGTGAAAGAGTTTTGCATCACATAGATATTTAATCCAAACTATATATATATATATATATATATATATATATATATATATATATATATATATATATATATATATATGTATAAGAGTAATATTTTAAATAAATTCCAAAAACAAGTTTAGTCTGATAATTTAATCCTTAATAAATTTTAATTACGAATGAATCCCTAATTTTTATTTTATTAAACATATCAATTTTGATATCAAATATCGATAAAAAATAATTATTTTCTAATATTATTTAATAAAAGACACGATAACTCTTAAAATTTTTAAAGACTTTTAGATTAGTGGTTTTATATAGACAAATAATTTGATGTGAAGGCTAATTTATCTAACAAAATAAAAATTTATAGACTAATTTGATAATTAAAATTTGTTGATAACTAAAGTGTTCGAATAATAATTTTTTAGGACTAATTTGAGATATTTTTCTATAGAAAAATATTAGGGTATGTATCAAAATTTATTATTTTTTGTCATTATTTAGTCATCAATTTAATTTCTTTAGTCTAGTAATCCAATAACATACTTTATCCCATATTTTAAATATTGACAACTAACTGATGATAAAAAATAATAAATTCTTATATATGGCTTTTAATTTCTCTCTCTCTATATATATATATATATATATTAAAAAACTAATTGGATAAATTTGGTTATATTTATTTTTTTTTGAAGAAATGAATTTGATTGGATACGGTTATATCCTTACTGTGTCAAACTGAACTTTATCATAAAATTGTTAAAAGAAGTTTCTCTTAAATGAAAAGAGGAATTTTGTGATCAAACTAGAAAAAAAAAAGTCAAAATTTTAATACTTTAAATAAATATAAAATTTAAAATTTTCGTCACGGGGTAAATTTAACCAATAATGCACCTAGTGACCCAGAACACTGGTTATTACTTATTAGCAAAATCCTAAGACGTTTGATTCATGATTTTTTTTATTTTGAAAATTTTAGTGTAAAACCCTAAAAAATGTACAAATATTTTTTGAACCACACGATCCCTAAAATAAGAAAAAAATAAGTCATTCTAATATATTATAGTAGCTACAGTAATTATGATATTTTAAAAAGTATCGTTTAAATTAAAATAATATTTATTATTATTAAACAACATTTTATATTAAAAAGTGTTACTTAAAAAAAAAAGTGTTACTTAAAAAGTGGTACCTTGGTTTGCCTCGGCACATTCCATGGCTAAATCAATGGCTGACTTTTTGAAACCGACGACCGTAACCTTCTTTCCCTTGAGAATTTGATTAGCAGAGTCGTGATCAAGTTTACAGTAATCAATGGTGTGCAACACCTTACCTTTGAACACTTCAGGTCCTTTATTTGCATCAAATACTGGAATATAGGGTACATCCCCATATTTTCCAATGCAAATCACCACAAACTCGAAGGAGTACCACTGAAATTAATCATGTAGCTAGGTAAACCATCATAACATAACTAGGGTTTAATACTTTAATAGATATTGAATGGATGAGAAAGTTAAAGGATATTTTTTTATTTTTTATTTTTTTTCTATGATATTTTTCGATCAAACCGATTAAGGACTAATTTATTGTGAATTGAATTGCAGCTTCGTTTAAAGGTCTGTTGCTAATCAATAGGTGATTGTATGTATAAGGAGGGTTTACGACATGCTTAAACGAACTAATAATTAGAGCAATTTAAGTTGGTTAAGTTTTTTCATGTTTAATGGGATAATCAAAGTCTCTAACATTTGATTAAGAGAAGATAAATTCCCTCGTACAACCATATTTTCTAAATTATGTATTTATTACCTAGCTAAGCTAACAAACTGTAATTAATAAGTTTTCTATCTTTAAGTCACTTTAACTAGCTAGTACTAGATATGTTTATTAAATTAGCAGGGTCCACACTCCACAGATATAATTATCTTCTTATATTTGGTCTGAAATAATTAATTGTTTACATAAATTAAGAAAATGATAAAAGTATCTTCTCTTTTCCTAAAATTATAATTTGAACAAAAGTAGTAATAATTAATATTTTCAACAAACAATTATCTGTGATAGAGATAAAGAACTGTTAGATGGGTAGTTTAATTAGCTTGCTACTTAGAGATGTTAATTAGTTATTAGAAAGTAGTTAATTAGTTATTAAAATATAATTAATTAATGAATATAACAGTTAGTGATCCAAAGCTTTAATGAATGAATATATAGTGTAGTAATGTCACTACCATGCTACATGCATGACATTAATTAATTCTCTATAGTAATTGACTAATTGTTCTCTTGCCTCGTCTCTCTTACCTAGAGTCTGATACCTCCTTTAACTTTTGAAAAAGAAAACTTGCCAATTCCATTATTTTTTTTCCATTGTAATAACCATTTTTGGGTCTGAAATGTTACATATATTACACCTGCAACGGAAGAATATAAATGACAAGGGATGGCTAGGACCCTTAATTAAGATTCTTTAGTATCATTTTATTCTATGAAACATTTATATCAAATTATCAATTAATTAGACACCAAAAAAATAAGTTAAGACAACAAAAAAAATTATCAATTAATTAAACGACATACGTATCTTTGTGTCTGACATCTGTTAGTACTTAGTACTACTCTGACACTCAAATATTTAGAGAGCACATGTGATACGAATATTCTTAGTTTATTAACTATTTCTTTTTTTTTTCTTCCTTTGAGAAAAGTGCAAGGAGCAACAATTTTTATTTATATTTATCAATAACTCTGGTTAGTATACACTCTATTAATGTATTAGACATTTAGTGTTGATAACTAATTAGTACTAACTTTAAAAAACTGAATTTTATAATATTTTTTTCTTTCGAAGTTTTTTATGACACTATTTAGATGTAATGTTAATAAAATTCAAAGATACTAATATTAATTGTTTGAATTTGGTACGAGTGAACATTAGTAATTTGGCATTCTTAATTGGTTGATCAGCCTATAAATTTTGAAAATACATATACCTATATCTTATATCTGTATCTTATCATTTCAAAAATTTAATGTATTCATGTATCTATCTTATGTTATATCGTATTATATATTCGTGTCAATATCTCTACTTTGATTTATAGATTTTACTGCACAAAAAATTACATGGCATTTAATTATATATGGACATATGATTATTTGATGTGATATGCTTATACATCTATGTTACAAAAATGAACAAGATGGTACATATTTTTTTTTGGAACTATATTGATATCACAAACTATTTACAGGACTAAGTAAATGTCAGGTATATATCTGAGAGAGGCCAAATTGCTAGTTCGTTAGATCAAATATTTTTGGCCCCTCAAGGTTTTTGTCCATCTCACTAGATTAAATAAAAGAGAAAGCACAAGGAAATAATTTTTAGTTAATTAACATTAGTTAATTTTTTATTTTAAAAATTCTTAATTTTTAGAAGATTCAAAGTTTAGAATTTATAATTTAAAATTTAAAATTAAAAATAAAAAATTTATTATCTAAGATTTAAAATTTTAGATAAATAATATATTTAAAAAAAATTGATTGATATATATTGATAAAAAAAGTTAACTCATTAACATTATTCTAAATGAAAAGATACCGATAATGCAAGTGGTCTAAGACTGAGTAGTGATACTCACTTCAAATAGCGAAACAAGCATTCATAGTGATTCAGGTAAAGGAACTGTTAGGGAAGATAGACCGAGATACTCAAGAAATTAAAGAATGACCTTTTATCATCATTTTAATTTAATTTTTAGCCATATATATATCTTATCGTAGATGTAAAATTTTGACAATACTTAAAATATTGCCAAATAATAAATAAACTGTTATATTAATTTTAGCTAAATTTTTAGTATTATCAAAATTTTAAAATAATGTATATATGTGCGTGTAAAGGCTACTTTTATTTGTGAAACCCTAATTAATTAACTAGTTAATCCCCCCTCCCCCGAAAAAAGAGTTTGTGATTAAATAAGCTAAGCTAACATTAGAATTAATATTTGTTAGGATCTGAATTTAGTTAAAGTGTTAGAATTTAATTAAATCTTTTCTAACAAATAAAACTATCTGTAGTGTCCTTAGCTTGTTGAGTGAGTGTAATGAATAGGAATAATAATAATAGTAATAATTAATTGAAGACCTGAATGGTGTTTGATGAATTGGTGTGCACAGCAAGTTGCCAAACGGGATAACCAGGAAGAAGTGGTGTTCCATGGTCATGATGACCATTCAGTAGTTGTTCTCCAACGAACCGAATTTCAACGACCTTGGAATTGAACCTTATGTTGTTGAGCACACAAAAGTGCTCAGCATAAGACTCCAAGTAATCCAAGATCTCAAAGTGGGAAGGGAAATCCGAGTTGTCCCTATTGGAAGGCCAAGGGAAATCGGAGAACTCGTAATCGCGGCGCTGCGATTGAAGCTTGGTGGAGGCGTAGGAGCAATGCCTCCAGACGCCGCCGATTGCGTCGGAGGCCTCAAAGATTACAGGCTTGTGGTGGGAAAGCTCTTTGGCTGCGGCTAGGCCGCTCACTCCGGCGCCTATGATGGCCACTTTTAAGGCCGAAATCGCCTGCTCGTTCGCCACAGACATGTTTGGTGAAAAGCTAAGCTTATCAAGGTATGGTAATGATAATGGTTTTTGAAGGAATTGTGTATTTGCTTTTGTGGGGAATCAAGGGCTCAGCCTCTCGCTTTATATACACAAGTCATGAAGTTGCATGGAATAATGTCAAAGTGAAACCACGTGGTTTTGACTTTTTGGTCGTTCTTTTTTTTTCCCTATGCTCATGAATAATACTAGCTAGTGTATTTACAAGTACTAAGATGATTATTAATTCAGTCTTTTATAAATTAAATATGAATAATAATAAATTTGCGATTAGGCGAGAAGATAAATATATTACACTAAAATTAAAATATGATGAGTTTAACTCTTGCATTTTGTTAAGTAATTTTTTTACAAAACTATAATATATAATTATTTATACCTTTAACTCATTTAGGTCGAAAATAATAAAACTCAACTTACAGATATCGTTCTGATTTACAACTAGTCAATCTCATAGAAGTTAGACACAGTGACATGAGTTTGGTCTTATACTTATTTAGATAAGTAACTAATTCCTGTTATCTTTTCTACTTTTCTAAAAAAAAAAATCTTATTAACAATTCTCCTAATAAAAGGGAAACAACTACCCACCAGCAAAAGTAGAATCACTCTAAAAAAATAGTTATATATTGACTCCATTTACATTTATAAATATCTTGACACTTTCGGGTATACTTCGAATCCAATCTATTAAAATTCTGCCTAAAATTCTTGCTAACTTAAGTATCAAAGTCCTTTGTAGGTACCACCCCTACCTCCTCACGAAAAACTCGGATGGCAGTACCTCGATACCAATAGACTTTAGATGCTGTCCTACAAGGAGTTTGGATTTCACGTTCAGGTCCAAAGCAACTCAGTTTCAGGTAATATAACCCTCGGAACATTGGCACTGTTGTCGGGGACATGGAAGTCTACACCCAACTATGACGGACTATCGTCCAGAAGATGGACATATATAGCATCCAAATTCGAGCTAGAATATCACAACGATGATCGTGCGCTCGTAGTACCTGAACCACAAGATAGAATGGATGGCCACAATGGGAGGGGACGTTGCAAAACCCTCAACCCAAAAGGATAAACTCAGAAATACACCCCCTGAGGACGTGGTGAACCAAAATTTAGTAGCACTCATGGGTTTGGTGCACGGCCATCAGGGACAGTTGGAGCAGCTCGAGATTGAATTAGAGCGACAGCGAGAGTTCGAACGATCTCTAAGAAGGGAGGTATGACAAAGAAGAGATTTGGAAGAAAAGATTGAGAAACTAGAATTCGACCTACAAGGTCGGAAAGTTCATGTTGATCAAGAAGAGATTCCTTTGTGGGAGAATACCATTCATGGATGAGATCATGCAGGCTAAAGTCCCTCGAAACTTTAAAAGTCCAGACATAGACCTCTACAATGGAACAACCAACCCGAAACACCATCTAAAAAGTAACTTAAAAATTCGAATGTACTTGGGTGATGCGTCGGACGCAATTCTTTGCATAGCTTTTCCGGCGACGTTAACCAAGGTAGCGATGAAGTGGTTTTACAGTCTACTGATGCGTGAGCATCTTTTCTATCTTTTTCTAGTGAATTTACATCTAATTTGTTGAGTTTAATAAACTTTGAGTCTTTTGCAATTTTGTTTATTTTAGGTAGCATTCGGTGGAATTTGATGGAGTTTCTGCAGCACAAGAATAAAAGGAGATGGCAGCGAGGAGCGACGCGTACGCGTGACTGACGCGTACGCGTGATTTGGAGCTTTCCACGGCGACGGGTATGCATGACTAACGCGTACGCATGATTTGAAGAAATTTACAGCGACGCGTTCGCGTGACCGACGTGTCTGCGTGACTCACGAAAAGACCATCGATGCGTACGCGTGACTGACACATATGCGTGACATGCGCCACGTGCAGAAAATGCAGAAAACGCTGGGGGTGATTTCTGGGCTGCTTTTGACCCAATTTTCAGCCCAGAAAGTACAGATCAGAGGCTGCAGAGTGAAGGAATCAAGCGGTCCCCATCCATCAACTGAAGACTTGATGATTGTTATAATTAATTCTGATTTAATTTCAAATTTGAATTTGAAAATAGAAAAAGATATTATTTTAATTTTAGAAATTATATTTTAAATTAATTAGGATTAGTTATAAAAAGGAGAGACTTCTCTTCTATAGAGATTCCACCAGAGGGAATTCCATTAGGGAATTCTATACAAATTTACATTCCACATTCCATGAGCAACTAATCCTCCATTGTTAAGGTTAGGAGCTCTGTCTATTTGTATGAATTGATTTTATTGATTTTTCTATTTTAATTTATGTATGGATTTATAATTTAAGAATTGTTTTTACTCTTTATTTTATGAATTTGGGTGGAACGGAAGTATGACCCTCTTTCTATTTGAGTTCCTGTAAAACTTGAAAAAACTCTTTACTTGAACAACAGCTTGGAAACATATTCTCCTAAAATTTAATTATCTAGATTTAACGGGATACGTGATATATAATCCTTTTATTTTTGGGTAATTAGAGTTTTTGTGGCATATAAACTGAAATTTGATCATGTAACTTCTAATTGGAATTAATTGACCAAGAAATTGGCAGTTAATGAATTTTAGAGGAAACTAGAAAGGTCTAAGGAATTAGGGTCTAGTCACATATAGTTTGCCATAAATTAAATCCTACATAATTAAAATAGTTAGTAAGAAAAGTAAATTCGGAAAAATAGATAACTCTGAAGCCTTAACTGTTTTCTCCATATTTTATCCCCAACGCATTGCTGCTTGCTTTCTGAAATTCTTAATTTACTATTTAATGCTCTTTGAATACCAAAACACTCTTTTCTACTTGCCTAACTAAGCCTATCAAACAATCATTGTTGCTTGATCCATCAATCCTCGTGGGATCGACCCTTACTCACGTAAGGTATTACTTGGTACGACCCGATGCACTTGCTGGTTAGTTTGTGGGTTGTAAAAACACCGCATCAAGTTTTTGGCGCCGTTGCCGGGGATTGATAGTGATTAACAACTATTAGTTGTTTGATTGCTTAGATTAGGCATTTTAGTTTTAATTTTATTTAATTTTTGTTTTAGTATTATTTTCAAAAAAATTTTATTTTGATTTGTTTTATTTAAATTTTTTTTCTCTTAATTTTTGAAATTAAGTTTGGCGTCCCTGTAATAATTTTTCTTAAAAAAAAAATAAATATTTTTCTAAAAAAATCCTAGTATCTTTATTTGTTTAATTTTTGAATTTATAGTTCACTTCTTTTCATTTATTTTCAAATTTTTATTTATTATTTTATTCTTTATTTTATTCCACTTCCAAAAAAAAAATTCTGTTCTGTCTTCTTTGCTTTCCTGTTTACCACATGGTGCATTTAATTCTGTTTGGTGTTTTGTGTTAAGGAAAAATAATGGAGAGAGATCACATGGGTTACTACTCACACCCGAGTAGTGATTCATATTATGGTGGATGGAGGAGCTATCCAAATTTTGGTTGGCAAGGTCAAAACCAAAGAGACTTTAATACTCCATGTTCCAACTATCAAGAGCCACCACCTCCATATTCATATCAAGAACCACCATCTCATTATTCATATCAAGAACCATCATCTTTCTATTCATATCAAGAACCATCATCATTCTACCCATACCAAGAGCTACCATCTCCCTATTCATATCAAGAACCATCATCTCCTTCTTATTCATATCAAGAGCCACAATCTCCTTATTCATCTCAAATACCATCAGATCTTGAGCTCCTCATGAAAGAATTCCTACATGATATAAAGACAGGTGTTAAAAATATAGAGAATTATGTGCAGACGATGATCAAGAACTAGGAAGGAGAACAAGAAAATTCCTTCTCAAGAGATATAATACAAGATCCTATGGAAGAAAGTGAGGAAATCAATCAAAGGAGTTTATACTCCAGTGAATTAGAGAACTTTCCACCCTCACATATGGAAGAAGAGGAAGATGCACAACCTCCCATGCCCTTGGTAAGCAATGAAGAAGAGATTGAATTAGAAGAAAGCTACCAAGAGGAAGAGGTTGAAATTAAGAAAACTTGTAAAGAGGTAGAAGAATTCAAAGAAGAACACAAGGGAGTGGAGCTTGCAAGACCTCTGCCAAAGCCGTCACCATCCAATACAACATTCAAGTGGGTAAAATTCCTATCCTTAACCTTACTTTCCCACTTGAATATGGGCTACTGGAGACGGATGGTCAACTTAGAGCTCTTTGTGGCATTAAGAGTAAAAGGAAGATGGTTAGTGGTAAGAATTATCAAGCAAGGTTCAATATGGTTGCATGCTCCAAATTGAAGTGCAATGATTGGTGTAGAGCTCAATTGAATGGGACTAGAAGGTTGTTTGGATGTCTCTGTGAGAATTCAGATTGCTTGCCACCCGGTGGGAAAAATAGTGATCCACAAGAAGACGGATGTAAAAGTAAGGTTTGGACCCTGGAATTCATTCCCATAATCAACACTCTTTGGGCCTTGTCACTTGCTTCAACTTGCTCGAAGGCATTAGGCGCCTAGTTTGGGATCTCGGTAGCAATTGGAATTACAAACAATGGTAGAAATTCCTGAATCAGTACAAGCACAAGCCACCATGACAAGAAGGTCACCACATGTCCAACTTAAGGACTTTAACTAAAAGTGCTTGGTGGGAGACAACCCACCATGGTATGATCGTTCCTTTTTATTCTTAGTTATTTTTCGTAGTAGTAGTTTTCTTACTTATTTGATTTTTATTGAGTTCTTACTAATTTTCTGATCATGCAACTATTTTAGAACAGGAACAAAAAAAAAACAGAGAAGAGGAGCACAGGACGCGCAAGTGTCGCTGACACGTACGCGTCATATGCATGTGTGTGAAAAATAAATTTGAATAGAGAGTTGCGCGGGAGTGGTGCAAGAATGATGCCTTTTGCACAAATAAGCCCACGCGTACGCGTACCCCACACGTGCGCGTCATTCGTGATTTTGGCACTCCCTGCGAACGCGTCAATGACGCGTACGCGTGACCTGGAAAAACGGCGTAAATATATGTTTCGGCAGAGAGTTGTGCGTGCACGCGGCTGGCTTCACACAAATCGCGCAAAACCCAGGGCACGCGGACGCGTGCCTGACGCTTATGCGTCATTAAGAAAATCTCGCGCCCCACGCGTACGCATTGCTTGCGCCGCACAATTACACTAGTTCGCCGCCCAGTTTTAATTTTCTTTCTCTCTCTTCCAATCCTAATTCTCTCTTGTTCCTTTACCCTTTTATTCTTCTTTTATCTTATTATTTATTTTTGTTTTCAGATTTTCTTTGCTTGAGGACAAGCAAACAATTAAGTTTGGTGTTGACGCTTCGCTTAAAGCTTTTCTGTTTATTCCTATGGCACCAAAAGGGAGGCGAATCATCTTCACGGAGGAGCACAACCTGAAGAATAAAGCGATCGCTAGGATAACTAAGGTGGTTGAGTTCCTTTAATATTTTTTATTCCTCCCCTATTTTTCTATGTTATGTTCCGGTTTTCTGCTATTTTGCTTTGTTTGTTGCATGATCCTTTATTAGTTAGAATCCTAGGACTAGTTTAGCTTTTTTCTTAATTTCTTTAATTCTGAAAAGATGTCTCATGTATTACTCACTAAGCTTGAAATCAAATAAAAAATACAGAAGTGATGTATTGCGTGAGAAATTGAGTTAATTTTTAAAGTAGTCTTATTTACTTAAATGTGGTGGTATTTTCTATAATTCTGAATGCATGTCATGAACAATTCATATTTTTGATACTGAAGTTTATGAATGTTAAAATTGTTGGCTCTTGAAAGAATGATGAAAAAAAGAGAAATGTTATTGATAATCTGAAAAATCATAAAATTATTCTTGAAGCAAGAAAAAGCAGTTAAAAACACAAAGCTTGCGAAAAAAATAAAATAAAAAATAAAGAGAAAGAAAGAAAAAAAAAGAAGAAAAAGCAAGCAGAAAAAGCCAATAACCCTTTAAACTAAAAGGCAAAGGGTAAAAAGGATCCAAGGCTTTGAGCATTAATGGATAAGAGGGTCCAAAGGAAGAAAACCCTGGCCTAAGCGGCTAGATTAAGCTGTCCTTAACCATGTGCTTGTGGCGTGAAGGTGTCAAGTGAAAAGCTTGAGACTGAGCGGTTAAAGTCGTGATCCAAAGCAAAAAGAGTGTGCTTAAGAACTCTGGGCACCTCTAACTGGGGACTCAAGCAAACCTGAGTCACAATCTGCAAAGGTTCACCTAGTTATGTGCTTGTAACATTTATGTATCCGGTGGTAATACTGGAAAACAAGATGCTTAGTGTCACGGTCAAGACTCAAAAGTAGTTATTTTCAAGAATCAACATACTAAACTAGGATAATCAATAACACTATCTGAATTCTGAGTTTCTATGGATGCCAATCATTCTGAACTTCAAAGGATAAAGTGAAATGCTAAAACTATTCAGGATTGCAGTTGTAAACCCCACTATAAGAAGAGACATGAGCTTAATCAAACTCTCATTCTCATGCAAATTCACATCCTAAGCTTATATTAGTTTTGGTTGCTTGAGGACAAGCAACAGTTTAAGTTTGGTGTTGTGATGCGTGAGCATCTTTTCTATCTTTTTCTAGTGAATTTGCATCTAATTTGTTGAGTTTAATAAAGAATTAATTATCTTTTAGCTAATATGGATGCTACTTTGTGTCTTTTGCAATTTTGTTTATTTTAGGTAGCATTCAATGGAATTTGATGGAGTTTCTACAGCAAAAGAACAAAAGGAGATGGCAGCGAGGAGCGACGCGTACGCGTGACTGACGCGTATGCGTGATTTGGAGCTTTGCACGGCGATGCGTATGTGTGAATGACGCGTACGCGTGATTTGAAGAAATTTACAACGACGCGTTCGCATGACCGACGTGTCCACATGACTCGCGAAAAGACCATCGACGCGTACGCGTGACATGCACCACGTGTAGAAAATGCAGAAAATGCTGGGGGCGATTTCTGGGCTGCTTTTGACCCAATTTTCAGCCCAGAAAGTATAGATCAGAGGCTGCAGAGTGAAGGAATCAAGAGGTCCCCACCCATCAACTGAAGACTTGATGATTGTTATAATTAATTCTGATTTAATTTCAAATTTGAATTTGAAAATAGGAAAAGATATTATTTTAATTTTAGAAATTATATTTTAAATTTATTAGGATTAGTTATAAAAAGGAGAGACTTCTCTTCTATAGAGATTCCACCAGAGGGGATTCCATTAGGGAATTCTATACAAATTTACATTCCACATTCCATGAGCAACTAATCCTCCATTGTTAAGGTTAGGAGCTCTGTCTATTTGTATGGATTGATTTTATTGCTTTTTCTATTTTAATTTATGTATGGATTTATAATTTAAGAATTGTTTTCGCTCTTTATTTTATAAATTTGGGTGGAACGGAAGTATGATCCTCTTTCTATTTGAGTTCCTGTAAAACTTGAAAAATCTCTTTACTTGAACAACAGCTTGGAAATATATTCTCCTAAATTTTAATTATCTGGATTTAACGGGATACGTGACATATAATCCTTTTATTTTTGGGTAATTAGAGTTTTTGTGGCATATAAACTGGAATTTGATCATGTAGCTTCTAATTGGAATTAATTGACCAAGGAATTGGCAGTTAATGAATTTTAGAGGAGCTTGAAAGGTCTAAGGAATTAAGGTCTAGTCCCATATAGTTTGCGATAAATTAAATCCTACATAATTAAAATAGTTAGTAAGAAAAGTAAATCCGAAAAAATAGATAACTCTGAAACCTTAACTGTTTTCTCCATATTTTATCCCCAACTCATTGCTGCTTGCTTTCTGAAATTCTTAATTTACTGTTTAATGCTCTTTGCATACCAAAAGGCTCTTTTCTGCTTGCCTAACTAAGCCTATCAAACAATCATTGTTACTTGATCCATCAATCCTCGTGGGATCGACCCTTACTCACGTAAGGTATTACTTGGTACGACCCGGTGCACTTGCAGGTTAGTTTGTGGGTTGTAAAAACACCGCATCATCTACCTCCTAGGTCCGTAGCCTGTTTCGACGACCTTGTAAAAGGTTTTCTTAATCGATTTTTCATTCAAAAGGATTAGGTCAAACATGCTCCAAGCCTTCTAAGGGTCAAAAAAGAGATCGGAGAAACCCTCCGAGCTTATATAGAAATATTCAATAAAGCCTGCATAAAAATCCAAAATTTGTTTACAGAAGCGATCATAATGGGATTAGTTAATGGCCTCAAAGAAGGCCCATTCTCCCAATCCATATAAAAAAGGTGATGAGCGGATAATTTATACGCTTTTTGGCATTGTTTTTAGTATGTTTTTAGTATCTTTTAGTTAGTTTTTTATTATATTTTTATTAGTTTTTATTTAAAATTCACTTTTCTGGACTTTACTATGAGTTTGTGTGTTTTTCTGTGATTTCAGGTATTTTCTGGCTGAAATTGAAGGTTCTGAGCAAAAATCTGATCCAGAGACTGAAAAGGACTGCAGATGCTGTTGGATTCTGACCTCCCTGCACTCAAAGTGGATTTTCTGGAGCTACAAAAGCCCAAATGGCGCGCTCTCAACGGCATTGGAAAGTAGACATCCTGGGCTTTCCAGCAATATATGATAGTTCATACTTTGCCCAAGATTTGATGGCCCAAACCGGCGTAGCAAATCAGCATCAGAAATTCCAGCGTTAAACGCCGGAACTGGCATAAAACTTGGAGTTAAACGCCCAAACTGGCATGGAAGCTGGCGTTTAACTCCAGAAAACGTCTCTACACATAAAAGTTTCAATGCTCAGCCCAAGCACACACCAAGTGGGCCCGGAAGTGGATTTTTCTGTCATTTACTCATTTCTGTAAACCTTAGGATACTAGTTTACTATTTATAGGATCTTTTGACATTGTAATCGGTACCTTATGACCTCCTAACACTTTTTACACGTTTCTTGTACCTTCCACAGCATGAGTCTCTAAACCCCATGGTTGGGGGTGAGGAGCTCTGCTGTGTCTTGATGAATTAATGCAATTACTACTGTTTCTTATTCAATCATGCTTGTTTCCATTCTAAGATATCACTTGCTCTTAACCCGGATGAATGTGATGATCTGTGACACTCATCATCATTCTCAACTATGAACATGTGCTTGACAACCACCTCTATTCTACCTTAGATTAAGTAGATGTCTCTTGGATTCTTTAATCGGAATCTTCGTGGTATAAGCTAGAACTGATGGCGGCATTCAAGAGAGTCCGGAAGGTCTAAACCTTGTCTGTGGTATTCTGAGTAGGACTCAATGATTGAATGACTGTGACGTGCTTCAAACTCCGAAAGGCGGGGCGTTAGTGACAGACGCAAAAGAATCACTGGATTCTATTCCGGCCGGACCGAGAACCGACAGATGATTAGCCTATGCTGTGACAGAGCATCAGGGACGTATTTTCACTGAGAGGATGGGAGGTAGCCACTGACAACGGTGAAACCCTACATACAGCTTGCCATGGAAGGAGCCTTGCGTGTTTGATGAAGATGACAGTAGGAAAGTAGAGATTCGGAAGATGGAGCATCTCCAAAGCCTCAGCCTATTCACCACTACTGCAGAACAAGTACCTTTTTCATGTTCTTTTGCTTTTTACAATCAATCCTGATAATTTCTGATATCCTGACTAAGATTTACAAGGTAACCATAGCTTGCTTCAAGCCGACAATCTCCGTGGGATCGACCCTTGCTCACGCAAGGTATTACTTGGACAACCCAGTGCACTTGCTGGTTAGTTGTGCGGGATTGCAAAAGTGTTATTGCGATTTCGTGCACCAAGTTTTTGGCGCCGTTGCCGGGGATTGTTCGAGTTTGGACAACTGACGGCTTATCTTGTTGCTTAGATTAGGACTGTTTTATTTTTGTTGGTTTAGAGTCTTTTAGTTAAGTCTAGTTTCATATTTTAAGTTTGGTGTCCATTGCATGCCTTTGTTTTCCTTCTAGTTTTTTTCTCGAAATTGCATGTTCTTAGTCCCTTTTTGATTCATAAAAATTCTAAGTTTGGTGTCCTCTTTGTGTTTTTCCTTTAAAATTTTCGAAAATTTAGTGTTTGATTTTCTAAAAATTTTAAGTTTGGTGTCTTTTTGTTGTTTTTCTCTTTCCTCTTTTCAAAAATCAAATCTTTTTCAAAAAAAATTTTCAATCATATCTTTTTAATTGCTATTTTCAAAATCTTTTTAATTAACTGATTGATTTAGTTCTCAATTTGCTTTGATCTTATTTTCTTTTTGATTTTCGAATTTATTTTTTATTTCCTTTTGTTTTATTATAATTTTTCGTTTAAAAATTCAAAAAAAAAAAAACAAAACAAAATTTATCTCTTTGCAATCATTCTCATTTCCCTTTTGTCCATTATGGACTCAAGTGGAATTAATCAGTCCAAGAGGACTCTGGGGTCATATGCTAACCCCATTACAGCTGCATATGGGAGTAGCATCTGTATACCTCCCATCAAAGCAAGCAGCTTTGAGCTAAACCCTCAACTCATTATCATAGTGCAGCAAAATTGCCAGTATTCCGGTCTTCCACAGGAAGAACCTACTTAGTTTCTGGCACAGTTCTTACAAATTGCTGACACAGTACATGATAAAGAGGTAGATCAGGATGTCTACAGACTATTACTGTTTCCATTTGCTGTAAAAGATCAAGCTAAAAGGTGGTTGAATAACCAACCTACAGCAAGCATAAAGACATGGAAACAGTTATCAGACAAATTCCTGAATCATTTCTACCCTCCAAAAAGGATGACACAGCTAAGGCTGGACATCCAAGGCTTTAAACAAGAGGATAATGAATCCCTTTATAATGCCTGGGAGAGGTATAGAGGTATGCTTAGAAAATGCCCCTCTGAAATGTTTTCAGAGTGGGTGCAGTTAGACATCTTCTACTATGGGCTCACAGAAAAAGCTCAGATGTCTTTAGACCACTCAGCTGGTGGATCTATACACATGAGGAAGACAATTGAAGAAGCTCAAGAGCTTATAGACACTGTTGCTAGAAACCAATACTTATATTCTAGCAGTGAGTTCGTTCCAAAAGAGGAGGTCATGGCATTAGTCACTGATCCTAATCCTCAAGAACAGATGAATGAGCTTAATCAACAATTGCTCCTGATGACAGAACAGTTAGCAGAATTTAAAGAAATGCTCCATGATACTAAAGTTGCTAACAAGAACATAGAACTGCAGTTGAATCAAGAAAAACAGCAAATATCTAAACAGATAACAGAAGGATATCAAGCAGTTCAACTAAGGAGTGGGAAGACACTGAACAACACTGCTCAAAGGAGCAAAATGCCAAACAAGGAACAATTGACAGAGGACAACCAAACCACTGTTCAAAATCCCTCTGAGGACAACAAGAGCCCAGAGAGGAATATTGGCGTTCAAACGCCAGAAAGGGAAGGAAAGCTGGCGTTAAACGCCCATTCCTTGCCCAGTTCTGGCGTTCAAACGCCAGAAAAGGGAGAGAAGTTGGCGTTTAACGCCCAAACTTCACCCATTCCTGGCGTTCAAACGCCCAAGGAGGATCAGGCACCTGAGAGTGCTGATAATTATCCCTCTAACAAGGCTTCTTCAACCACTTCTGTAAGGAATAAACCTGCAGCATCTAAGGTTGAGGAATATCAAGCCAAGATGCCTTATCCTCAGAAACTCCGCAAAGCGGAACAGGATAAGCAATTTGCCCGCTTTGCAGACTATCTAAGGACTCTTGAAATAAAGATTCCGTTTGCAGAGGCACTTGAGCAAATACCATCTTATGCTAAGTTCATGAAAGAGATCTTAAGTCATAAGAAGGATTAGAGAGAAACTGAAAAAGTGTTTCTCACTGAAGAATGCAGTGCAGTCATACTAAAAAGCTTACCAGAAAAGCTTCAAGATCCTGGAAGCTTTATAATACCATGCACATTAGAAGGCGCTTGCACCAAGACAGCCTTATGTGATCTTGGAGCAAGCATCAATCTAATACCTGCATCCACTATCAGAAAGCTTGGGTTGGCTGGAGAAGTCAAACCAACCAGGATATGCCTCCAACTTGCTGATGGCTCCATTAAACACCCATCAGGCATAATAGAGGACATGATTGTCAAAGTTGGGCCATTTGCCTTTCCCACTGACTTTGTGGTGCTGGAAATGGAAGAGCACAAAAGTGCAACTCTCATTCTAGGAAGACCATTCCTAGCAACTGGACGAACTCTCATTGATGTACAAAAAGGGGAAGTGACCCTGAGAGTCAATGAGGATGAGTTCAAGTTGAATGCTATGAAAGCAATGCAGCATCCAGACACACCAGATGACTGCATGGGCGCTGACATTATTGACTCTCTGGTAGAAGAGATCAATATGACTGAAAGCCTAGAATCAGAGCTTGAGGACATCTTCAAAGATGCTCAACCTGATCAAGAAGAACTAGAGGAAGTAAAGGAATTTTCGAAAATCCTTCAGGAGGAGGATAAACCTCCCAAACCTGAACTCAAACCTCTACCACCATCTCTGAAATATGCATTTCTGGGAGAGGGTGACACTTTTCCAGTGATTATAAGCTCTGCTTTAAATCCACAGGAAGAGGAGGCACTGATTCAAGTGCTTAGGACACACAAGACAGCTCTTGGGTGGTCCATAAGTGATCTTAAGGGCATTAGCCCAGCTAGATGCATGCACAAGATCCTGTTGGAGGATAATGCCAAACCAGTGGTTCAACCACAGAGGAGGCTAAACCCAGCCATGAAGGAGGTGGTGCAGAAAGAGGTCACTAAATTACTGGAGGCTGGGATTATTTATCCTATTTCTGATAGCCCCTGGGTGAGCCCTGTCCAAGTTGTTCCCAAAAAGGGAGGCATGACAGTGGTTCATAATGAAAAAAATGAACTGGTTCCTACAAGGACAGTCACAGGGTGGCGTATGTGTATTGACTACAGAAGGCTCAATACAGCCACCAGAAAGGATCATTTTCCTTTACCATTCATAGACCAAATGCTAGAAAGACTAGCTGGTCATGACTATTACTGCTTTTTGAATGGTTATTCAGGCTACAACCAGATTGCAGTAGATCCCCAAGACCAAGAGAAAACAACATTTACTTGCCCTTCTGGCGTGTTTGCCTATAGGAGAATGCCTTTTGGTCTGTGCAATGCACCTGCAACCTTTCAGAGGTGCATGCTCTCTATCTTCTCAGATATGGTAGAGAAATTTCTGGAAGTCTTCATGGATGACTTTTCAATATATGGAGACTCATTCAGCTCCTGTCTTAACCACCTAGCACTTGTACTGAAAAGATGCCAAGAGACTAACCTGGTTTTAAACTGGGAGAAGTGTCACTTTATGGTGACTGAAGGAATTGTCCTTGGGCACAAAATTTCAAGCAGGGGAATAGAGGTGGATAAGGCAAAGGTAGAGGTAATTGAAAAATTACCACCACCTGCCAATGTTAAGGCAATCAGAAGCTTTCTGGGGCATGCAGGATTTTACAGAAGGTTTATCAAGGATTTTTCGAAAATTGCAAAGCCTTTAAGTAACCTGTTAGCTGCTGACACACCATTTGTGTTTGACACACAGTGTCTGCAGGCATTTGAGACCCTGAAGGCCAAACTGGTCACAGCACCAGTCATCTCTGCACCAGATTGGGCATTACCATTTGAATTGATGTGTGATGCCAGTGATCATGCCATTGGTGCAGTGTTGGGACAGAGGCATAACAAACTTCTGCATGTCATTTACTATGCTAGCCGTGTTCTAAATGATGCACAGAAGAATTACACAATCACAGAAAAAGAATTACTTGCAGTGGTTTATGCCATTGACAAGTTTAGATCCTATCTAGTAGGATCCAAAGTGATTGTGTACACTGACCATGCTGCTCTTAAATACTTACTCACAAAGCAGGATTCAAAACCCAGGCTTATCAGATGGGTGTTGCTTCTGCAAGAGTTTGATATAGAAATAAGAGACAGAAAAGGGACAGAAAACCAAGTGGCTGATCATCTGTCCCGAATAGAACCAGTAGCTGGGGCGTCCCTCCCTTCTACTGAGATCTCTGAGACTTTCCCAGATGAGCAACTCTTTGCCATTCAGGAAGCTCCATGGTTTGCAGATATTGCAAATTATAAAGCTGTGAGATTCATACCCAAGGAGTACAGCAATGTGCAAAGAAAGAAATTAATTTCAGATGCAAAGTACTACCTTTGGGATGAACCATATCTCTTTAAGAGATGTGCTGACGGAGTGATCCGCAGATGTGTACCCAGAGAAGAAGCACAAAAGATCTTATGGCATTGCCATGGATCACATTATGGAGGACATTTTGGAAGTGAGCGAACAGCCACTAAAGTCCTCCAGTGTGGCTTCTACTGGCCTACTCTCTATAAAGATTCCCGAGAGTTTGTGCGTAACTGTAACAGTTGCCAAAGAGCTGGTAACCTGCCTCACGGATATGCCATGCCTCAACAAGGGATATTAGAGATAGAATTGTTTGATGTATGGGGAATTGACTTCATGGGACCATTCCCACCATCATACTCAAACACTTACATTCTGGTGGCAGTGGACTATGTATCTAAGTGGGTAGAAGCAATTGCTACACCCACTAATGATACCAAGACCGTGCTGAAATTCCTCCAGAAACACATCTTCAGCAGGTTTGGTGTTCCCAGAGTACTAATCAGTGATGGGGGCACTCATTTCTGCAATAGACTGCTACACTCTGCTATGGTTAGACATGGAATTAGCCATAAAGTGGCAACTCCGTATCATCCACAGACAAACGGGCAAGCAGAAGTCTCTAACAGAGAACTAAAAAGAATCCTAGAACGGACTGTAATGGCCCGAAGAAAGGATTGGGCAAAGAGCTTGGATGATGCTCTGTGGGCATACAGAACAGCATTCAAGACTCCTATAGGAACCTCTCCATACCAACTGGTGTATGGGAAGGCCTGTCATTTGCCTGTGGAACTGGAACATAAAGCCTATTGGGCAACCAGATTCCTAAACATGGATGCTCAGTTAGCTGGTGAGAAAAGACTGCTCCAGCTAAATGAGCTAGAGGAGTTCAGACTCAATGCCTTTGAAAATGCAAAAATTTATAAGGAAAAGGCAAAGAAGTGGCATGACAAGAGATTGTCAACCAGAGTCTTTGAGCCAGGACAAAAAGTTCTGCTCTTCAACTCCAGGCTCAAATTGTTTCCAGGAAAACTCAAATCCCGGTGGAGGGGTCCGTATGTGATTACAGGAGTGTCACCATATGGATATGTTGAGCTTCAGGATATTGATTCTAACAAGAAGTTCATTGTTAACGGACAGAGAATCAAGCACTATCTTGAAGGAAATTTTGAGCAGGAATGCTCAAAACTGAGACTTGAGTGATTCTTAGCAGAAGTCCAGCTAAAGACAGTAAAGAAGCGCTTGCTGGGAGGCAACCCAGTCATTAGGAGGGTATATGATTAGTTCTTACAGAGGCAAGTATCAAAAATGAAGGAATTCACAGAGTTACAGAAGGATTCAGCTCAAAAAGCAGAGAAAATGAGTTTACTGGCGAAAAAACGCCAGTAAGGGGCATTTTGGGCGTTAAACGCCAGAATGGGTACCATTCTGGGCGTTTAACGCCAGGAATGGTGCCATTTTGGGCGTTAAACGCCAGAATGGGCACCATTCTGGGCGTTTAACGCCAGGTGTGCAGCGTCCTGGGCGTTCTGAAAAACGCCCAGTGACAAAGGATTTCTGGCGTTTAACGCCAGCCAGGGCACCTGGCTGGGCGTTAAACGCCCAAAAGGGGTAGCAATTGGGCGTTAAACGCCAGAATGGGTGCCATTCTGGGCGTTTAACGCCAGCTTGGTGGGGGGACCACAATTTTGTTCTCAATTCAATTTTTTTCAAACTTTCCTTTTCTCACCCATACTTTTCTACAAAATCACACTTCAATCATTCATCATTCACTTTCAAATCTTCAAAAATCAAAACCACTCTTCAAATTTATTTCAAATCAATTACAAACATTGTTCAAAAATTTCACCATTTTCTCAATTTCTTTCCATATCTTCTCAAATCTCCTTTCAAATTTCTCTCTGCTTTTTCGAAAACTCCCCTCCCCACCTTATAAATACACGTTTGGCTCCCTCATTCCATCACACCATTCGAATTTCCTCTTCCTCCCCCTCTCTCTTCTCTCTTTTCTTTTGCTTGAGGACAAGCAAACTTCTAAGTTTGGTGTGCTTTTCCGTGATCACTAAGCCAAGATTCATCAAGATCATGGCTCCTAAGGGAAAACAAACCAATTTAAGAGGAAAGAAAGAGACTAATCCAAAGAATCTTTGGAATCAAGAGAAGTTCTTAACCAAAGAACATGAAGACCATTATCACAAAATAATGGGTCTGAGGTCAGTGATCCCGGAAGTGAAATTTGATCTGAAAGAAGATGAATATCCGGGGATCCAAGAGCAAATTCGAAACAGAGGTTGGGAAGTTCTAACCAATCCTGAGACAAAGGTTGGAAGGAACATGGTTCAGGAATTCTACTCAAATCTGTAGCTGACAGATAAGCAGAGAATGACTGGAACCGCTTACCATACCTATAGAACCATGGTCAGAGGGAAAGTTATATACTTCCATCTGGACAAAATAAGAGAAATCTTCAAGTTGCCTCAACTGCAAGATGATCCTGACTCCTTTAATAGGAGGATGGTGAGAGTAGATAAAGGGTTGGATCAAGTTCCAGAGGACATATGCCTCCCTGGAACTAAGTGGATAACCAATTCTAAAGGTTTCCCAAACCAACTCAAGAGAGGAGACCTCAAACCAATTGCAAGAGGGTGGCTAGACTTCATTGGGCGTTCCATATTGCCCACTAGCAACCGTTCTGAGGTTACCATCAAGAGAGCAGTGATGATTCACTGCATTATGCTTGGAAAAGCAGTGGAGGTGCATCATGTGATTGCTTGTGAGATCTACACAATTGCAAATAAGAATTCCACTGAAGCCAAATTGGCCTACCCAAGCTTGATCTCCTTGCTCTGTAAAGAGGCTGGGGTAAAGATGGGAGTAGATGAGTTCATACCCATTGAACATTCAATCACCAAGAAGTCAATGGAAGGACAAGTGCAAGACAACTCTATCAAGAGGAGGGCGCATGAGTTCCTCCCTGAATTCCCTGAAATTGGCTACTGGGCCAGCCTAGAAGCATCCATTAACAAGTTGCAAGAGACTATGGAGCAACTAAAGGAAGAACAGCAGAATCAGAACTGCATGATCTGCAAATTGCTGAAGGAGCAAGAGAAGCAGGGGCGTGAAATCCAAGAATTGAAACGCCAAAAGCTCTCTTCTCAAGCTGAGGGAGCATCCACTTCTCAAACACAAGGTTGTTGAGTCCTAACTCTGTGAAAACCTCTATCATTAGTAGCCTATGTTTTTGCGTTTTTTTTATTTTGTTCTCTATTTTTATTTTTTTTTCTAGTTTAATCTTATATTTAGTTTTGAGTCTTGTTCTTAGTTCATAATTAATAAAATTTAAAGTATTCTGCCTTAAAGTTATGAATGTCCTATGAATCCATCACCTCTCTTAAAAGAAAAATGCTTTAATCACAAAAGAACAAGAAGTACAGGATTTCAAAATTTATCTCTGAAACTAGTTGAATTAGTTTGATGTGGTGACAATACTTTTTGTTTTCTGAATGAATGCTTGAACAGTGCATATGTCTCTTGAATTTGCTGTTTTAAGAATGTTAAAAATTGTTGGCTCTTGAAAGAATGAGGAGAAAGAGAACTGTTGTTGAGGATCTGAAAGATCATCAAAATTGATTCTTGAAGCAAGAAAAAGCAGTGAAAAAAAAAATTTTTCGAAAAAAAAGGGAGAAGAAAGAAAAAGAAAAAAAAAGAAATAAAGATGTGATCCAAAGCAATAAGAGTGTGCTTAAGAACCCTGGACACCTCTAATTGGGGACTTTAGCAAAGCTGAGTCACAATCTAAAAAGGTTCACCCAATTATGTGTCTGTGGCATGTATGTATCCGGTGGTAATACTGGAAGACAGAGTGCTTTGGGTCACAGCCAAGACTCATACACTAGCTATGTTCAAGAATCATCATACTTAACTAGGAGAATCAATAACACTATCTGAGTTCTGAGTTCTCATAGATGCCAATCATTCTGAACTTCAAAGGATAGAGTGAGATGCCAAAACTGTTCGGAGGCAAAAAGCTACTAGTCCCGCTCATCTGATTGGAACTATGTTTCTTTGATATTTTGGAGTCTATAGTATATTCTCTTCTTTTTATCCTATTTTGATTTTCAGTTGCTTGGGGACAAGCAACAATTTAAGTTTGGTGTTGTGATGAGCGGATAATTTATACGCTTTTTGGCATTGTTTTTAGTATGTTTTTAGTATCTTTTAGTTAGTTTTTATTATATTTTTATTAGTTTTTATTTAAAATTCACTTTTCTGGACTTTACTATGAGTTTGTGTGTTTTTCTGTGATTTCAGGTATTTTCTGGCTGAAATTGAAGGTTCTGAGCAAAAATCTGATCCAGAGACTGAAAAGGACTGCAGATGCTGTTGGATTCTGACCTCCCTGCACTCGAAGTGGATTTTCTGGAGCTACAGAAGCCCAAATGGCGCGCTCTCAACGGCATTGGAAAGTAGACATCCTGGGCTTTCCAGCAATATATGATAGTCCATACTTTGCCCAAGATTTGATGGCTTAAACCGGCGTAGCAAATCAGCATCAGAAATTCCAGCGTTAAACGCCGGAACTGGCATAAAACTTGGAGTTAAACGCCCAAACTGGCATGGAAGCTGGCGTTTAACTCCAGAAAACATCTCTACACATAAAAGTTTCAATGCTCAGCCCAAGCACACACCAAGTGGGCCCGGAAGTGGATTTTTCTGTCATTTACTCATTTCCGTAAACCTTAGGATACTAGTTTACTATTTATAGGATCTTTTGACATTGTAATCGGTACCTTATGACCTCCTAACACTTTTTACACGTTTCTTGTACCTTCCACAGCATGAGTCTCTAAACCCCATGGTTGGGGGTGAGGAGCTCTGCTGTGTCTTGATGAATTAATGCAATTACTACTGTTTCTTATTCAATCATGCTTGTTTCCATTCTAAGATATCACTTGCTCTTAACCCGGATGAATGTGATGATCTGTGACACTCATCATCATTCTCAACTATGAACATGTGCTTGACAACCACCTCTATTCTACCTTAGATTAAGTAGATGTCTCTTGGATTCTTTAATCGGAATCTTCGTGGTATAAGCTAGAACTGATGGCGGCATTCAAGAGAGTCCGGAAGGTCTAAACCTTGTCTGTGGTATTCTGAGTAGGACTCAATGATTGAATGACTGTGACGTGCTTCAAACTCCGAAAGGCGGGGCGTTAGTGACAGACGCAAAAGAATCACTGGATTCTATTCCGGCCGGACCGAGAACCGACAGATGATTAGCCTATGCTGTGACAGAGCATCAGGGACGTATTTTCACTGAGAGGATGGGAGGTAGCCACTGACAACGGTGAAACCCTACATACAGCTTGCCATGGAAGGAGCCTTGCGTGTTTGATGAAGATGACAGTAGGAAAGCAGAGATTCGGAAGATGGAGCATCTCCAAAGCCTCAGCCTATTCACCACTACTGCAGAACAAGTACCTTTTTCATGTTCTTTTGCTTTTTACAATCAATCCTGATAATTTCTGATATCCTGACTAAGATTTACAAGGTAACCATAGCTTGCTTCAAGCCGACAATCTCCGTGGGATCGACCCTTGCTCACGCAAGGTATTACTTGGACGACCCAGTGCACTTGCTGGTTAGTTGTGCGGGATTGCAAAAGTTTTATTGCGATTTCGTGCACCAAAAGGCACCCAACTTCCTTGTACGAGGTGCAAGAGCGAGCAAAAAAGTACACCAACATGGAAGAAAATGTCCGACTAAGAGAATCCATCCCAAGGCAAAACCCTCATACCAGGCTCGAGATAAAGAGAAAGAAATGAAAAAAAAAAGATGAATACAACTCAAATAGGCCTCAAAGGTATCACAACTACACCCTACTACGAGTTTTTCTTGTTGACATCTACTGGAAGATCTGCCATACTGAGAAGCTTTCACCTCCTCGACCCATAAAAAAAATGGGAGCTTGATAAAATATTGTCAGTACTATCGCAAGATATATGGACATTCCACCAATAATTGTTACGACTTAAAAATGTGATAGAAAAATTGCCAAGGGAAGATCGATTGGAGAGATACTTGGCGGAAAGATAAGATGATCAAGGGAAAAACAAAAGAGTGTAAGAAAATAGGAGTCGATAAGATCGATCACCCAGAACTCCTGATAGAAATATTCACATGATAGCCAGAGGAATTTCAGGAGGTGGCATAACCAAATCCTCCCGCAAAAGGCATTTGAAAGAAGTTTGGAAGAGGCTGAAGCCCCTAACTTGCCTACTATGTCATTCACAAAAGAAGACGCTAAAGGGATAACACCAAGGCATGACGACCTCATCATGATTACAATGATGCTCGCCAATGCAAACCTCTATAAAACTCTGGTAGATTAAGGAAGTTCGGCTGAAATCCTATTTTAACCTGCTTTCGACGAATTGGGGTTAGAAGAAAAGAAACTTAGGGCATATCCTGACACTCTTTTTGGGTTGGGAGATATGTCGATCCGACCTCTTGGCTTCATTCTGTTATACACCATTTTTGCTAAAGGTACAAAGTCAAGAACATTGAGTATATACTACATAGTGGTCGATGTAGCATCAGCCTATAATGCTAAGATAAGTTGGACAACACTAAACAAACTTGCTGCGGTCATTTCTACTCCTCATCTTTGTATGAAGTTTCCTACCTCCGAAGGAATAGCATCCGTGAGAGGAGACCAAAAATTGGCAAGAAGGTGGTACAATAAAAACCTAAACCTATGAGACTAAAAAAGGGGAAAGAGGTCAATACTATTAAACTCAGCAATGTCTGAATCCGAAGAGAGTTGAGGCCACAATCCGACAGAAAGATTGAGGAGGTTCAGAGTAGAGATCAAGTCGGGAAACAACAAATATAGGAGCTAACTTGCAAAGAATTAAAGGAAGATCTCGTCAAGCTCCTACAAGAAAATTTCAACCTCTTCGCATGGAAGGCCTCCGACATGCCCGAAATACATCCCGACCTCATGAGTCACAAGCTTGCCATTTACCCGAGCTCACGACTTGTACAACAGAAACAATGAAAGCTCAGCTCTAAAAAAGCACAAGTCTTTGAAGAGCATGTCCAAGCCTTGTTAAAAGCCTAGTTTGTAAGGGAAGTAAAATACCCCTTGTGGTTGGCAAATGTAGTACTTGTGAAAAAATAGAATGAAAAATGGAGAATGTGCGTCGACTACGCCAACCTCAACAAAACTTGTTCTAAGGATCCATATCCTCTTCCCAGTATTGAGGTTCTGGTAGATTCGGCTTCGAGTTATAGGTACTTGTCCCTTATGGACACATACTCAGGATACAAACAAATCTCGATGTATAAAGCGGACGAAAAAAAACTTCTTTTATTAAACCGAGAGCAAATTATCATTATGTGGTGATGCCTTTTGGATTAAAAGTTACTGAAGTCACATATCAACGACTAATGAACAAGGTGTTTTCATCACATCTCGGAAGTTGATGAAAATCTACGTGAACGACATGCTTGTTAGGACAAAAGAGGAAACTAATTTATTGTCCGACTTAGCTGAGGTGTTTAACACAATAAGGTAGTATGGGATGAGACTCAATCCTTAAAGTACACCTTTGCAGTAGAATCGGGAAGTTCTTTGGATTTATGCTTACTCAAAGGGGCATTGAAACTAACCCAGATAAATGTAAGGCAATACTTGCGATAAAAAGTCTGACCTGCTTAAAGGAAGTCCAACAATTAAATGAAAGGTTGGCAGCTTTATTCATATTCCTGGCAGGGTCAGCTTTAAAATCTTTATCTCTGTTTCCAATATTCAAAAAGAATTGCTAATTTGAGTGGACTTAGGAATATGAATAAGTTTTTCAAGATTTAAAAAATTTCTTGAGTCAGCCATACCCGAGCTGAAAAAAGAGAGGAGCTCATATTATACTTCGCAGTTGCAAGCAAGGCCATAACTTCTGCCCTCGTCTGGGAAGACAAGAGCAGACAACAACCTGTCTACTTCACCAGGAAGGCCTTACAAAAGGCAGAACTCAACTATCAAAAAATAGAAAAGTTCGTTTACGCCCTGGTCCTCACCTCCAGAAGGCTCCGACCTTATTTCCAAGCTCACACAATAAATATTAGAACTAACCAACCATGAAGCATATCCTCCAAAAGACGGACATCGCGGGTCGGATGCTACAATGGGCCATAGAGTTATTCAAGTTCAATCTGAAATACAAAACTCGTACAGCAATCAAGTCACAATCTCTGTGGTCGATTTCTTGATCGAGTATACAGGGTCCAAGGAGATCCTACAGCCCGACATTTATATATAGATGGATCGTCAAACAAAGTTAGAAATAGAGCAAGAATTATCCTCGAGAATAAAAAAGAAATTCGGATAGAACTCTCGTTAAAATTTGAGTTTTTAGTAGTCTCCAATAATCAAGTAGAATACAAAGTCATGTTTATTGGTTTGAAACTAGCCAAAAAATTCGATACAGCAAAATTATTTTTTCAAAAATAAATATACATTTCTATTTCAACCTTTATCTTTTAAAATATGTTGCAATCAGAAATTAAAATACTGCCTTAAGAAAAAATAGGTAAAAGAGAAAAATAAATTTTTTGAGAGTTTGTAAACCTGAAATATGTAGCCTTCTCTTTATAAAATACTTATTATAATTTTATTTGTTTGACGCAACATCTTTTAGATAACACATACAGTTGTTTCGAATGTCGAGTCTATAATAATAATAATAAGATTTGACACTATAAAATCTCATTCTCCCGCAATTCATTTGAAATATTAAAGTATACAAAATTACAAATCCTTTATATTAAAAAACAAAAGGAAAGGATTAAATTAGTTTTTTATGTTTGGCCATATTCTGTTTTAATTTTCAAGGTTTAAAGTATCTTATTTAAATTCAAAAAAGTTTTATTTAACTTCAATTTACTCCAACTATAAAGTTAAAGATAAATAATTAACGAAATGTCCTACATGACAGCAGTATAAGTACAAGATCGATAATTTGAAAAATAAATACAAGTTCTAGAAGTACAAAATTAACCGTGGATGCATCAATACATGTATTTAACATTTTTTTAGTTTTATAAAAAATATTTCATTTTAATTATAAGAAAAATAATAAATAAATGTATTGATGCATTCACGGTTAATTTTGTGCCTTTGGAACTTGTACTTATTTTTTAAATTATCGATCTTATTTTTATAATGCTATTATATAGGACATTTTGTTAATTATTTATTTTTGACCTCCGATAGAATTAAATTGAAACCAAATGAAATCCTTTTAAATTTAAATAAAACACTTTAAACATTAAAAATTAAAATAAAATTATACCTAAACGTAAGAAACTAATTTAATACTTACCATAAAAGCAAATAAGACCTGTGACCATTGGGTCGTAATATTTAGGTAATCAGTATTAAAAATATATAGTGAGAATTTCATATAATTTCCAGTAGACCCATGATTCAATAGTCAAAAGTTTCCTCATTTCACATCTCACATTCGTTCAATCATAGTATATTTTAGGTCAAAACCATTGACCTCATGAACATTTTTTTTTTCAAACTATACTTACACTCTTATGATAGATATTTTATTCGAATATTTGAGATCTCTTAGACTATATTTGGAAGGTGGACATTTTCATTTTATTCGAATATTTGAGATCTCTTAGACTATATTTGGAAGGTGGACATTTTGTTTGAATATTATATTTGGTATAAAGCGTATAAAATTAAATTATATCTTAGTATCTTATTAAAAACGAAAAAATGAAGTTTGATTTAGAATTTAAAAAGTTGAATAAAAGTAATTTATTTTAGAAATAAATGTTATTAAATTTTCAGTCTTTATTTTCAAAAATAATTATTCTCCACATACAAGTCATTTTATGATATAAGTCCATACAAATCATTTATATTCATGCGTGCACGTTCTTCTTCGTACCGCTGCTCTTCATTATTTTTCTCATTCGTTATCATCACCTCCTCCTCCTCCTCCTCCTCCTCCTCCTCCTCCTCTTCCTCCTTTTTTCACTGAAATTTCTTTCCCTCCTTCCTTTTCTTCCTTCTCCTCCATCATCTTCATAATCATGATCATCATCTTCTTCTTATACGTATCGTCGTTATCGTTATAGTATAATTTTTGCCATATTGATGACGTTGCTTGTTTCAAAATTAAAGAAAATATTTTTGTACATTTGTAGCAAAATTTCGATGTAGAAATTTTGAATCTAAATTGTTATTGTGATGAATATGTCCCATTCTTGTTTTATAGTGTATTTTGAAAAATTTTCGGTGTATTTTAAAAATCTTGCGGTGTATTTTAAAAATATTTCGGTGTATTTTTATTTTGATAATCTTGCATAATTCAAAACTCTTTCTCTTCTTTCTCCTCATCTTCTGCTACTTATTCTTTTTCATCGTCGTCATCATCTTTTTCTTTTTGTGTTATCTTCTCAAATTTTTTCTTGTTTTACTCTCTTAACAAGAATAAAAATAAAAAAATCAAACAAATAAGAAGAAGAAACAAATAATTCTACAAAATTGCTTGGAAGAGGATGAACCTACATTCATTCAACTAAAAGAAAGAAAGAAACAAGAAAAAAAAAGAAGAAAAAAATGCATTAAAGAAAATAGTTTTGTGCATTTGTAACAAAATTTCGATATAGGTAGGAGTTCTGAATCGTGATGAATCTGTTCTATTCTTGTTTCGGTGTATTTTGAAAAATTTTCAGTGTATTTTGAAAATTTTGCGGTGTATTTTAAAAATATTTCATTCGGTGTATTTTTATTCTGAAAAGTTTTGCATAATTCAAAACTTTTACTCTTCTTCTTTCTCATCTTCTGCTGTTGCTTCTTCTTTTTCATCATTATCATCACCATTATTTTTTTCTTATTCATATTTTTTTATTTTACTTTCTCAAGTTTTTTCTTGTTTTACTCTCTTAATAAGAATAAAAACAAAAAAATCAAACAAAGAAGAAGAAGAAACACATAATGGTATAAAATTATTTGAAAGAGAATGAACCTACATTCATTCAACTAAAAGAAAGAAAGAAATAAGAAAAAATGAAGAAGAAAAAATGCTTTAAAGAAAATATTTTTGTGCATTTATAGCAAAATTTCGATATAGGAGTTATGAATCTGAATTGTTATTGTGATGAATCTGTTTCATTCTCGTTTCGGTGTATTTTAGAAAATTTGTGGTGTTTTTTGAAAATATTTCGGCGTATTTTTATTTTGATAAGTTCTGCATAATTCAAACTTTTTCTCTTCCTCTTCCTCATCTTTTGTAGTTGCTTCTTCTTCATCTTCTTATTTCATATTCTTATAATTTTTTTGGAAGAAAAAAATCAAAAATAAAAAATACATAATGTTGGATAATCAATAGAAAGAGGAGGAGGAAAAAAAATGTAGCAACAACAATAGTAATAAAAAGAACGACAATGAAGATAAAACACGCGAAAAAAAAGAGGGAGAAACGCAAAGAAAAAGGAGAAGATGAAGGAAGAAGAGGAGGAGGAACGCGAAATACAAACGTTGGAGGAGGAACAACGTGATTTCACGCGCGCGTTATGTAAGTAAATTTTGTTGGGTTAAAATTAACTTGTATGAACTTGTATGTCAAAAATGTTTGTATGTGTAGCAAGACTTTTTTAAAAATTTCAGTTTCTTATATATATCCCCACTTTATGTAGATAGTAAAAGAACTGAAATTTTATATTTAAAGGCTGAAATTTTAGTTTCAATCTCTTACTATCAAATATAATACTAAATATTAATTTTCTAATTTTAGTCCTAGTTCCTGCTTGCAAACGTTACCTTAGAGAACATGATGTTCTTAGCACTGATTTTACTTTTCGTTCCAAAACTCAAATCCAAGATAAGAAAAAGAAATTATTTATCACTCCAATTATTGAAGCATTTAATGATTAATTAAGCCTTGTACCTCTTGAAATGTGAAGTGTGTTTTAAAAATAATAAAAATAACTCTAATTTGTACAACCACTGTGCCATGTCTTTGTACGTTATTTTACGCTGCATTTTGAAAGAATTACTACAATTTTTATGGAGGATGGAGAAGATGTAACCCCATAATCATATAATATAATAAACAGAATAAAAGAACATGAAAAAAGAAGAGAAAAAAAGAGGAATCACAAGAAGAAACCAAATAGCAACTGTTCTTGCCTGCAGAGTGGGCCGGTTTCTTGTGACAGATAACTGCCAAGTTATCACTTCGGAAGTTGAACAGCCGATCCTTCTAATTCGAGCTTTTTCTTTTTTACGTGACTTGAGAGTGTGAACGGTGGAAAAAAGGGGAAGTGTACCTACAAAGGCACTCCAATGCTTAAATCAGTATGGTGTATTATTCAAACTGTGTCAAAAAAGATACTTTATCTTGTTTTTGTATGGTGAACTTCTCGTCAGTTATGATTTGAGTATTAACGTCGGTTTTAAAATGATTGATAATGTATCTGATTGTTATACTATTTGATCGGCGGTTATGACTGGCATGTTAATCGGTCGCATTATAGCTCATAAAGTCGAGCTGTAACGTGCGATACCGAGTTATAACTCAGATTTGTAACTGCCATATCAAAACCTCCTAGTTTAGCTTGAGGAGTATTTTTAATGAAACAGGTTAAACTTCTTGATGAGTTATAACTCGTTTAGATGGGTTAATGACGGAATCCCCAGTTCAACGTTCTTCATTAAAAATATGAGTGTGAAATGTGGGGAGTCGTGTCCACTTTTTACTGAAGAGAGAGAAAGATATGTGAGAGTATTAAAGGCTTGTTGTGTTTCCAAAGCAAGCTGCGCCGTTTGATGTGACTGAGGCAGCAGTTGTTGGATTTGAAACATGCTTTGTGGTGTGATTAATTGGATTGTTGGGTTCCAATTTGAAGCTATAACTTGGTAATACTTGACGTTTGGCTTTGCTTCTTTCGAAACAGAATGAGTAAAAGAGGTATTGGTGCGCGAAATTGTGATCACTACACAACTTTGCACAACTAACCAGCAAGTGCACTGGGTCGTCCAAGTAATACCTTACGTGAGTAAGGGTCGATCCCACGGAGATTGTTGGTATGAAGCAAGCTATGGTCACCTTGTAGATCTCAGTCAGGCAGACTCAAATGGGTATAGATGATGAATAAAGCATAAAGATAAAGATAGAGATACTTATGTATATCATTGGTGAGAGCTTCAGATAAGCGTATGAAGATGCCTTCCCTTCCGTCTCTCTGCTTTCCTACTGTCTTCATCCAATCCTTCTTACTCCTTTCCATGGCAAGCTTATGCAAAGGTTTCACCGTTGTCAGTGGCTACCTCCCATCCTCTCAGTGAAAATGTTCCTATGCTCTGTCACAGCATATGGCTAATCAGCTGTCGGTTCTCGGTCAGGCCGGAATAGAATCCAGTGATTCTTTTGCGTCTGTCACTAACGCCCCGCCTGCTAGGAGTTTGAAGCACGTCACAGTCATTCAATCATTGAATCCTACTCAGAATACCACAGACAAGGTTAGACCTTCCGGATTCTCTTGAATGCCGCCATCAGTTCTCGCCTATACCACGAAGACTCTGATCTCACGGAATGGCTGGCTCGTTTGTCAGGCGAGCACTCGGTTGTCAGGCGATCAACCATGCATCGTGTATCAGGAATCCAAGAGATATTCACTAGAGCCTCGTATGCTTGTAGAACAAGAGTGGTTGTCAGTCACTTTGTTCATGAGTGAGAATGATGATGAGTGTCACGGATCATCACATTCATCAAGTTGAAGAACAAGTGATATCTTGGACAAAGAACAAGCGGAATTGAATAGAAGAACAATAGTAATTGCATTAATACTCGAGGTACAGCAGAGCTCCACACCTTAATCTATGGTGTGTAGAAACTCCACCGTTGAAAATACATAAGAACAAGGTCTAGGCATGGCCGTGAGGCCAGCCTTCCAATGATCTAAGATAGCATAAAACTCAAAGATAGCTACCAAGATGTCTAATACAATAGTAAAAGGTCCTACTTATAGAAAACTAGTAGCCTAAGGTGTACAAAGATGAGTAAATGACATAAAAATCCACTTTCGGGCCCACTTGGTGTGTGCTTGGGCTGAGCAATGAAGCATTTTCGTGTAGAGACTCTTCTTGGAGTTAAACGCCAGCTTTTATGCCAGTTTGGGCGTTTAACTCCCATTTAGGTGCCAGTTCCGGCGTTTAACGCTGGAATTCCTGAGGGTGACTTTGAACGCCGGTTTGGGCCATCAAATCTTGGGCAAAGTATGGACTATCATATATTGCTGGAAAGCCCAGGATGTCTACTTTCCAACGCCGTTGAGAGCGCGCCAATTGGGCTTCTGTAGCTCCAGAAAATCCACTTCGAGTGCAGGGAGGTCAGAATCCAACAGCATCTGCAGTCCTTTTCAGTCTCTGAATCAGATTTTTGCTCAGGTCCCTCAATTTCAGCCAGAAAATACCTGAAATCACAGAAAAACACACAAACTCATAGTAAAGTCCAGAAAAGTGAATTTTAACTAAAAACTAATAAAAATATACTAAGAACTCAACTAAAACTACCAAAAACATACTAAAAACAATGCCAAAAAGGGTACAAATTATCCGCTCATCAGGTATGCATGCCCTTTCTTCTTGCTTCTGATTATTATTTCATTCTTCCTCCCTCTGTTTTTTTTTGTTTTATGTGTTTGTTAATGGGGTTTGAGAAGGAGAAGAAAGGTAAGATTGACTGGTCTTATGACTGGGTTAGTGACGATGTGAAGTCTTGAGTGTTCCTATTTAGTGATGAGGCAGCTGTTAAGGAGGTAGATATATCCAAGGTTGTAAGGGCCGATTCGGGGGTTCAAGTCGAGTTACTGCCATGTAGTAGTGACGATAGGGTTTATCACCGGGGGCAGGGATTCGAATATTTCTATATGCACAGTTGTGTCTTGGAAGAACTTAGAGTGAAGTTGCCATTCACAAACTTTGAGTGTCAAGTACTGAAACAGTTAAACTGTGCTGCGTCTCACCTTTATCCTAATGGCTGGGCGTTCTTACGTTCTTTTGAGATTCTGATGGAGTTTCTTGAGGAGCTTCCATCAATAGATTTGTTTTTTTTTCTCTGTTTCAGACGAAAGGGATGTGGAAAGGGGGATGGATTAATTTCAACAGTACCCCTGGATCTGGTATTTTTAAGCTATATAAATCTTCATTTAAGAATTTTAAAGAAATGTATCTTAAGGTTAGGAATCTGGGAAAAGACTTTTCTTTTTTATGTTGATGAGAATTTGGCAGAGAGGTTCCCGTTGTGGTAGTGTTCGGAGTCTCAGAATATACTCGGCCCCGAGGTTATATCTCCGAGGAATGTGTGCTTGATTGAGTTCTTGGTTGAAAATATTGATCGTAAGGATCTGATTTCGATGTATGAGTTACTCAAATGGGAGGAAGATAAAGAAGCTGTGCTAGAGTATTTGGGTGAGTTCAGGGTTTTTTTTATTTGCATTTTATTTTCCTAAGAATTTCTGACGCATGATATTTTGTGTTGTAGGTGGTAAATACCCTGGGGTTTCGGCTACCTCTTTGAGATCTCGGTTTAAAAATAAAAACTTGGATAAGGCAGTGTCTTCATCAAATCGTGAAAAAGAGCCAATGTTTGGAGAAGTTAGTCAGCTTCTTCAAGGGCGTAGGAAAGTGATTCTGAAGAAGAGGAAATCAGACGTGGTGGACTAGTCTGAAGAATCTAGTGAAAAGGACAAGGGTGTTTCCTTAGAAGAAATTCAAGCTTTTATGGTAAACCATAAAAAGCTTCATGAATTGTCCGAGCAGAGCTTTTGGGGGAAAGAGTATCCTTATATGGCTGTGGGGGATGAGTTTTGTCAGTCCTCGGCCGATGTATCCTTGGCTAACGAGGTTGGTGAAATTGCGATTGGGTAATATATGCAGGTAAGGTCCGATTTTTATTTTATTGTTAGTATTTTTTTTGGTAGTAGGATGTATAATTTGTTGATATTGTGGCTTGTAGGTGGTTGGTTTGCGGCTGGCCAGTTTAGGGTGTAGCCAGGAGTTGAAACATAAGAAAGTAACAGTTGAAAAAGAGGACTGTTTGTTGTTGAAGGAAGAATTGGCTAAAAATAAAGTTACTGTGGCCGAATTTCGGACTAAATTGGCTGATACTGAGAAACAGTTGAAAGAAACAAAGGATAATTATGCTAAAGATGTCGAGGATTTAAAGAAAAAAGAGGCTGATTTGGCGAGCATGGAATCTCGGCTGATTAAAGTTATTGCTCAACTGAAAGAAATGGAGAAGAAAAAAGGGGATGAAATTTTGGACTCCTTTGTTGAGGGATTTGAAAGAGCATCTTTACAGGTTAAGTTCCTTGCCCCTGAAGTAGATTTGTCTGAAATGGATCCTAGAAAGATCGTCGAGGATGAAAAGATGGTCGAAGATGATGGTGTTGCCAAGGATGAGGCTGAGAATGTTTAGTATTTTATGAAAAGCTATATGTTTTTTGTGCAGTTTTGTAATGCTCTGTTTGTTAGAGCTTTTTGTATTGTTAAGGTGTTTTTTGTCTCTGTCGCTGGAAAAGGCGCTACATTTTGATAATGGTGATGGAAAGTTGTAGTTTTCTGATATAGTTTTTTGTTGACTCTTGTTTTAGAGAATGTGTTTGGATCTATCTATTTTTGAGGTATTTAGAAAAGCTTTTGCTTAGTTAGTAGGAATTTCTATTTAGAATATTCCTTGTTTGTTTGAATGATTTGATTGCCGACCATGGGCGAGTTGTAGTTTGTATAAGCGAAAGTGCTCGTTGTTTGAATTTATTTGAGATTGATAAAAAATAAACTCGGATATGTGCTTTAATGATAAAATCAGTTACCAGAATGATAAGTAATAGAGTTAGTATTGACTTTATTTGAAAAAAACGAGACAAACTTTATTGCTCATATACAATAAATTGGTGAACCTTTGGATACAAAGGTGTAGGTAGGCTAGTCTCGTTAAAAACCTCTCCAAGCAAAACCCTTTTGGAAAAAATCTTGGTAGTAGGAAAAAGAGTACAAGCCTGTCCCTGACCTTCAACTATAGAACTTCTTTAAGGAAGAAATATTCCAGTTGTTAGGTAGAGTTGTACCATTTACCGATTCTAATCTGTATGCTCCATTGCCGAGGATTTCTATAATTTGGTATGGACCGTCCCAATTTGCTGCGTGTTTTCAATGGGATGATGGCTTCCGAGCAGTTTCTGTCTTTCGAAGTACCAAATCTCCTTTTTGAAATGATTGGCTTCTTACCGATTTATTATGTCGCCGAGCTATGGCTTGTTGTGCCGTGCGTTGTCGGGGTGTTGCCATGTCCTTTATTTCTTCGATGATATCTAACTCTTCTCACCGAGCTTCGTCTTGGTGACTGAGTTGGGTTCTGATTGAGCTTTGCGAGATCTCTAATGGTATCATAGCCTCAGAGCCATATACAAGTCGGAATGGGGTCTCTTTTGTTGATGATTGTGGTGTGGTATTATACCCCAAAAGAATTTCAGGTATTAGTTCGGCCCAAAGTCCTTTAGCATCGTCTAATTTTTTCTTGAGTGCATGCAATATTACTTTGTTTGAATTTAAGATTCTGCAAAAAAGATTGAAATTTCTGATCGACAAACTGGCGACCGTTGTTAGTAATGATATGCCGAGGAATGACGAAACGACAAATAATATTTTTCCAGATGAAAGAGATCATTCGCTGGGATGTAATCCTAGCTAAAGGTTGGGTTTCAACCCACTTTGAAAAATAATCAATTCCAAATATGAGAAATTTTACCTACCCGGTGCCGTTAGGAACGGACCGAGTATATCTAGTCCCCATTGGTTGAAAGGCCAACTAACATCGGAATGATGTAGTTGCTCGGCAGGAATGTGTATGAGTGGTGCATGTTTCTGGAAATTGTCACATGTCCGAACTTTGTTATGGCAATCTTGTTTTAAGGTAGGCCAAAAGAAACCGGCGCGGAGGATTTTCGATGTTAAACTCCGAGCTCCAGTGTGTGTTCCACAAATTCCCTCGTGTGCTTCGGACAGTGCTATATCGGCTTCAGTTTTGGTAAGGCATTTTAGTAATGGGCGAGTGTATCCTCGCCTATATAAAGATCCGTTGAGTAATGTGAAGAAAGATGCTTGTCGTCGGAACCTTTTTGCATTCTCGACACTGTCTGGTACATGACCTGTTTGTAAATATTGTATAAAGTTATTTTGCCAATCCTTTTCCTGTGTGACACTTAAGACCTCTGTTAGAGTAACACTTGGAGAGGTTATAGTAGATTGATGTAATATGGATAGATCGGTTTGTGTACTGCCGAGTTTAGATAAGATGTCGGCCCTATGGTTCTGTTCTCGTGGTATATGTTGTATTTCAAATTTTATAAATTTTGAACTTAAATTTTTTACTAACGATAAGTATTTGGAAAGCAGAGGATCTTTTATCTGGAAAAGGTCGTTTACCTGCTGTACTACCAATAGTGAGTCGCAGTATACCTTTATGGCTGATATATGAAGATTTAAACAAAGTCAGAGTTCGACGACGAGGGCCTCATATTTGGATTGATTGTTGCTGGCTTTAAAGGATAGGTGTAGTGAATGCTCCAGAATGAAACCATCATCGCCCTTCAGCCGGATTCATACGCCATATCCTTTAGTGTTTGATGAACCGTCTACATATAAAGTCTATTGTACTGTATGGTCATCTTCTGTAGGATCGTCAGTTCTGCTATGAAGTCGGCGAGGAATTGTGACTTGATCGGTCCTCTTGCTTGGTATCTGATGTCAAACTTGGACAATTCGATTGACCACTTAACAGGTCTGCCTGCAATTTTTGGTTTGTGCAGCACTTGGAGTAATGGGTGGTTGGTCCGAACATAAATGACATGGCTTTGGAAATAAGGTCAGAGCCTTCTTGATGAGAATATTAATGCTAATGCCAGCTTTTCTATCCTCGGATCGTTGATTTCAGCATGTTGTCGGGTTTTACTGACGAAGTATATTGGATGCTGAACTTTGTCCCTTTCTGTAACAAGAGCAGAGCTTATCGCCTAGTCAGTAACTGATAAGTATAGGAATAAATCTTCCCCTTGTAAGGGTTTCTGTAAAATAGACAGTTGCGAGAGAGTTGTTTTCAGTGTATTAAAAGCTCTCTCACAATCATAATTCCACTGAAAGTTGTTTTTCTTTTTAAGTGTTTGGAAGAAAGGAATAGATTTTGAAGCTAAATATGGGACGAATCTGGATAGTGCAGCAAGTCTTCCTGTGAAGCGCTGGACTTGTTTTAATTTCTTCGGGCTTGTCATCTCCATCACTACTCGACATTTGTCAGGGTTAACCTCAATACCCCTGCTGGTTAGTAGAAAGCCTAAAAACTTACCACCTTGAATGGCAAAGGCGCATTTCTCAGGATTCAAGCGCATGTTGTATTGGCGTATCTGGCCGAAGATCTCTGTTAGATCATTGATATGGTTCTTGTCGACTTTTGTCTTGGTGACCATGTCGTCGACATAGACTTCTATTTCTGCCGATCTGATTGGCGAAGAATTTGTCCATAAGACACTGATAAGTTGTGCCTGCATTCTTTAGTCCAAAAGGCATAACTTTATAACAATAGTTACTGTTCCGAGGGTTACCTAAAACTGAAGGTCGATCTCAAACGAGATCTTCTGATGGGGTCGGAGATGTTGTGTCCTCCTTGCTGGATCTAGTGGTGCTGCTGATCCTTGATCACCGGAGGATGGTGGTATCTGCAAGAGACTTCGATGCTTAAGTTAGCACATGCTTTAGACATGATTTTATGTAGAATCAGAGTATGAGTTATACTTGGGGGCTCCAGTGTATTTATAGTAGTGTGGAGTGACCCTTCTTGAGATAAGTTAGTTATCTTATCTTATCTTGGGCGAGGTCACCTATCTTTTAAGCCAGCCGCCTTTAGAGTGGGCCGCGTCCTTCTGTTTGGGCCTACTTGGGCCTCTATGGCAATTTGGCCGAGCTCTTTCGGAAGAGGTCGGTGATGACCAACCTAGCAAGAGGTCGGTCACTTTGTCTCTGTCCAACCCAGACCGTATAACTCGGTCCAGGGTATAAACAGTGCTCCTGCTTGAGCTTTGATATTCCTTTGAGGTCGTGTTTTCTAAACTTCGACCCCTTTGAGGAAGTCGTGCTCGAGCATCTTGACTTGGTCGCTCTTGAGTAGTTTCTCCTCGTGCGAGTCTGGTATCACCTTTTTTAATGCGAGGCGTTTTCAGCTTCTTTTAATTGCGGCATGCCTTTGGTGTGCATTTTAATTTTCCTTGGGAACACGCGATTGTTTTTAAAGCTCATTGATTAGGTTTTTAACCCTTTACCGTTTCATTTTCCCTCTTTGCTTTGAAAAAAAGAAATTGAACTTAGCTATTTTCTTCTACTCCCTTTCCTTTCTTCCGAAGAGAACCTTCTTTTCTCCACGATCACTTTTGTAGCCAAGCTTTTTCTCCTATTTCTGGATTTTTACTCTTAGAGCATTCGTGCATTTTGTTTGCTCAGCGAAAAGAAGCTTCCTTTCTGCTTGCCCCCTGACCCAACATTATATCTTTTTGGAGTTTTCTTTTTAGTAGCGGCTGTTCGTGTCTTGCTGCCTGCACATTCATCTCTCTGCCTTACTTCCGATGATGATTGTTGCATGTGTTACTTTTTTTTACACAAAGTTCTGATTGTCGCTGAGCTTCTTTTAGTAAAAAGATGAAGCTTTCTTTGTTGATCATTGTATGCTTTTGTTTCTTTGAAAGTCTCAATCTTTTTACTTCTCTGTTTGTTGATATCTGGGCTTCTGTTTGTTTCCTTGTGCTTTTCTTCTGTTTGAGAGGGTTAGGGTTTATTGTGCTCTGTACTTGTTGCCTCCAAAGGATGCCCCTGGACTTCTGGCGCTTGATCTTTTTTTCTTTGTGTAAATCTTGGGCTGTTCTTTTGCTGCTATAGTTGTTTATTTGTTTGGTTGTTTCCCCACTTTCTGTTTTTGTTCGAGTTGTTTGTTAGTGACTTTTTTATTTTTCTTACTTGTAGGGATAGTTGGTCTATGTCTTCGCGTAAAAACATTGTCGAGATGTCCACCAAAGTTCCTGCTGGTATGGCTGATTGGCTAGATTCAATAGTCCTGATGTGTGTGACTGTGGCTTATTCCGAGTACCATGAAAGGCTTAGAAGGTTCCATAGGATATGTAGTAATAGGGAGGACGAGAAGAATTACGAGCTGGTGTCACCCAACCCTGAGGAGAGGGTTAGTTTCCCTCCCTTAACTCGGGCAGAGCGTCCTTTTTTCTATGCTTACGATTACTTCTTTAGCTAGCTAGGTATTACTCTTCCTTTTACTGCTTTTGAGACCAACCTCTTGTGGTCCTGTAATGTGGCCCCTTCTCAGCTTCATCCGAATTCTTGGAGTTTTATAAAGATTTTTCAGTTGTTGTGTCAAGAACTGGGTGTCCGTCCTATCGAAACTCTTTTTCTTCACGTTTTTGTGTTGACAAAACCCGGGGTGGCTAAGAAGAAAGCCTCTTGGATTTCCTTCCGAGCTACCCAGGGGAAGAAGGTATTTTCTATGTTTGATGAGTCTTTTCGGGACTTTAAGAATTACTACTTCAAAGTTCGAGCTATTGAGGATGTTCGTCTGTTCTTCTTGGATGAGAATGATGAGCCCACCTTTCCTTTATGGTGGCAAAAAGATGTAGTAGTGGTCAAATATCCTTGGGAGAGTTTGAATGAGGTAGAACAAGCTTTTGTGGGTGTTTTAGAGGAGCATTGGGGGGAGCCTCCTCATTTGGATATAAATAAGTTTCTAGGAGATCCTTCCCTCCTCCGTGTTGAACTAGGTAGCGTCCGACTTCTTTCAGATAGTTTTCCTCTATTGTTTGTGAATTTGTCTTTTTCCAACTGTGTGATTTTTTTCTAGTTTCTTTTCAGAGATGGTGAAATCTTCGGACTCTATGAAGTCTTTTCGAAAGGCCAAGAAGGCGGTGGCAGCTCAGAACTTATCACAGAAGAGTTCGGAGGGTGGTTCTTCTGCGCAATTACCTCCCAAGAAGCCGACAATTGACTCTCAGGGTCCGAGGAAGATCATTCTGACCCCGCAAGTTCGGACAGTTCCCTCTAACCCCTTGTAAATGACCTCTGGTGCTTCCTCTTCTCCTACTGCTGCTAGTCCCCCTCCGAAGCACCAAAAGACTATTGGGACTTATGATCTGAACAAGGAGTTTGATGGTATGGCTTTTGCCACGGAGCTAATTGCTCCTCATGGTAGGATTCCTTTGGATGATGTGTCGATTCTCCATCAGCTCGATTTTATTGCAAGTAACAGTATTCGGATAGCCAATGTTGGTGCGACCTTATCACGGGTTATCAGGGAGTCTCCAGTTCATGCCATTAGGGCTTTTATGGAGGATGCCAAATCTGAGTATGATATAATTAAAGGTCTGAAAGATGAGCTTGATGCCTGGGTTGCCAAGTTGGAGATTGATGTAGAGAAAGAGAAGGAGCGTGCTACTGTGGCGGAGGTAGCTGCTAACCTAGCCGAGGAGACTCTAAAAAAGTATAAGGAGAGCTATACTCGAACCTACGACAAGTTGCTAGAAACTAAGGAGAGGCTTCAATCTGCCCAATATGATTATGCTGAGCTTCAGGGACATATGGTGAGTAGTATGACTGACATGTATGAGATCCTGAAGGCTCAGGTCCGAGTTCTTGCTCCCGAGGCCGATCTCTCCTTATTCAGTATGGATAATGTGGTGGAGGATGGCAAGATTGTGCCTGCCCCAGATGATGATGATGAAGGTCCTCTCCTTGTGCCACCGGCCAAGGCTTCTACAGCTTCAGCCCCTTTAAATCCTTCCGCCGAGGTGGTCTCTCCTGAGCCCGAACCTGACGTGGAGATTTTGAATGGGCCCGATGAAGTTGTCATTGCCACCCCGATCTCGACCAGGCCTCCTTCTCCTAAGGGTGCCGCTGCTGAGGCAACTTCAGATCCTTGATGATTCCTTACTATTTCCCTGTTTTGTACTTGGCATAGTCCGACTTGTGGATTTTGTTTGAACTTTGTTTAGTTTCTATAAATCTCTATGGCTGACTTTTTTGACATTTGGTTGCTTCTTAGCAACTTTTATTTTGAAAAACAAACACTTTAAACTCTAGGGCAGCCTTTGAGTCTTTAATGTTTTAATTTGAAGGATACGTTTTGCTGATACGTCAGTCAAACCTTTAATGTTTTTACCCTTGCGATCCTTGCGGATTTTATAGAGGTTTCGTACTTCCTAGTCCGACCTCCTTTGAGTGGTGATGTGGGTTTTCTACCTTTTCCTTTTGGATCATGCCTTGCTTTGAGTTTATGTTGTCAACCGTTTGCTTTGGCGAAGTTATCCTTGCGGCTTGGTGTCTGGGCTTTTAGTAACTTGTCCGATAACTTTTTTGTATTCTTTACATAGAACCTTTTTAGTTTTGAACAACTTTTGTAGCTCTGTTTTGAGATCGTGTCTTCTTTGAGCGGAGTTGTTCCCTTTTTAGCTAAGCACTTTTGAGCCTTAAGTTGGTTTCAACCTTTTTTGGCTTTTTACTTGTTCTTTTCTCAAGGTCGTACTTGTTTCTTTGGGTCGCGCTTCTTCTTAGTTGACGTCGACTTGTATGGCTTTGTTACTCGAGCTTTTTAGTCATATTCCAACAACTCTTTAGGTAGTGTTCCGAGGGGGAACCTTTTCTTTATAGTTTGTTTGGACGACTTTTTAGCTCTGTTTCAAGGTCGTGCTCTTGCTTTAGGTAAAAATCCTTTTTAGGGGTTGTACCTTTTTAGCTGATCATTTCAGGCCTTGGTTTATTAACCTTTCATTGGCCTTTGCGAGATGTTTTTGTCATTTTTCAATGATCCTTTTTCTGGTCTGACTTCTCTGTCGGGCCTTCTTAAGTTATTTTTAGTAATCCCATTTTTAGTTAGACCTTGTCAGGCCACTTTTTATGGGTTACTTTTTATAACTTCTTGTATTAACTTGCTTTTATCGCTTCACCTTGCCGACCTCTTTGTAATCGGGCGATGAATTTTTGCGTTTTATGAGCTTAGATTAATGCGTCTTGGTAGAAAATTTTTTAGAGAATTGATAATTTTCATTCAAATAGTAATGAGATAAAAAACATAAAAGTGTGTACATATGATTACTTACCCTTCTAGGTCGGGCAGTTTTTTAGATCTCGGCCTGGCGCCTCATTAAAAAACCTTTTTTACGAAAAAGAGTGTGCCTTGCCCTAAGATCTTTTACTATTTTCTAGCTATAGTACTTTCTTAGGTTACAGGCATGCCATGACCTTGATAGCTCTCGCCCTTCGAGGTCGGACACCTTATAGTAACCTTTCCCCAGTACCTCTGTAACTCGGTATGGTGCTTTCTAGTTAGATGCTAGCTTCCCTTCTCCTGACCGACCTACTCCGATGTCATTTTGGATTAAGATGAATCATTGGTGGCGAAGCTTTGCTGGACTACTGGTGTGCGAAATTGTGATCACTACAACTTCGCACAACTAACCAGCAAGTGTACTGGGTCGTCCAAGTAATAAACCTTACGCGAGTAAGGGTTGATCCCACAGAGATTGTTGGTATGAAGCAAGCTATGGTCACCTTGTAAATCTTAGTCAGGCAGACTCAAATGGGTATAGATGATGAATAAAACATAAAGATAAAGATAGAGATACTTATGTAATTCAATGGTGGGAATTTCAGATAAGCGTATGAAGATGCTTGGTCCCTTCCGTCTCTCTGCTTTCCTACTGTCTTCATCCAATCCTTCTTACTCCTTTCCATGGCAAGCTTATGCAAGGGTTTCACCGTTGTCAGTGGCTACCTCCCATCCTCTCAGTGGAAATGTTCAACGTACCCTGTCACGGCACGGCTATCCAGCTGTCGGTTCTCGATCGGGCCGGAATAGAATCCAGTGATTCTTTTGCGTCTGTCACTAACGCCCCACCCTCAGGAGTTTGAAGCACGTCACAGTCATTCAATCATTGAATCCTACTCAGAATACCACAGACAAGGTTAGACCTTCTGGATTCTCTTGAATGCCGCCATCAGTTCTTGCCTATACCACGAAGACTCTGATCTCACGGAATGGCTGGCTCGTTTGTCAGGCGAGCGCTCGGTTGTCAGGCGATCAACCATGCATCGTGTATCAGGAATCCAAGAGATATCCACCCAATCTAAGGTAGAACGGAGGTGGTTGTCAGGCACACGTTCATAGGTGAGAATGATGATGAGTGTCACGGATCATCACATTCATCAAGTTGAAGAACAAGTGATATCTTGGAACAAGAACAAGCGGAATTGAATAGAAGAACAATAGTAATTGCATTAATACTCGAGGTACAGCAGAGCTCCACACCTTAATCTATGGTGTGTAGAAACTCCACCGTTGAAAATACATAAGAACAAGAGTGATCATTGGTTTCGGTCCCAAAGAGGGAACCAGAAGAACCAAGATCTGATCTAAGAACTAGATGTCCCAAGATGAAAAATACAATAGTAAAAGGTCCTATATATAGAGAATTAGTAGCCTAGGGTGTACAGAGATAAGTAAATGACATAAAAATCCACTTCCGGGCCCACTTGGTGTGTGCTTGGGCTGAGCATTGAAGCATTTTCGTGTAGAGACTCTTCTTGGAGTTAAACGCCAGCTTTTGTGCCAGTTTGGGCGTTTAACTCCCACTTTGGTGCCAGTTCCGGCGTTTAACGCTGGGAATTCTAAGGGTGACTTTGAACGCCAGTTTGGGCCATCAAATCTTGGGCAAAGTATGGACTATCACATATTGCTGGAAAGCCCAGGATGTCTAATTTCCAACGCCGTTGAGAGCGCGCCAATTGGGCTTCTGTAGCTCCAGAAAATCCACTTCGAGTGCAGGGAGGTCAGAATCCAACAGCATCTGCAGTCCTTTTCAGTCTCTGAATCAGATTTTTGCTCAGGTCCCTCAATTTCAGCCAGAAAATACCTGAAATCACAGAAAAACACACAAACTCATAGTAAAGTCCAGAAAAGTGAATTTTAACTAAAAACTAATAAAAATATACTAAAAACTAACTAGATCATACTAAAAACAATGCCAAAAAGCGTACAAATTATCCGCTCATCACAACACCAAACTTAAATTGTTGCTTGTCCTCAAGCAACTGAAAATCAAATAAGATAAAAAGAAGAGAATATACTATAGACTCCAAATTATCAATGAAACTTAGCTCCAAATTAGATGAGCGGGACTAGTAGCTTTTTGCCTCCGAACAGTTTTGGCATCTCACTTTATCCTTTGAAATTCAGAATGATTGGCTTCTTTAGGAACTCAGGATCCAGATAGTGTTATTGATTCTCCTAGTTAAGTATGATGATTCTTGAACACAGCTACTTATTGAGTCTTGGCCGTGGCCCAAAGCACTCTGTCTTCCAGTATTACCACCGGATACATATATGCCACAGACATATGATTGGGTGAACCTTTTCAGATTGTGACTCAGCTTTGCTAAAGTCCCCAATTAGAGGTGTCCAGGGTTCTTAAGCACACTCTTTTTTGCCTTGGATCATAACTTTATTTCTTTGTTTTTTTTTTCTTTCTCTCTTTTTTTTTTCGTTTTCTTTTCTCCCCCTTTTTTTTTCTTTGTATTCACTGCTTTTTCTTGCTTCAAGAATCATTTTAATGATTTTTCAGATCCTCAGTAACATGTCTCCTTTTTCATCATTCTTTCAAGAGCCAACAATTTTAACATTCATGAACAACAAATTCAAAAGACATATGCACTGTTCAAGCATACATTCAGAAAACAAAAAGTATTGTCACCACATCAAACTAATTAAGCTAGTTTTAAAGATGAATTTGAAATCCTGTACTTCTTGTTCTTTTGTGATAAAAACAGTTTTCTTTTAAGAAAGGTGATGGATTCATAGGACATTCATAACTTTAAGGCATAGACACTAAGACACTAATGATCATAAGACACAAACATAGACAAACATAAGCATGAAAATTTCAAAAAACAGGAAAATAAAGAACAAGGAGATTAAAGAACGGGTCCACCTTAGTGATGGCGGCTTGTTCTTCCTCTTGAAGGTCTTATGGAGTGCTTGAGCTCCTCAATGTCTCTTCCTTGTCTTTGTTGCTCCTCTCTCATGATTCTTTGATCCTCTCTAATTTCATGGAGGAGGATGGAATGTTCTTGGTGCTCCACCCTTAGTTGTCCCATGTTGGAACTCAATTCTCCTAGGGAGGTGTTGATTTGCTCCCAATAGTTTTGTGGAGGAAAGTGCATCCCTTGAGGCATCTCAGGGATTTCATGATGAGAGGGGTCTCTTGTTTGCTCCATCTTTTTCTTAGTGATGGGCTTGAGGTCATGCCTTCTCAGTTGAACCGGCTTCCCTCTTGAGTTTCTCTTTCATTGAGCGCCCTCTTCACAAATGACTGTGAGGACTTGGTCCAACCTTTGATCAAAGTTGACCCTTTTTCAGTTTGAAAGGGATCTCGGGGATCACCTTTTTCAAAGCCACAACTTTATAGAAGTGGTCTTGATGCACCCTTGAGATGAATCTCTCCATCTCCCATGACTCGGAGGTGGAAGCTTTTGCCTTCCCTTTCCTCTTTCTAGAGGTTTCTCCGGCCTTGGATGCCATAAATGGTTATGGAAAAACAAAAAGCAATGCTTTTACCACACCAAACTTAAAAGGTTTGCTCGTCCTCGAGCAAAAGAAGAAAGAGGAGAGTAGAAGAAGAAGAAAATGGAGGAGATGGAGGAGGCTATGTGGTTCGGCCAAAGAGGGTGGGTTTGGGAGGGAAAGTGGTTTGAATTTTTGAATGGTGAGGTAGGTGGGGTTTTATGAAGAATGGATGTGAGTGGTGAAGAGAAAGATGGGATTTGATAGGTGAAGGGTTTTTGGGGAAGAGGTATTGAGGTGATTGGTGAATGGGTGAAGAAGAAAGAGGGTGGTGGGGTTGGTGGGGATCCTGTGGGGTCCACAGATCCTGAGGTGTCAAGGAAAAGTCATCCCTGCACCAAATGGCATGAAAAAACACGTTTTGAGCCAATTCTGGCGTTAAACGCCGGGCTGGTGCCCATTTCTGGCGTTTAACGCCAGGTTCTTGCCCTTTCCTGGCGTTTAACGCCAGTTTGGTGCCCCTTTCTGGCGTTAAACGCCCAGAATGGTGCCAGACTGGGCGTTAAACGCCCACCTGCTAGCCTTACTGGCGTTTAAACGCCAGTAGGTTCTTCCTCCAGGGTGTGCTGTTTTTCTTCCTGTTTTTCATTCTGTTTTTGCTTTTTCAATTGATTTTGTGACTTCTTATGATCATCAACCTACAAAAAACATAAAATAACAAAAGAAAATAGATAAAATATAACATTGGGTTACCTCCCAACAAGCGCTTCTTTAATGTCAGTAGCTTGACAGAGGGCTCTCATGGAGCCTCACAGATACTCAGAGCAATGTTGGAACCTCCCAACACCAAACTTAGAGTTTGAATGTGGGGGTTCAACACCAAACTTAGAGTTTGGTTGTGGCCTCCCAACACCAAACTTAGAGTTTGACTGTGGGGGCTCTGTTTGACTCTGATTTGAGAGAAGCTCTTCATGCTTCCTCTCCATGGTGACAGAGGGGTATCCTTGAGCCTTAAACACAAAGAATTCTTCATTCACTTGAACGATCAGTTCACCTCCATCAACATCAATCACAGCCTTTACTGTGGCTAGGAAGGGTCTGCCAAGGATGATAGATTCATCCATGCATTTCCTAGTCTCTAGGACTATGAAATCAGTAGGGATGTAATGGTCTTCAACTTTTACCAGAACATCCTCTACAAGTCCATAAGCTTGTTTTCTTGAGTTGTCTGCCATCTCTAGTGAGATTCTTGCAGCTTGTACCTCAAAGATCCCTAGCTTCTCCATTATAGAGAGAGGCATGAGGTTTACACTTGACCCTAAGTCACACAGAGCCTTCTTGAAGGTCATGGTGCCTATGGTACAAGGTATGGAAAACTTCCCAGGATCTTGTCTCTTTTGAGGTAATTTCTGCCTAGACAAGTCATCCAGTTCTTTGGTGAGCAAAGGGGGTTTATCCTCCCAAGTCTCATTACCAAATAACTTGTCATTTAGCTTCATGATTGCTCTAAGGTATTTAGCAACTTGCTCTTCAGTGACATACTCATCCTCTTCAGAGGAAGAATACTCATCAGAGCTCATGAAAGGCAGAAGTAAGTCCAATGGAATCTCTATGGTCTCATTTTGAGCCTCAGATTCCCATGGTTCCTCATTAGGGAACTTATTGGAGGTCAGTGCACGCCCATTGAGGTCTCCCTCAGTGGCGTTCACTTCCTCTCCCTCCTCTCCAAATTCGGCCATGTTTATGGCCTTGCACTCTCCTTTTGGATTTTCTTCTGTATTGCTTGGAAGAGTACTAGGAGGGAGTTCAGTAACTTTCTTGCTCAGCTGTCCCACTTGTGCCTCCAATTTCCTAATGGAGGACCTTGTTTCAGTCATGAAACTTTGAGTGGTTTTGATTAGATCAGAGACCATGGTTGCTAAGTCAGATGGGTTCTGCTTAGAATTCTCTGTGTGTTGCTGAGAAGATGATGGAAAAGGCTTGCCATTGCTAAACCTGTTTCTTCCACCATTATTGTTGTTGAAACCTTGTTGAGGTCTCTGTTGATCCTTCCATGAGAAATTTGGATGATTTCTCCATGAAGAATTATAGGTGTTTCCATAGGGTTCTCCTAGGTAATTCACCTCTTCCATTGAAGGGTTCTCAGGATCATAAGCTTCTTCTTCAGATGAAGCATCCTTAGTACTGCTTGGTGCATTTTGCATTCCAGACAGACTTTGAGAAATCAAATTGACTTGTTGAGTCAATATTTTATTCTGAGCCAGAATGGCATTCAGAGTATCAATCTCAAGAACTCCTTTCTTCTGACTTGTCCCATTGTTCACAGGATTCCTTTCAGAAGTGTACATGAATTGGTTATTTGCAACCATTTCAATTAGCTCTTGAGCTTCTGTAGGCGTCTTCTTCAGATGAAGAGATCCTCCAGCAGAGCTATCCAAAGACATCTTGGATAGTTCAGACAGACCATCATAGAAAATACCTATGATGCTCCATTCAGAAAGCATGTCAGAAGGACATTTTCTGATCAATTGTTTGTATCTTTCCCAAGCTTCATAGAGGGATTCTCCTTCCTTCTGTCTGAAGGTTTGGACTTCCACTCTAAGCTTACTCAATTTTTGAGGTGGAAATAACTTTGCCAAGAAGGCATTGACTAGCTTTTCCCATGAGTCTAGGCTTTCTTTAGGTTGTGAGTCCAACCATGTCCTAGCTCTGTCTCTTACAGCAAAAGGGAATAGCATAAGTCTGTAGACCTCAGGGTCAACCCCATTAGTCTTGACAGTGTCACAGATTTGCAAGAATTCAGCTAAGAACTGATGAGGATCTTCCAATGGAAGTCCATGGAACTTGCAATTCTGTTGCATTAGAGAAACTAATTGAGGCTTAAGCTCAAAGTTGTTTGCTCCAATGGCAGGGATAGAGATGCTTCTCCCATAGAAGTCGGGAGTAGGTGCAGTAAAGTCACCCAGCACCTTCCTTGCATTGTTTGCATTGTTGTTGTTTTCGGCTGCCATGTCTTCTTCTTCTTTGAAGATTTCTGTTAGGTCCTCTACAGAGAGTTGTGCCTTAGCTTCTCTTAGCTTTCGCTTCAAGGTCCTTTCAGGTTTAGGGTCAGCTTCAACAAGAATGCCTTTGTCTTTGCTCCTGCTCATATGAAAGAGAAAAGAACAAGAAAATATAGAATCCTCTATGTCACAGTATAGAGATTCCTTGAGGTGTTAGAGAAGAAGAAAAATAGAAGGAAGAAGGAGAAGAATTCGAACTTAATCAGATAGAGTTCGAATTGTGCATTGAGAAAGAGTGGTACTCCATAAATAGAAGGATGTGAAAAGAGAGGAAGAAATTTTCGAAAATTAAGTGAAAGATTTTGAAAACATTTTGAAAAACTTTAATTGATTTTTGAAAACCAAGAGTGGGAAAGAAATCAAGTAATTTTTGAAAAAGATTTTGAAATTAGAAATCAAAAAGATATGATTAAAAACTGTTTTGAAAAAGATGTGATTAAAAAGATATGATAAAAAAATTATGCTTTTAAAAAGATATGATTGAAAAGATATGATTTGAAAACAATTTAAAAAGATTTGATTTTTAAAAATTAATGACTTGCCTAACAAGAAAAGATATGATTCAAACATTAAACCTTTCTCAACAGAAAAGGCAACATACTTAAAATGTTGAATCAAATCATTAATTGATAGTAAGTATCTTTGAAAAAGGAAAGAAATTGGTTTTGAAAAAGGTTTGATTGAAAATATATGATTTGAAAAAGATTTGATTTTGAAAAACTTTGAAAACTTGAAAAAAAAATTGATTTGAAAACAAAATCTTCCCTCTTGTGCCATCCTGGCGTTAAACGCCCAGAATGGTGCACATTCTGGCGTTTAACACCCAATGCTCTACCTTTTTGGGTGTTAAACGCCCAACCAGGCACCCTGGCTGGCGTTTAAACGCCAGTCTGTCCTTCTTCACTGGGTGTTTTGAACGCCCAGCTTTTTCTGTGTAATTCCTCTGCTGTATGTTCTGAATCTTCAATTCTCTGTATTATTGACTTGAAAAGACACAAATTAAAAATATTTTTGGATTTTTAATAATGAGGAATAATCAAAATGCAACTAAAATCAAATAACAATGCGTGCAAGACACCAAACTTAGCTGTTTGTATACTACTGACACTAACAAAATGAGAATGCATATGACAAACAACAAAAATACTCAAGACAAGAGAATTTAAAGATCAGAGCAAGAAAATCATCAAGAACATCTTGAAGATCACTTAAGACACATGAATGAATGTAAGAAGAACAGAAACATGCAATTGACACCAAACTTAATATGAGACACAAGACTCAACGTTTTTTTTTTCGAAAATTAAGTGGAAAAGAAAATAAAGATATCAAAATTCTTAATGAGAATTCCAGGAATCATGCAATGTTAGTCTAAAGCTTCAGTCTAAAGAAATTAGACATGGCTAGCCAAGCTTCAGCAGGACATTACATTCAAGAGCTAAATTGATGAGAATCAATCAGCTTTGGTGATGATAAGAACATCACCTTGAAACACTAGAATTCATTCTTAAGAACTCTGAAGATAAATACCTAATCTAAGCAACAAGATGAACCGTCAGTTGTCCATACTCGAACAATCCCCGGCAACGGCGCCAAAAACTTGGTGTGCAAAATTGTGATCACTACAACTTCGCACAACTAACCAGCAAGTGTACTGGGTCATCCAAGTAATAAACCTTACGCGAGTAAGGGTCGATCCCACAGAGATTGTTGGTATGAAGCAAGCTATGGTCACCTTATAAATCTTAGTCAGGCAGACTCAAATGGGTATAGATGATGAATAAAACATAAAGATAAAGATAGAGATACTTATGTAATTCAATGGTGGGAATTTCAGATAAGCGTATGAAGATGCTTGGTCCCTTCCGTCTCTCTGCTTTCCTACTGTCTTCATCCAATCCTTCTTACTCCTTTCCATGGCAAGCTTATGCAAAGGTTTCACCGTTGTCAGTGGCTACCTCCCATCCTCTCAGTGGAAATGTTCAACGCACCCTGTCACGGCACGGCTATCCAGCTGTCGGTTCTCGATCGGGCCGGAATAGAATCCAGTGATTCTTTTGCGTCTGTCACTAACGCCCCGCCCTCAGGAGTTTGAAGCACGTCACAGTCATTCAATCATTGAATCCTACTCAGAATACCACAGACAAGGTTAGACCTTCCGGATTCACTTGAATGCCGCCATCAGTTCTTGCCTATACCACGAAGACTCTGATCTCACGGAATGGCTGGCTCGTTTGTCAGGCGAGCGCTCGGTTGTCAGGCGATCAACCATGCATCGTGTATCAGGAATCCAAGAGATATCCACCCAATCTAAGGTAGAACGGAGGTGGTTGTCAGGCACACGTTCATAGGTGAGAATGATGATGAGTGTCACGGATCATCACATTCATCAAGTTGAAGAACAAGTGATATCTTGGAACAAGAACAAGCGGAATTGAATAGAAGAACAATAGTAATTGCATTAATACTCGAGGTACAGCAGAGCTCCACACCTTAATCTATGGTGTGTAGAAACTCCACCGTTGAAAATACATAAGAACAAGAGTGATCATTGGTTTCGGTCCCAAAGAGGGAACCAGAAGAACCAAGATCTGATCTAAGAACTAGATGTCCCAAGATGAAAAATACAATAGTAAAAGGTCCTATATATAGAGAACTAGTAGCCTAGGGTGTACAGAGATAAGTAAATGACATAAAAATCCACTTCCAGGCCCACTTGGTGTGTTCTTGGGCTGAGCATTGAAGCATTTTCGTGTAGAGACTCTTCTTGGAGTTAAACGCCAGCTTTTGTGCCAGTTTGGGCGTTTAACTCCCACTTTGGTGCCAGTTCCGGCGTTTAACGCTGGGAATTCTAAGGGTGACTTTGAACGCCAGTTTGAGCCATCAAATCTTGGTCAAAGTATGGACTATCATATATTGCTGGAAAGCCCAGGATGTCTACTTTCCAACGCCGTTGAGAGCGCGCCAATTGGGCTTCTGTAGCTCGAGAAAATCCACTTCGAGTGCAGGGAGGTCAGAATCCAACAGCATCTGCAGTCCTTTTCAGTCTCTGAATCAGATTTTTGCTCAAGTCCCTCAATTTCAGCCAGAAAATACCTGAAATCACAGAAAAACACACAAACTCATAGTAAAGTCCAGAAAAGTGAATTTTAACTAAAAACTAATAAAAATATACTAAAAACTAACTAGATCATACTAAAAACATACTAAAAACAATGCCAAAAAGCGTACAAATTATCCGCTCATCAACTACCTTCCGATTATACCTAAGAGCCATTCGACGCTTTAGAGCTTCCTCTTTGATCCGAACTCTTTTTCGGACTTCTGGGAGTAGGTTGAGTTCTTCCCTTTGGGTTTGGGAGTTGTAGTTTTCGTTGTAGAAGATCACTCTTGGGGATCGTTCTTCTATTTCTACGGAGATCATTGCCTCCATTCTGAAAACAAGTCGGAAGGGTGATTCTCCAATAGCGGAATGTGGTGTTATCTGATATGCCCATAGGACTTGTGGGAGTTCTTCAGCCCAAGCTCCCTTTGCGTCTTGTAGTCTCCATTTTAACCCGGCCAGTATGACTTTGTTGGCAGCTTCAGCCTATCCGTTGGCCTATAGGTGTTCTATAGAGGTGAATTGGTGCTTTATTTTTAGCTCAGCTACCAAGTTTCTAAAACCTGTATCAGTGAATTGAGTTCCATTATCTGTGGTGATGGAGCATGGAACCCCAAACCTTGTGATAATGTTCCTGTATAGAAATTTCCGACTTTGTTGGGTGGTGGCAGTGGCTAGAGGTTCAGCCTCAATCCATTTTATGAAATAGTCCATTCCTACGATGAGAAACTTGACTTGTCCTGATTCTTAAGGTAATGGTCCAAGAAGGTCAAGCCCCCACTTTGCGAATGGCCAGGGTGAAGTGACACAAATGAGTTCTTCGGGTAGTGTGATGTGAAAGTTGGCGTGCTTCTGACATGGGGGACATGTTTTGACGAACTCTGGTGCTTTCTTTTGCAAGGTCAGCCAGTAAAAGCCAGCTCGGAGTACCTTTTTGGAAAGAGCTCGCGCCCCGAGGTGGTTAGTGCACATGCCACTATGAACTTCCTCAAGAACTTCTGTCATTGCAGAGATTGGGACACATTTTAGGAGAGGTGTAGAGATTCCTCTCCTATATAAGACGTCGTGCACTATGATGTAGTACTGTGTTTCTCGTACTAGCCTTTTTGCCTCATTTTTATTCGTGGGGAGTATTTTAGATTTGATATAACTGACTAAGAGTCATCCACCCTTGGTCCTGATCTGATATGGTTAGGATTTTCTCTTCCTCCGAGATTGATGGGTTTTGCAGTGTTTCTTGGATGAGGCTTCTATTATTGCCCCCTAGTTTGGTGCTGGCTAGTTTTGAAAGGACATCAGCTCGGGCATTATATTCCCGAGGTATATGTCAGACCTCATATCCCCTAAATTGTCCGAGTTATTCTCTGGTTTTGTCTAGGTATTTCTTCATGGTGGAATCCTTAGCCTGATAGGTCACTTCTATTTGCGAGATAACGACTTGTGAGTCACTGAAGATGGTAAGCTTCTACGTTCCTACCTCCCTAGCCAGCTTCAAACCAGTCAGTAGGGCTTCATATTCAGCTTGGTTATTTGAGGCAGGAAACTCGAACTTTAGTGAGAGCTCGATTTGATCACTTTCTAAAATGATGCAATTGAGGTCGGTGTAATCCGTGTACATCCGTCACTTCTCATTTGACTTTTTGACCAATACTACCTTGGCTAGCCATAACGGGTTTTTTACCTCCCTTATGAACCCTGCCTTCAGCAATGCTTGTACCTGCTCTTCCCCAGCTTGGGACCTTTCTGGGCCAAGCTTCCTACGCTTCTGTTGCACTGATCGAGATCCAGGATATACTGCTGGTGCACAAATTTATAATCCGCACAACTAACCAGCAAGTGCACTGGGTCGTCCAAGTAATACCTTACGTGAGTAAGGGTCGATCCCACGGAGACTATTGGTTTGAAGCAAGCTATGTTTATTTTATTATTCTTAGTCAGGATATTAATTAAAATTATAAGTTGGAATTATTAGATTTGATTGGAATAAATAAAAGAGAATAACAGCGTTACTTGTTGTGCAGTAATGAGAAATATGTTGGAGTTTTGGAGATGCTTTGTCCTTCGAACATCAACTCTTCCTTAAAATCCTTCAATACACGAAAAGTCCCTTCCATGGCAAGCTCTATGTAGGGTGTCACCGTTGTCAATGGCTACCTCCCATCCTCTCAGTGAAAACGTTCCTATGCTCTGTCACAGCACGGCTAATCATCTGTCGGTTCTCAATCAGGTTGGAATAGAATCCATTGATTCTTTTGCGTCTGTCACTAACGCCCAGCCTTCAGGAGTTTGAAGCTCGTCACAGTCATTCAATCCCAGAACCCTACTCGGAATACCACAGACAAGGTTTAGACTTTCCGGATTCTCATGAATGCCGCCATCAATCCGGCTTATACCACGAAGATTCTGTGTAATGAATCTAAGAGATACTCATTCAGTCTGATGTAGAACGGAGGTGGTTGTCAGGCACACGTTCATGGTTTGGGGAAGGTGATGAGTGTCACGGATCATCACCTTCTCCATAATTAAGCGCGAATGAACATCTTAGATAAGAACAAGCGTGTTTGAATAGAAAATAAAGGAATTGTATTAATTCATCGAGACGCTGCAGAGCTCCTCACCCCCAACAATAAAGTTTAGAGACTCATGCCGTCAAAGAGTATGTAATTCAGATTTGAAAATGTCATCAGGTACAAAATAATTCTCTAAAAGTTGTTTAAATAGTAAACTAGTAACCTAGGTTTACAGAATATGAGTAAACTAAGATATTTGGTGCAGAAATCCACTTCTGGGGCCCACTTGGTGTGTGCTGGGGCTGAGACTAAAGCTATCCACGAGTAGAGGCTTTTCTTGGAGTTGAACTCCAAGTTATGACGTGTTTTGGGCGTTCAACTCCGAATCATGACGTGTTTCTGGCGTTTAACTCTAGACAGCAGCATGTACTTGGCGTTCAACGCCAAGTTACGTCGTCTATCCTCGCGCAAAGTATGGACTATTATATATTGCTGGAAAGCCCTGGATGTCTACTTTCCAACGCCGTTGAGAGCGCGCCAGTTGGACTCCTGTAGCTCCAGAAAATCCATTTCGAGTGCAGGGAGGTCAGGATCCAACAGCATCAGCAGTCCTTTCTCAGCCTAAGTCAGATTTTTGCTCAGCTCCCTCAATTTCAGCCAGAAAATACCTGAAATCACAGAAAAATACACAAGCTCATAGTAAAGTCCAGAAATATGATTTTTGCTTAAGAACTAATAATATTTAACTAAAAACCAATTAAAACATACTAAAATCTACATGAAATTACCCCCAAAAAGTGTATAAAATATCCGCTCATCACAACACCAAACTTAAAATGTTGCTTGTCCTCAAGCAACTAGATAAATAAAATAGGATGAAAAGAAATTAAGAAACAATAATATCTCAGAGTTTCAAGTGAAGCTCAGATTCTAATTAGATGAGCGGGACTAGTAGCTTTTTGCTTCTGAACAGTTTTGGCATCTCACTTTATCCTTTGAAATTCAGAATGATTGGCATCCATAGGAACTCAGAATTTAGATAGTATTATTGATTCTCCTAGTTTAGTATGTTGATTCTTGAACACAACTACTTTATGAGTCTTGGCCGTGGCCCTATGCACTTTGTTTTCCAGTATTACCACAGGATACATAAATGCCACAGACACATAATTGGGTGAACCTTTTCAGATTGTGACTCAGCTTTGCTAGAGTCCCCAATTAGAGGTGTCCAGAGTTCTTAAGCACACTCTTTTGCTTTGGATCACGACTTTAACCACTCAGTCTCAAGCTTTTCACTTGGACCTGCATGCCACAAGCACATGGTTAGGGACAGCTTGATTTAGCCGCTTAGGCATGGATTTTTTTCCTTGGGCCTCCCTATCCATTATTGCTCAAAGCCTTGGATCCTTTTTACCCATGCCTTTTGGTTTTAAGGGCTATTGGCTTTTTCTACTGCTCCTTCTTTTTTTTTTTTTTGACTGCTTTCTCTTGCTTCAAGAATCAATTTCATGATTTTTCAGATCATCAATAATATTTTTCGTGTTCCTCATTCTTTCAGGAGCCAACAATTTTAACATTCATAAAATTCAATATAAAAAATATGCACTGTTCAAGCATTCATTCAGAAGACAAAAAGTATTGCCACCACATATAAATAATTAGAATTTTCCTTATTAAGAACTCGAAAAAATTAAATTGCCTCTTTATTCTACAAATCTACTATTTTATTCATGTTTGATGATGATGAGAAAAATAAGTTATAACTTAATTGGAAATAAAGCCAAAATAGATATGCTAATTACTACTACTCCTATATAACTTCTAAGGTAAAATCCTATAATAATACTATCACAGAGTTAAAGCTAGAATTAGAACTTAACAACCTGTATTTTGGGAAGTGGATGTTCCTCTAGTCTGTGGGGTGCCTGATGAGCGGATAATTTGTACACTTTTTGGCATTGTTTTTAGTATGTTTTTAGTATGATCTAGATAGTTTTTAGTATATTTTTATTAGTTTTTAATTAAAATTCACTTTTCTGGATTTCACTATGAGTTTGTGTGTTTTTCTGTGATTTCAGGTATTTTCTGGCTGAAATTGAGGGACCTGAGCAAAAATCTGATCCAGAGACTGAAAAGGACTGCAGATGCTGTTGGATTCTGACCTCCCTGCACTCGAAGTGGATTTTCTGAAGCTACAGAAGCCCAATTGGCGCGCTCTCAACGGCGTTGGAAAGTAGACATCCTGGGCTTTCCAGCAATATATGATAGTTCATACTTTGCCCAAGATTTGATGGCCCAAACCGGCGTTCAAAGTCACCTACAGAAATTCCAGCGTTAAACGCCGGAACTGGCACCTGATTGGGAGTTAAACGCCCAAACTGGCATAAAAGCTGGCGTTTAACTCCAAGACAAGTCTCTACACGAAAATGCTTCATTGCTCAGCCCAAGCACACACCAAGTGGGCCCGGAAGTGAATTTCTATGTCATTTACTCATCTTTGTACACCTTAGGCTACTAGTTTTCTATAAGTAGGACATTTTACTATTGTATTTGACATCTTCTGATCTTTGGAACCCTTTCTTTAGATCTTTTGATCACTTTGGGAAGCTGGCCATTCGGCCATGCCTAGACCTTGTTCTTATGTATTTTCAACGGTGGAGTTTCTACACACCATAGATTAAGGTGTGGAGCTCTGCTGTACCTCGAGTATTAATGCAATTACTATTGTTCTTCTATTCAATTCCGCTTGTTCTTTGTCCAAGATATCACTTGTTATTCAATTTGATGAAGGTGATGATTGACACTCATCATCATTCTCACCTATGAACAAGGTGACTGACAACCATTCTTGTTCTACAAGCATTCGAGGCTTGGTGAATATCTCTTGGATTTCTGATTGCATGATGCATGGTTGATCGCCTGACAACCGAGTGCTCGCCTGACAAATGAGCCAGCCATTCCGTGAGATCAGAGTCTTCGTGGTATAGGCAAGAACTGATGGCGGCATTCAAGAGAATCCGGAAGGTCTAACCTTGTCTGTGGTATTCTGAGTAGGATTCAATGATTGAATGACTGTGACGTGCTTCAAACTCCGAAAGGCGGGGCGTTAGTGACAGACGCAAAAGAATCACTGGATTCTATTCCGGCCGGACCGAGAACCGACAGATGATTAGCCTATGCTGTGACAGAGCATCAGGGATCGACCCTTACTCGCGTAAGGTTTATTACTTGGACGACCCAGTGCACTTGCTGGTTAGTTGTGCGAAGTTGTGTTTATGCCATGGTATTGAGCACCAAGTCTTTGGAGCCATTACTAGGGATTGTTTATGTTTTGAAAAGTATTGATCACAATTTCGTGCACCAAGTTTTTGGCGCCGTTGCCGGGGATTGTTCTTGTGTATGGACAACTGACGGTTCATCTTGTTGCTTAGATTAGGCATTTATTTTTTTTTTTCGAAATTCTTGAAGATGAATTCTAGAGTTTCATGATGATTTGCTGAAATCTGGCTGGCTGTAAAGCCATGTCTAATTTCATTGGACCGAGGTTTCAACTTATCATCACAAGAGCTTGTTGATCTTGCTTTTGGAGCAGTGATCTGCTAAGGCTTGGCTGGCCTTTAGCCATGTCTAGTGTTTTGGACCGAAGCTTTCTTTGAAAGCTTGGCTGGCTGTGAAGCCATGTCTAATTCCTGGACCGGAGTCTTAGACTAGCATTGCACTGATTCCTGAAATTCTCATTAAGAATTTTGATATCTTTTTCCACTTAATTTTCGAAAATCACAAAAAAATTTCACAACATCATAAAAACCAAAAATATTTGATGTTTCTTGCTTGAGTCTAGTGTCTCATCTTAAGTTTGGTGTCAATTGCATGCATTCATTCATGTGCCTTAAGGATCTTCAAGTAATTCTTGATGATTTCTTACTCTGATCTTTGAATTTTTTTGACTTGAGTGTTTATGTGTCTCATATAGTGTCAATAGTATACAAACTGCTAAGTTTGGTGTCTTGCATGCATTGTTATTTGATTCTTGTTGCATTTTGATTATTAAAAATCCAAAAATATTTTTTTACTTGTGTCTTTTCAAGTCAATAATACAGAGAATTGAAGACTCAGAACATACTGCAGAGGAATTATACAGAAAAAGCTGGGCATTCAAAAATGCCCAGTGAAGAAGGCAGACTGGCGTTTAAACGCCAGCCAGGGTACCTGGTTGGGCGTTTAACGCCCAAAAAGGGTGCATTTTGGGCGTTAAACGCCAGAATGGATACCATTCTGGGCGTTTAACGCCAGGATGGTGCTAGGGGGAAGATTTTGTTTTTCAAATCAAATTTTTTTCAAGTTTTCAAAGTTTTTCAAAATCAAATCTTTTTCAAATCATATCTTTTCAATCAAATGCTTTCAAAATCAATTTCTTTCCTTTTTCAAAGATACTTACTAACAATTAATGATTTGATTGGACATCTCAAATTTGTTGCCTTTTCTGTTGAGAAAGGTTTAATGTTTGAATCATATCTTTTCTTGTTAGGCAAGTCATTATTTTTAAAATCAAATCTTTTTAAAATTGTTTTCAAATCATATCTTTTTAAAATTGTTTTCAAATCATATCTTTTCAATCTCATCTTTTTTAAAACCAATCATATCTTCTTAACCACATCTTTTTCAAAATAGTTTTCAATCAAATCTTTTTGATTTCTAATTTAAAAATCTTTTTCAAAAATCACTTGATTTCTTTTCCACTTTTATTTTCGAAAATCAATTAGTGCTTTTCCAAAAATGTTTTCAAAATATTTTAATTAATTTTCGAAAAATTACTTCCCTCCTTCTCACATCCTTCTATTTATGGAGTACCACTCCTTCTCAATGCACAATTCGAACCTTATCTAATTAAAGTTCGAATTCTTCTTCTCCTTCTTCTTTCTATTTCTCTTTTCCTCTGACACCTCAAGGAATCTCTATACTGTGACATAGAGGATTCCACATTTTCTTGTTCTCTTCTCTTTCATATGAGCAGGAGCAGAGACAAAGGCATTCTTGTTGAAGCTGACCCTGAACCCGAAAGGACCTTGAAGAGAAAGCTAAGAGAAGCCAAAGCACAACTCTCTTTAGAGGACCTGACCGAATTCTTCAAAGAAGAAGAAAACATGGCAGCCGAAAACAACAACAATGCCAACAATGCAAGGAAGGTGCTGGGTGACTTTACTGCACCCACTCCCGACTTCTATGGGAGAAGCATCTCTATCCCTGCCATTGGAGCAAACAACTTTGAGCTTAAGCCTCAATTAGTTTCTCTAATGCAACAGAATTGCAAGTTCCATGGACTTCCAATGGAAGATCCTCATCAGTTCTTAGCTGAATTCTTGCAAATCTGTGACACAGTTAAGACTAATGGGGTTGACCCTGAGGTCTATAGACTGATGCTATTCCCTTTTGCTGTAAGAGACAGAGCTAGGACATGGTTGGACTCTCAACCTAAAGAAAGCCTGGACTCTTGGGAAAAGCTAGTCAATGCCTTCTTGGCAAAGTTCTTTCCACCACAAAGATGGAGTAAGCTTAGAGTGGAAGTCCAAACCTCAGACAGAAGGATGGAGAATCCCTCTATGACTTGGGAAAGATACAACAATTAATCAGAAAATGTCCTTCTGACATGCTTTCTGAATGGAGCATCATAGGTATTTTCTATGATGGTCTCTCTGAACTATCTAAGATGTCCTTGGATAGCTCTGCTGGAGGATCTCTTCATCTGAAGAAGACGCCTACAGAAGCTCAAGAGCTCATTGAAATGGTTGCAAATAACCAATTCATGTACACTTCTGAGAGAAATCCTGTGAACAATGGGACAAGTCAGAAGAAAGGAGTCTTGAGATTGACACTCTGAACGCCATTTTGGCTCAGAATAAAATATTGACTCAACAAGTCAATTTGATTTCTCAAAGTCTGTCTGGAATGCAAAATGCACCTGGCAATACTAAAGATGCTTCATCTGAGGAAGAAGCTTATGATCCTGAGAACCCTTCAATGGAAGAGGTGAATTACCTAGGAGAACCCTATGGTAACACCTATAATTCTTCATGGAGAAATCACCCAAATCTCTCATGGAAGAATCAAGAGAGACCTCAACAAGGTTTCAAATAATAATGGTGGAAGAAACAGGTTTAACAATGGCAAACCTTTTCCATCATCTTTCTCAGCAACAGACAGAGAATCCTAAGCAGAACCCCTGACTTAGCAACCATGGTCTCTGATCTAATTAAAACCACTCAAAGTTTCATGAATGAAACAAGGTCCTCCATTAGAAATTTGGAGGCACAAGTGGGACAGCTGAGCAAGAAAGTTACTGAACTCCCTCCAAGTACTCTCCCAAGCAACACAGAAGAAAATCCAAAAGGAGAGTGCAAAGCCATAAACATGGCCGAATTTGGAGAGGATGGAAAGGAAGTGGACGCCACTGAGGAAGGCCTCAATGGGCGTGCACCAACTTCCAATGAGTTCCCCAATGAGGAACCATGGGAATCTGAGGCTCAAAATGAGACCATAGAGATTCCATTGGACTTACTTTGCCATTCATGAGCTGATGAGTATTTCCTCTGAAGAGGATGAGTATGTCACTGAAGAGCAAGTTGCTAAATACCTTGGGGCAATCATGAAGCTAAATGACAAGTTATTTGGAAATGAGACTTGGGAGGATGAACCCCCTTTGCTCACCAAAGAACTGGATGACTTGTCTAGGCAGAAACTACCTCAAAAGAGACAAGATCCTGGGAAGTTTTCAATACCTTGTACCATAGGCACCATGACCTTCAAGAAGGCTCTGTGTGACTTAGGGTCAAGTGTAAACCTCATGCCTCTCTCAGTAATGGAGAAGCTAAGGATCTTTGAGGTACAAGCTGCAAGAATCTCATTAGAGATGGCAGACAACTCAAGAAAACAAGCTCATGGACTTGTAGAGAATATTTTGGTAAAAGTTGAAGACCATTACATCCCTACTGATTTCATAGTCCTAGAGACTGGGAAGTGCATGGATGAATCCATCATCCTTGGCAGACCCTTCCTAGCCACAGCAAAAGCTGTGATTGATGTTGATAGAGGTGAACTGATCATTCAAGTGAATGAAGAATCCTTTGTGTTTAAGGCTCAAGGATATCCCTCTGTCACCATGGAGAGGAAGCATGAAGAGCTTCTCTCAATTCAGAGTCAAACAGAGCCCCCACAGTCAAACTAAGTTTGGTGTTGGGAGGCCACAACCAAACTCTAAGTTTGGTGTTGAACCCCCACATTCAAACTCTAAGTTTGGTGTTGGGAGGTTCCAACATTGCTCTGAGCATCTGTGAGGTTCCATGAGAGCCTCTGTCAAGCTACTGACATTAAAGAAGCGCTTGTTGGGAGGCAACCCAATGATTATAATTTATATAGTTTTGTTATTTTATGTTTTTTAGGTTGATGATCATAAGAAGTCACAAAATCCATTGAAAAAGCAAAAACAAAATGAAAAACAGGAAGAAAAACAGCACACCCTGGAGGAAGATGTTGCTGGCGTTCAAACGCCAGTAAACCTAGCAGTTGGGCGTTTAACGCCCAGTCTGGCACCATTCTGGGCGTTTAACGCCAGAAAGGGGCACCAGACTGGCGTTAAACACCAAAAAAGGGCAAGAACCTGGCGTTAAACGCCAGGAATGGGCACCAGCCAGGCGTTTAACGCCAGAAATGGCTCAAAACGTGATTTTGAGCAACATTTGGTGCAGGGATGACTTTTCCTTGACACCACAGGATCTGTGGGCCCCACAGGACCCCACCACCTCTCTCTCTCTCTTCTTCCCCCATTCACCAATCACCTCAACACCTCTTCCCCAAAAAACCCTTCACCTATCAAATCCCATCTTTCTCTTCACCACTCACATCCATCCTTCATAAACCCCACCAACCTCACCCTTCAAATTCAAACCACTTTCCCTCCCAAACCCACCCAATATGGCCGAACCCCATCTCCCTTCTCTCCTATAAATACCCTTCTTCACTCCTTCATTTTCACACAACCAAAAAAACCACTTCTCCCCCTCCTTGGCCGAATACACTAAGCCATTCCCTCCTTCTTCATTTCTTCTTCTTCTCCTCTTTCTTCTTTTGCTCGAGGACGAGCAAACCTTTAAGTTTGGTGTGGTAAAAGCGTTGCTTTTTTCGTTTTTCCATAACCATTTATGGCATCCAAGGCCGGAGAAACCTCTAGAAAGAGGAAAGGGAAGACAAAAGCTTCCACCTCCGAGTCATGGGAGATGGATAGGTTCATCTCAAGGGTGCATCAAGACCACTTTTATGAAGTTGTGGCCTTGAAGAAGGTGATCCCCGAGGTCCCCTTTTCACTCAAAAAGGGTGAATATCCGGAGATCCGCCATGAGATCCAAAGAAGAGGTTGGGAAGTACTTACCAAACCCATTCAACAAGTTGGAATCTTGATGGTTCAAGAGTTCTATGCCAATGCATGGATCACCAAGAACCATGATCAAAGTGTGAACCCGGATCCAAAGAATTATCTTACTATGGTTCGGGGGAAATACTTGGATTTAGTCCGGAAAGTGTGAGGGTGGCGTTCAACTTGCCTATGATGCAAGGAGATGAACATCCTTACACAAGAAGGGTCAACTTTGATCAAAGGTTGGACCAAGTCCTCACACCATATGTGAAGAGGGCGCACAATGGAAGAGAGATTCAAGAGGCAAGCCGGTTCAATTGAGAAGGCATGACCTCAAACCCGTGGCTAGAGGATGGTTGGAGTTTATCCAACGCTCAATCATCCCACTAGCAACCGGTCCGAAGTTACTTTAGACCGGGCCATCATGATCCATAGCATCATGATTGGAGAAGAAGTGGAAGTTCATGAGGTCATAGCCCAAGAACTCTACAAGGTGGCGGATAAGTCCTCTACCTTGGCAAGGTTAGCCTTTCCTCACCTCATTTGTCACCTCTGTTATTCAGTTGGAGTTGACATAGTGGGAGACATCACCATTGATGAGGATAAGCCCATTACCAAGACAAGGATGGAGCACACAAGAGACCCCTCTCATCATGAGATCCCTGAGATACCTCAAGGGATGCACTTTCCTCCACAAGACTATTGGGAGCAACTAAACACCTCCCTAGGAGAATTAAGTTCCAACATGGGACAACTAAGGGTGGAGCATCAAGAACACTCCATTCTCCTCCATGAAATTAGAGAAGATCAAAGAATCATGAGAGAGGAGCAACAAAGGCAAGGAAGAGACATTGAGGAGCTCAAGCACTCCATAGGACCTTCAAGAGGAAGGAAGAGCCGCCATCACTAAGGTGGACCCGTTCCTTGATTTCCTTGTTCTTTATTCTTCTGTTTTTCGAATTTTTATGCTTATGTTTATCCATGTTTGTGTCTTGTGATCATTAGTGTCTTAGTGTCTATGCCTTAAAGTTATGAATGTCCTATGAATCCATCACCTTTCTTAAATAAAAACGTGCTTAATTGAAAAGGAAAAGAATTGCATGAATTTTGAATTTTATAACAGTTTAATTATTTTGAGGTGGTGGCAACACTTTTGTTCTCTGAATGTATGCTTGAACAGTGCATATGTCTTTTGAATTTGTGGTTCATGAATGTTGGCTCTTGAAAGAATGATGACAAAGGAGACATGTTACTGAGGATCTGAAAAATCATAAAAATGATTCTTGAAGCAAGAAAAAGCAGTGAATACAAAAAAAAAAGCAAACGAAAAAAAAAGGGGAGAAAAAACGAAAAAAATTGATGAAAAAGAAAGAAATAAAGTTGTGATCCAAGGCAATAAGAGTGTGCTTAAGAACCCTGGACACCTCTAATTGGGGACTTTAGCAAAGCTGAGTCACAATCTGAAAAGGTTCACCCAATTATGTGTCTATGGCATGTATGTATCCGGTGGTAATACTGGAAGACAGAGTGCTTTGGGCCACAGCCAAGACTCAATAAAGTAGCTGTGTTCAAGAATCATCATACTTAACTAGGAGAATCAATAACACTATCTGGATTCTGAGTTCCTAAAGAAGCCAATCATTCTGAGTTCCAAAGGATAAAGTGAGATGCCAAAACTATTCAGAGGCAAAAAGCTAAAAGCCCCGCTCATCTAATTAAAACTGATCTTCATAGATGTTTTTGGAGTTCATTGCATATTCTCTTCTTTTATCTTATTTGATCTTCAGTTGCTTGGGGACAAGCAACAATTTAAGTTTGGTGTTGTGATGAGCGGATAATTTGTACACTTTTTGGCATTGTTTTTAGTATGTTTTTAGTATGATCTAGATAGTTTTTAGTATATTTTTATTAGTTTTTAATTAAAATTCACTTTTCTGGATTTCACTATGAGTTTGTGTGTTTTTCTGTGATTTCAGGTATTTTCTGGCTGAAATTGAGGGACCTGAGCAAAAATCTGATCCAGAGACTGAAAAGGACTGCAGATGCTGTTGGATTCTGACCTCCCTGCACTCGAAGTGGATTTTCTTGAGCTACAGAAGCCCAATTGGCGCGCTCTCTACGGCGTTGGAAAGTAGACATCCTGGGCTTTTCAGCAATATATGATAGTTCATACTTTGCCCAAGATTTGATGGCCCAAACCGGCGTTCAAAGTCACCTACAGAAATTCCAGCGTTAAACGCCGGAACTGGCACCTGATTGGGAGTTAAACGCCCAAACTGGCATAAAAGCTGGCGTTTAACTCCAAGACAAGTCTCTACACGAAAATGCTTCATTGCTCAGCCCAAGCACACACCAAGTGGGCCCGGAAGTGGATTTCTATGTCATTTACTCATCTTTGTACACCTTAGGCTACTAGTTTTCTATAAGTAGGACCTTTTACTATTGTATTTGACATCTTCTGATCTTTGGAACCCTTTCTTTAGATCTTTTGATCACTTTGGGAGGCTGGCCATTCGGCCATGCCTAGACCTTGTTCTTATGTATTTTCAACGGTGGAGTTTCTACACACCATAGATTAAGGTGTGGAGCTCTGCTGTACCTCGAGTATTAATGCAATTACTATTGTTCTTCTATTCAATTCCGCTTGTTCTTTGTCCAAGATATCACTTGTTATTCAACTTGATGAAGGTGATGATTGACACTCATCATCATTCTCACCTATGAACAAGGTGACTGACAACCATTCTTGTTCTACAAGCATTCGAGGCTTGGTGAATATCTCTTGGATTTCTGATTGCATGATGCATGGTTGATCGCCTGACAACCGAGTGCTCGCCTGACAAACGAGCCAGCCATTCCGTGAGATCAGAGTCTTCATGGTATAGGCAAGAACTGATGGCAGCATTCAAGAGAATCTGGAAGGTCTAACCTTGTCTGTGGTATTCTGAGTAGGATTCAATGATTGAATGACTGTGACGTGCTTCAAACTCCGAAAGGCGGGGCGTTAGTGACAGACGCAAAAGAATCACTGAATTCTATTCCGGCCGGACCGAGAACCGACAGATGATTAGCCTATGCTGTGACAGAGCATCAGGGATCGACCCTTACTCGCGTAAGGTTTATTACTTGGACGACCCAGTGCACTTGCTGGTTAGTTGTGCGAAGTTGTGTTTATGCCATGGTATTGAGCACCAAGTCTTTGGAGCCATTACTAGGGATTGTTTATGTTTTGAAAAGTATTGATCACAATTTCGTGCACCAGTGCCTTCAAGAATTAATTTCTGACGCTTCAGCTTCCTTAAGTTTACATCCTTGCTCTTCCTGTTCCCTTAGGTGCCATGATCTTAATGAGTTTTAGCTCAGTGATCATGGCAAATCACACCAAACTTAGAGGTTTGCTTGTCCTCAAGCAAAAGAAAGGAAAAGAGAGGAGTAGATGGAGAGGCAGTTTTGAAAAAGATAAGATGAGTTGAAAAAGATATGAGAAGAAATTAAAAAGATTTGAAAAAAAATTGGATTGGAAAAAGATTTGTGTTTATGAATTAAGATACATTTGATATTTTTGAAAAAGGGATTTTAGAAATTAGGGTTTTTAGAAAACTAATTTGATTTTGAAGGATGACATTTTGAAGCATGTTTATGCAAGAAATCATGAATTGAAACATAAAAATTTAGAAAAATTGTAAAGAAAACGAATTTTACCTCCTCCCCACCATCCTGGCGTTAAACGCCCAAACGCTGCATGTTTTGGGCGTTTAACGCCCAAATGTTGCTTCTCCTGGGCGTTCAACGCCCAGCTGATGCTTCTTGCTGGCGTTGAACGCCAGGAAGTCCTTTGTCACTGGACGTTTTTCTGAACGCCTAGGACGCTGTCAATCTGGCGTTAAACGCCCAGAAGGTGCTTCTTTCTGGCGTTCAACGCCCAGAAGATGCTCCTTTCTGGCGTTTAACGCCCAGATGGCTACCCTTACTGGCGTTGAACGCCTAGTGGGCGCTTCTTTTGGGCGTTCAACGCCCAAAATGTTTCTTACTGGCTTTTTCATGCCAGTGAGCTTCCAAATTTCCCTGTAACTCTGTGAATTCAATCAATTGCTATTTTTACCCTTTGAAGATACTTGGACATATACCTGTAAAAAAAGGAAATTTATTTAATTAGTAAATAAACTTTGTAAATGGCTGGGTTGCCTCCCAGCAAGCGCTTCTTTATTGTCTTTAGCTGGACTACCACTGAGCTCTAATCAAGTCTCAGTTTTGAGCATTCTTGCTCGAAGTTACTTTCAAGATAATGTTTAATTCTCTGTCCATTAACAATGAACTTTTTGTTAGAGTCATTATCCTGAAGCTCTACGTATCCATATGGTGATACACTTGTAATTACATATGGACCTCTCCACCGGGATTTTAATTTCCCGGGGAATAATTTGAGCCTAGAATTAAATAGCAGAACTTTCTGCCCCGGCTCAAAGACTCTGGATGACAATTTCTTATCATGCCATCTTTTCGCTTTCTCTTTGTAAATCTTTGCATTCTCGAAAGCATTGAGTCTAAATTCCTCTAGCTCATTTAACTGGAGCAATCGTTTTTCTCCAGCTAACTTGGCATCAAGGTTTAGGAATCTGGTTGTCCAATAGGCCTTGTGTTCCAGTTCCACTGGCAAGTGGCATGCCTTTCCATATACAAGCTGGTATGGAGGTCCCTATAGGGGTCTTGAATGCTGTTCTGTATGCCCACAGAGCATCATCCAAGCTTCTTGCCCAATCCCTTCTACGGTTAATTACAGTCCGTTCCAGGATTCTTTTGAGTTCTCTATTTGAGACTTCAGCTTGCCCATTAGTTTGTGGATGATATGGAGTAGCTACCCTGTGGCTAACTCCATAACGAACTAGAGCAGAGTAAAGCTGTTTATTGCAGAAATGAGTGCCCCCATCACTGATTAATACTCTAGGGATACCAAATCTGCTGAAGATGTGTTTCTGGAGGAATTTTAACACTGTTTTAGTGTCATTAGTGGGTGTTGCAATAGCCTCCACCCATTTGGATACATAATCCACTGCCACCAGAATATAAGTGTTTGAGTATGATGGTGGGAAAGGTCCCATGAAGTCAATGCCCCATACATCAAACAACTCAATCTCCAAGATCCCTTGTTGAGGCATGGCATAACTGTGAGGTAGATTGCCAGATCTTTGGCAACTGTCACAATTAAGTACAAACACTCGGGAGTCTTTATAGAGAGTAGGCCAGTAGAAGCCACATTGGAGGACTCTTGTGGCTGTTCGCTCACTTCCAAAATGTCCTCCATACTGTGATCCATGGCAGTGCCATAGGATCTTCTGTGCTTCTTCCTTAGGCACACATCTACGGATTACTCCGTCTGCACATCTCTTAAAGAGATACGGCTCATCCCAAAGATAATACTTTGCGTCCGTGATCAGCTTCTTTATTTGCTGTCTACTGTACTCCTTGGGTATAAATCTCACTACCTTGTAGTTTGCAATGTCTGCAAACCATGGCACTTCCTGGATGGCAAAGAGTTGCTCATCCGGAAAGGTTTCAGATATCTCAGTGAGAGGGAGGGACGCCCCTTCTACTGGTTCTATTCGGGACAGGTGGTCTGCTACCTGATTCTCTGTCCCTTTTCTGTCTCTTATTTCTATATCAAACTCTTGCAGAAGCAACACCCATCTTATAAGTCTGGGTTTGAATCCTGCTTTGTGAGTAGATATTTAAGAGCAGCATGATCAGTGTACACAATCACTTTTTATCCTACTAAATAGGATCTGAATTTGTCAATGGCGTAAACCACTGCAAGTAGCTCTTTTTCTGTGGTTGTGTAATTCTTCTGAGCGTCATTTAGAACACGACTGGCATAGTAAATGACGTGCAGAAGCTTGTCATGCCTTTGTCCCAACACTGCACCAATGGCATGGTCACTGGCATCACACATTAGTTCAAATGGCAATGCCCAGTTTGGTGCAGAGATGATTGGTGCTGAGACCAATTTAGCTTTCAGGGTCTCAAATGCCTGCAGACACTCTTTATCAAAGATAAATGGCGTGTCAGCAGCTAGCAGGTTGCTTAGAGGTTTGGCGATTTTTGAAAAATCCTTTATAAACCTCCTATAGAATCCTGCATGCCCCAGAAAGCTTCTGATTGCCTTAACATTGGTGGGTGGTGGTAATTTTTCAATTACTTCAACTTTAGCTTGATCCACCTCTATTCCCTTGTTCGAGATTTTGTGCCCAAGGACAATTCCTTCAGTCACCATAAAGTGACACTTCTCCCAGTTTAAAACTAGGTTAGTCTCTTGGCATCTCTTTAGAACAAGTGCTAAATGGTTAAGGCAGGAGCTGAATGAGTCTCCAAACACTGAAAAGTCATCCATGAAGACTTCTAGAAATTTTTCCACCATATCAGAGAAAATTGAGAGCATGCACCTCTGAAAGTTTGCAGGTGCATTGCACAGGCCAAATGGCATCCTTATGTATGCAAATACTCCTGATGGGCATGTGAATCCCGTTTTCTCCTGATCTTGGGGTTCTACTGCAATTTGATTATAACCTGAATATCCATCCAGGAAGCAGTAGTATTCATGACCTGCTAATCTTTCTAGCATCTGGTCTATGAATGGTAAAGGAAAGTGATCCTTTCTGGTGGCTGTATTGAGCCTTCTGTAATCAATACACATACGCCACCCTGTAACTGTTCTTGTAGGAACCAGTTCATTTTTTTCATTATGAACCACTGTCATGCCACCTTTCTTAGGGACGACTTGGACAGGGCTCACCCAGGGGCTGTCAGAAATAGGATAAATAATCCCAGCCTCTAGTAATTTAGTGACCTCTTTCTGCACTACTTCCTTCATGGCTGGGTTCAGCCGCCTTTGTGGTTGAACCACTGGCTTGGCGTCACCCTCCAGTAAGATCTTGTGCATGCATCTAGCTGGGCTAATGCCCTTAAGATCACTGATGGACCACCCAAGAGCTGTCTTGTGTGTCCTTAGCACTTGAATTAGTGCTTCCTCTTCCTGTGGCTCTAAGGTAGAGCTTATGATTACAGGAAAGGTATCACCTTCTCCCAAAAATGCATATTTTAGGGAGGGTGATAATGGTTTGAGCTCGGGTTTAGGAGGTTTCTCCTCTTCCTGAGGGATTTTTAGAGGTTCTACTATTTTCTCTGACTCCTCCAGATCAGGCTGAACGTCTTTAAAGATGTCCTCTAGCTCTGATTCGAGACTCTCAGCCATATTGACCTCTCTTACCAGAGAGTCAATAATATCAACACTCATGCATTCATTTGGGGTGTCTGGATGTTGCATGGCTTTGACAACATTCAACTTGAACTCCTCCTCATTGACTCTCAAGGTTACTTCCCCTTTTTGGACGTCAATGAGGGTTCGGCCAGTTGCTAGGAAAGGTCTTCCTAGAATGAGAGTTGCACTCTTGTGCTCCTCCATTTCCAGCACCACAAAGTCAGTAGGAAAGGCAAATGGCCCAACCTTGACAATCATGTCCTCAATCACGCCTGATGGGTATTTAATGGAGCCATCAGAAAGTTGAAGACATATCCTGGTTGGTTTGATTTCTTCAGTTAAACCAAGCTTTCTGATAGTAGATGCAGGTATTAGGTTGATACTTGCCCCAAGATCACATAAAGCTTGCTTGGTGCAAGTGCCCTCTAATGTGCATGGTATCATAAAGCTCCCAGGATCTTTAAGCTTCTCAGGTAAGCTTTTCAAAATGACTGCACTGCATTCTTCAGTGAGGTAAACTTTTTCAGTTTCCCTCCAATCCTTCTTATGACTTAAGATCTCTTTCATGAACTTAGCATAAGAGGGTATTTGCTCAAGTGCTTCTGCAAACGGAATCTTTATTTCAAGAGTCCTGAGATAGTCTACAAAGCGGGCAAATTGCTTATCCTGTTCCGCTTGGCGGAGTTTTTGAGGATAAGGCATTTTGGCTTTGTATTCCTCAACCTTAGTTGCTGCAGGTTTATTACCTACAGAAGTGGGTTGGAAAGCCTTTTTAGAAGGGTTGTTATCAGCACTTGTATGTGACTGATTCCCACTGGCATTTGAATGCCAGTGGTGGGAGCTGGAGTGGCGTTAGACGCCACTTCCTTGTTTGTTACTGGCGTTTGAACGCCAGAACCATGCTCCCTTTGGGCGTTCAACGCCGGATTCATGCTTGTTTCTGGCGTTGAACGCCAGGAATGAGCATGGTCTGGGCGTTCAGCGCCAGCTTTATTCCTCTCTGGGCTCTGACTGTCCTCAGAGGGATTTTGAGTATCCACTTGTTCATTTCTTGGTTTCCTGCTGCCTTGAAGTGAGGTATTTAATGTTTTCCCACTTCTTAATTGAACTGCTTGACATTCTTCTGCTATTTGTTTTGACAGTTGCTTTTCTGTCTGCTTTAATTGTACTTCCATATTCCTGTTAGCCATTCTTATTTCCTGTAATATTTCCTTGAATTCGGCTAGCTGCTGAGTTAGAAAGTCTAATTGCTGATTGAATTCATTAGCCTGATCCACCGGACTGAGTTCAGCAGTTACCGTTTTAGCTTCTTCTTTCATGGAAGATTCACTGCTTAGGTACAGATGTTGATTTCTGGCAACTGTATCAATAAGCTCTTGAGCTTCTTCAATTCTTTTTCTCATATGTATAGATCCACCAGCTGAGTGGTCTAGAGAAATCTGAGCTTTTTCTGTAAGCCCATAGTAGAAGATGTCTAATTGCACCCATTCTGAAAATATTTCAGAGGGACATTTTCTTAGCATCTCTCTGTATCTCTCCCAGGCATCATAAAGAGATTCATTATCTCCTTGTTTGAAGCCTTGGATGCTTAGCCTTAGCTGTGTCATCCGTTTTGGAGGGAAATAGTGATTCAGAAATTTTTCTGACAGCTGCTTCCATGTTTTTATGCTGTTCTTAGGCTGGTTATTTAACCACCTCTTAGCTTGATCTTTTACAGCAAATGGAAACAGTAATAATCTGTAGACATCCTGATCCACTTCCTTATCATGTACTGTGTCAGCAATTTGTAAAAATTGTGCCAGAAACTCTATAGGTTCTTCCTGTGGAAGACCGGAATACTGGCAGTTTTGCTGCACCATGATAATGAGCTGAGGATTCAACTCAAAGCTACTAACTCCAATGGAGGGTATACAGATACTACTCCCATATGAAGCAGTAGTGGGGCTAGCATATGACCCCAAAGTCCTCTTGGACTGTGCATTTCCACTTAGTTCCATGATGGAGCAAGGGAGATGGTATGTATGTTGATATTGTCTATTTTATTATAAAGATAATTTTCGAAATAATAGAATAAAATAAAACCGAATTAAAAATAAAATAAATAAAGAAAGAAAATTAAAAATTAAAATTTATAAAAAAAAGTTTGAAAGATTTTCGAAAAATTGAGGAGAGAGAAGGTGGTTAGAATATTTTTGAAAAAGATATTAAATTTTTTTTTTTACTTAAAAAGATAAGAATTGAAAAATTTTAAAATTGAAATCTGAATTTTTATAAAAAAAATTCGAAAAAAAAGTTCAAAATTAGTTAGAAAATATATTTTTTTTTTGAATTTTGAATTTTATGATGAAAGAGAAAAACACACAGAAGACACAAGACTTAAAATTTTTAGATCTAATGCTCCTTATTTTCGAAAATTTTGGAGGGAAAACACCAAGGAACACCAAACTTAGAAATTTTAAGATCAAGACACAAGAAAAACTCAAGAACACCTTGAAGATTCACAAAAACACCAAGAACAAAAGGAAGAACACCAAACTTAAAATTTTTAGAAAACTTTAATAAAATTTTCGAAAATTATGAAAAGATTAACAAGAAAACACCAAACTTAAAGTTTGGCACAAGATTAAATCAAGAAAAATTATTTTTGAAAAAGGATTTTAAAAAAAGAAAGTGCCCAATTGTTAAGAACATAAACCCCCGCTATAACCAACTGAGTTAAAAATATAACGTATTTTAAAGATGTGTTATTTTTATGGATAAAAGTATAATTTTTGAAAGTTAATGTTCTGAAAAAGCACAAGAAAAACAAGAAAAGACACAAAACAAGAAAAACTCAAGATCAAACAAGAAAAATAAACAAGAACAACTTGAAGATCAATGAAGAACAAAGAACACAAGTTCGAAAATTTGAAGAAAATTGTAAAATATGCAATTAACACCAAACTTAGAATAAGACACTAAAACTCACGAAAATTAACAATCAATTAAGAAGAATAATAAATTTTGAAAAGAAATTTTTGAAAAGAAACTATCCTATCAAGATTTAATGACTCTATAACAATAAAAATAAAAATAAATTATTCCTAATCTAAGAAATAAAATAAGCCTTCAATTGTTCAAACTCAACAATCCCCGGCAACGGCACCAAAAACTTGGTGCACGAATTATAATCCGCACAACTAACCAGCAAGTGCACTGGGTCGTCCAAGTAATACCTTACGTGAGTAAGGGTCGATCCCACGGAGACTATTGGTTTGAAGCAAGCTATGTTTATTTTATTATTCTTAGTCAGGATATTAATTAAAATTATAAGTTGGAATTATTAGATTTGATTGGAATAAATAAAAGAGAATAACAGCGTTACTTGTTGTGCAGTAATGAGAAATATGTTGGAGTTTTGGAGATGCTTTGTCCTTCGAACATCAACTCTTCCTTAAAATCCTTCAATACACGAAAAGTCCCTTCCATGGCAAGCTCTATGTAGGGTGTCACCGTTGTCAATGGCTACCTCCCATCCTCTCAGTGAAAACGTTCCTATGCTCTGTCACAGCACGGCTAATCATCTGTCGGTTCTCAATCAGGTTGGAATAGAATCCATTGATTCTTTTGCGTCTGTCACTAACGCCCAGCCTTCAGGAGTTTGAAGCTCGTCACAGTCATTCAATCCCAGAACCCTACTCGGAATACCACAGACAAGGTTTAGACTTTCCGGATTCTCATGAATGCCGCCATCAATCCGGCTTATACCACGAAGATTCTGTGTAATGAATCTAAGAGATACTCATTCAGTCTGATGTAGAACGGAGGTGGTTGTCAGGCACACGTTCATGGTTTGGGGAAGGTGATGAGTGTCACGGATCATCACCTTCTCCATAATTAAGCGCGAATGAACATCTTAGATAATAACAAGCGTGTTTGAATGAAAAATAAAGGAATTGTATTAATTCATCGAGACGCTGCAGAGCTCCTCACCCCCAACAATAAAGTTTAGAGACTCATGCCGTCAAAGAGTATGTAATTCAGATCTGAAAATGTCATCAGGTACAAAATAATTCTCTAAAAGTTGTTTAAATAGTAAACTAGTAACCTAGGTTTACAGAATATGAGTAAACTAAGATATTTGGTGCAGAAATCCACTTCTGGGGCCCACTTGGTGTGTGCTGGGGCTGAGACTAAAGCTATCCACGAGTAGAGGCTTTTCTTGGAGTTGAACTCCAAGTTATGACGTGTTTTGGGCGTTCAACTCCGAATCATGACGTGTTTCTGGCGTTTAACTCCAGACAGCAGCATGTACTTGGCGTTCAACGCCAAGTTAAGTCGTCTATCCTCGCGCAAAGTATGGACTATTATATATTGCTGGAAAGCCCTGGATGTTTACTTTCCAACGCCGTTGAGAGCGCGCCAATTGGACTCCTGTAGCTCCAGAAAATCCATTTCGAGTGCAGGGAGGTCAGGATCCAACAGCATCAGTAGTCCTTTCTCAGCCTAAGTCAGATTTTTGCTCAGCTCCCTCAATTTCAGCCAGAAAATACCTGAAATCACAGAAAAATACACAAGCTCATAGTAAAGTCCAGAAATATGATTTTTGCTTAAGAACTAATAATATTTAACTAAAAACCAATTAAAACATACTAAAATCTACATGAAATTACCCCCAAAAAGCGTATAAAATATCCGCTCATCAACTGCCAGTTTATGGCATATTAGCTCGGGATCTATACCCGGCATGTTTGCGGCCATCCATGCAAAGAGGTCAGAATTATCCCTTAGGTGCCTTGTTAGTAGTTCCTTTAGGTCTCCTCATAGATTCGCCCATATGTTTGTTGTTTTGTCTTGAGTGTCTCCGATTTGGACTTCTTCGGTCTCACCTTCTGGTTGAGGGCGGAGTTCCTTATGCCGAGTTCTATGGTATTGGTTTTCTTTCCTCTGGGGTCGCCTTTAAGGTTTAGACTTTCGTTGTAACAATGTTGCGCGAGTTTCTGCTCCCCTTTTATGGTAGCGATCTCTTCTGTAGTTGGAAACTTCATGCATAGGTGCAGGGTGGAGACCACCGCGGCGAGCTGATTTAACATTGTCCGACCTATAAGGGCATTGTATGCGGAGCTGACGTCGACTACGATGTAGTCTACGCTCATTGTTCTAGACTATGTTCCTTTTCCGAATGTTATGTGCAATGGGATGCACCCAAGTGGTTGGATTGGGGTGTCTCCGAGTCCGAACAAGCTATTTGGGAAAGCTCGGAGCTCTTTCGCTTGTAGGCCAAGCTTGTGGAATGCGGACTTGAACAGGATATCTGCGGAGGTTCCTTGGTCTACTAATGTTCGGTGGAAATTGGCATTAGCGAGTATGATGGTAATGACCACAGGGTCATCATGTCTCAGGATGATACCCGCGGCGTTTTCTTGAGTGAAAGTAATGGTGGGGAGGTCGGGTGACCTGTCCCTTTCTCCGACATGATACACCTCTTTGAGGTGTCTTTTGCGGGATGATTTAGAGATCCCTCCTCTTGCAAATCCTCCGCTTATCGTGTGAATATGTCTCTCAGGGGTGTGAGGGGGACGTTCACCTCGTCCGACCTCTTCATCCCTTCTCCTCTTTCTTGGTTCTTCCGCTCAGGTGCACGAAATTGTGATCATCAATGGCGCCATTAACATGGTACGCTCAATTGCAATCTCAACTCTTTATCACAACTTCGCACAACTAACCAGCAAGTGCACTGGGTCGTCCAAGTAATAAACCTTACGCGAGTAAGGGTCGATCCCACGGAGATTGTTGGTATGAAGCAAGCTATGGTCATCTTGTGAATCTCAGTCAGGCGGATTCAAATGGTTATGGAGGATTAATGATTAAAAGATGAATAAAACATAAAATAAAGATAGAGATACTTATGTAATTCATTGGTGAGAATTTCAGATAAGCGTATGGAGATGCTTTGTCCCTTCCGTCTCTCTACTCCTTTCCATGGCAAGCTGTATGTTGGGCATCACCGTTGTCAATGGCTACAGTTCCGTCCTCTCAGTGAAAATGTTCAACGTGCTCTGTCATAGCACGGCTATTCATCTGTCGGTTCTCGATCATGACGGAATAGAATCCAGTGATTCTTTTGCGTCTGTCACTAACTCCCCACAATCGCGAGTTTGAAGCTCGTCACAGTCATTCAATCCCTGAATCCTACTCAGAATACCACAGACAAGGTTTAGACCTTCTGGATTCTCAAGAATGGCCACCAATGGATTCTAGCTTATACCACGAAGATTCTGATTAAGGAATCCAAGAGATATCCAATCAATCTAAGGTAGAACGGAGGTGATTGTCAGGCACACGTTCATAGGTGAGAATGATGATGAATGTCACGGATCATCACATTCATCAAGTTGAGGAACAAGTGATATCTTAGAACAAGAATAAGATGAATTGAATAGAAGAACAACAGTAATTGCATTAATACTCGAGGTACTGCAGAGCTCCACACCTTAATCTATGGTGTGTAGAAACTCTACCGTTGAAAATATATAAGAATAAGGTCTAGGCATGGCCGAATGGCCAGCCTCCCAAAGAGGGTTCAATCATAAAAACTTGATCAAAAGATGATCCGAAGATTGAAAGATTCCCCCAAATACAATAGCAAAAGGTCCTATTTATAGAGAACTAGTAGCCTAGGATTTACAGAAATGAGTAAATGACGTAAAAATCCACTTCCGGGCCCACTTAGTGTGTGCTTGGGCTGAGCATTGAAGCTTCCATGTGTAGAGACTTTTCTTGGAGTTAAACGCCAGCTTTTGTGCCAGTTTGGGCGTTTAACTCCCACTTTTGTGCCAGTTCCGGCGTTTAACGCCGAGAATTTTGAAGCTGACTTGGAACACCTGTTTGGGCCATCAAATCTCGAGCAACGTATGAATTATTATATATTTCTGGAAAGCCCTGGATGTCTACTTTCCAACACAATTGAGAGCGCGCCAATTGGGCTTCTTTAGCTCCAGAAAATCCACTTCGAGTGCAAGGAGGTCAGAATCCAACAGCATCTGCAACCCTTTTCAGTCTCTGAATCAGATTTTTGCTCAGGTCCCTCAATTTCAGCCAGAAAATACCTGAAATCACAGAAAAATACACAAACTCATAGTAAAGTCCAGAAAAGTGAATTTTAAATAAAAAATAATAAAAATATAATAAAAACTAACTAAAACATACTAAAAGCATACTAAAAACAATGCCAAAAAGCGTATAAATTATCCGCTCATCACGCTCTATTGGCTAAGAACCAATCTAGTCGCCCTTCTCGTGACAATTTTTCTATGACAATCTTTAGGTCATGACAGTCATTGGTAGAGTGCCCATAGATTCGATGGTATTCGCAATACTCTGTTTGACTTCCTCCTCTCTTGTGTTTAATCGGGCGAGGCGGTGGGATCTTCTCAGTGTTGCATATCTCCCAGTAAATGGCTACAAGAGACATTCGAAGAGGGGTGTAGTTGTGGTATTTTCTGAGTTTCTCAGTAGGTTGGTCTTCTTTCTTCCTTTACTCTTTGTCCTTGTCCCGAGGTGGGTAGGAGGGTCCGGTCTTTGAGGTCTCTCCTGATCGGGAGGTCTCTCCTGATCGGGAGTTCTCCTCCATATTGATGCATTTTTCCACCCGTTCTTGTACTTCATTCAGAGATGTTAGGTGTTTTTCGGATATAGAATGGCTAAAGGGCCATTCTCATAGACCGTTGATGAGTCCTATAATCGTTGCTTCTGTAGGAAGATTTTGTATGTCCAGGCATGCTTTATTAAATCTTTCCATGTAATTGTGGAGGCTTTCTCGATCTCTTTGTTTAATCCCTAGCAGGCTTGGAGCGTGTTTGGTTTTGTCCTTCTATATGGAGAACCTGGCTAGGAACTTCTTAGTGAGGTCATCAAAGCTTATTATCGACCTTGGCGGCAAGCTGTCGAACCACTTTATCGTTGTTTTGGTCAAGGTGGTCAAGAAGGCTTTGCACCGGATTGCATCTGAGGCATCTGTGAGATACATTCTGCTTCTGAAATTGCTGAGATGATGGCTCGGATCAGACGTACCGTTATACGGGGTCATGTCGGGTGATTTGAAGTCTTTTGCGACTTTAGCTTTCATGATTTCCTTTGTGAATGGGTCTTGATCTTTGTGTGGGCTATCTTCGTTATTGAATCGGGTGGTCCTAGTTTTGAGGTCGGCTTCGAGCTTTAGAAGCTTGTCCTCCAGCTCTCGACGCTGTCTTGTCTCACTCCAGAGATCTCTCTCGGCCTCTCGTTGATGTTCGACCTCTTGTTCGAGCTGTTTGAGTCAATCCTGCTGTTCACGAATGACATCTAAGATTTTTGTGTTTTGGGGTTGATTGTCTCCCTTGGATTGAGGTGTATCCTTTGGTGTGGTATCCGTGTTCTTATGCGGCGTTCTGTCCTCCAATCCAGAGTCGTGATCATTGTCAAGGTTGTTTGCCATGATGATGGGATGACTTCTAAGTTCCCCGGTAACGGTGCCAATGTTCCGAGGGTTACCTAAAACTGAAGGTCGATCTCGGATGAGATCTTCTGATGGGGTCCGAGCTGTTGTGTCTGACTTGCTGGATCTAGTGGTACTACTGATCCTTGATCACTGGAGGGTGGTAGTACCTGCAAGAGACTCCAATGCTTAAGTTAGCACGTGCTTTAGGCAGGTTTTTATGTAGAATCAAAGTATGAGTTATACCTGAAGGCTCTAGTGTATTTATAGTAGTGTGGAGTGACCCTTCTTGAGATAAGTTAGTTATCTTATCTTATCTTGGGCAAGGTCACCTATCTTTTAGGCCAGCCGCCTTTAGATTTGGCTGCGTCCTTCTATTTGGGCCTGCTTAGGCCTCTATGGCAATTTGGCCGAGCTCTTTGGGAAGAGGTGATGAGCGGATATTTTATACGCTTTTTGGGGGTAATTTCATGTAGTTTTTAGTATATTTTAGTTAGTTTTTAGTATATTTTTATTAGTTAGGCAAAATTAATATTTCTGGACTTTACTATGAGTTTGAGTGTTTTTCTATGATTTCAGGTATTTTCTGGCTGAAATTGAGGGAGCTGAGCAAAAATCTTATTCAGGTTGAAAAAGGACTGCTGATGCTGTTGGATTCTGAACTCTCTGCACTCGGAATGGATTTTTTGGAGCTACAGGAGTCCAATTGGCGCGCTCTTAATTGGGTTGGAAAGTAGACATCCAGGGCTTTCCAGCAATATATAATAGTCCATACTTTTCTCGAAGATAAAGGACGTAAACTGGCGTTTAACGCCAGTTCCATGTTGCATTCTGGCGTTAAACGCCATAAATAGGTTACAACTTGACGTTTAACTCCAGAAACAGCCCAGGCACGTAAAAAGCTCAAGTCTCAGCCCCAGCACACACCAAGTGGGCTCCATAAGTAGATTTCTGTAGTATCTACCTCTGTTCACTCATTTTCTGTAAACCTAGGTTACTAGTTTAGTATTTAAAAAACTTTTAGAGATTTATTTTGTACCTCATGACATTTTAGATCTGAACTTTGTACTCTTTGACGGCATGAGTCTCTAAACTCCATTGTTGGGGGTGAGGAGCTCTGTTGTGTCTCGATGAATTAATGCAATTATTTCTGTTTTCTATTCAAACACGCTTGTTTCTATCTAAGATATTCATTCGTACTTCAATATGAAGAAGGTGATGATCCGTGACACTCATCATCATTCTCAACCTATGAACGTGTGCCTGACAACTACTTCTATTCTACCTTCGATTGAATGAGTATCTCTTGGATTCTTTAATCAGAATCTTCGTGGTATAAGCTAGAATCCATTGGCAGCATTCTTGAGAATCCGAAAAGTCTAAACCTTGTCTGTGGTATTCCGAGTAGGATTCAGGGATTGAATGACTGTGACGAGCTTCAAACTCACAAGGGTTGGGCGTAGTGACAGACGCAAAAGGATCAATGGATCCTATTCCAGCATGAGTGAGAACCAACAGATGATTAGTCCTGCGGTGACAGCGCACCTAGGCCATTTTCACTAAGAGGACGGACGGTAGCTATTGACAACGGTGATCCACCAACACACAGCTTGCCAATAGGAAGAACCTTGCGTGTATGAAGAAGAAGACAAGAGGAAAGCAAAGACTCAGAAGACAAAGCATCTCCAAAACTCCAACATATTCTCCATTACTGCATAATAAGTATTATTTAATCCATGCTTTCTTGTTCATTTGCAAGTCAACTGATAATTATAATTGATATCCTGACTAAGAGTTACAAGATAACTGACGTTGAGATTTTTGCCAGTAAAGAAGTTCATAAAAACAGTCGCGTTGTAGATATAGTTTCTAAACTAACAGAAATCCCTTTGTACAAACGTTTTGGTTGTCACAAGTAACAAACCCCTTTAAAATTGATAACCGAGTATTTGAACCTCGGGTCGTCTTCTCAAGGAATTGCAGGGAGGTATGTTCTTATTATTGGCTATGAAAAAGGTAAAATTGGGGTTTTGGAAGTAAGGTGCGAATATATTATATGACAAGTAAAATAAAATAATAATAGCTGTAAAATAAACCTTTGGCAAGGTATAAGAACTGGAGGTCCTTTCCTAGTTATCCTTATCAATTGTGATGAGAATTTAATTTTTCTCCCACTTTGTTAACCCCTAACTATGAAGGTAAGTTAAGTGGATGAATTCCAATTTTCAATCAACAATGAGTTTGATAACTCTAGAGTCACCAATTATTTAACCAAAGCCAAAAGGAAAGAAAATTGAAACTGTTGGAATAAAATTGCCTTCAGATGGGAAGCAATAATCATGTAATTAAAAGAAAGCAACAATAACGGAAATATCTCAAATAATATTAATTCAAAGAAAATCTTAACATGAAAGAGTTCATAAATTTAATTGGAAAAATAAATAAAAATAAAGAACCTAGGATTGAGAGTCACTCCTAAAACTAAGAGAAATCCTAAATCCTAAGAGAGAGAGGAGAGAACCCCTCTCAAAACTAATCTAAATCATGAGAAGTGAATTATGAGTGAATGATTATGAATGGATGCATTCCCCCACTTTATAGCCTCTAATCTGTGTTCTCCGGGCCGAAAACTAGGTCAGAAACAGCCCAGAAGTCACTTCCAGCGCTTTCTGGTCCGTACAGGTCGCGGAAAAGTGACGCGGCCGCGCGGGTTGCATTCCTGCCAGGTCACGCGTTCGCATCGCCTGGCGTCGGGGCAGCCATGGCAAATTATATATCAAATCGAAGCCCCGGATGTTAGCTTTCCAACGCAACTGGAACTGCGTCGTTTGGACCTCTGTAGCTAAAGTTATCGCTATTTGAGTGCAAAGAGGTCAGGCTGGACAGCTTAGCAGTTTCTCCAACTTCTTGTATTCCTTCCACTTTTGCATGCTTCCTTTCCATCCTCTGAGCCATTCTTGCCTTGTAATCTCTGAAAACACTTAACACACATATCAAGGCATCTAATGGTATAAAAGGAGAATTAATATTAATAAAATTAAGGTCAAAGAAGCATGTTTTCAATCAAAGCACATAATTAGGAGGAAAAATGTAAAACATGCAAATAGTATGAATAAGTGGGTAAAGAGTAGATAAAAACCACTCAATTGAGCACAAGATAAACCATGAAATATGGGTTTATCAACCTCCCCACACTTAAACATTAGCATGTCCTCATGCTAAGCTCAAGAGAAACTATAAAGATGAAGAGGAATGATAGAATGTATAAGATGCAACCTATGAATGCAACTAAATGAAAAATTTTTCTACTTACTTGGTTAAAAGCAAATAAATCCCCAAGAATAAATATGAACTGGATTTCACTAATTCAAATCATAAAAATGAAGTACAAACAGACTTGTAGAAGAAAATAGCTCATGAAAGCTGGGAACAAAGAATCGAGCATCGAACCCTCACTTAGTAGTGTATATCACTCTAATCACTCAAGTGTTTTAGGTTCGATTCTCTCAATTCTCTACTAACCTTGCTTTCTGATGAGCGGATAATTTATACGCTTTTTGGCATTGTTTTTATATAGTTTTTAGTAAGTTTGAGCTACTTTTAGGGATGTTTTCATTAGTTTTTATGTTAAATTCACATTTCTGGACTTTACTATGAGTTTGTGTATTTTTCTGTGATTTCAGGTAAATTCTGACTGAAATTGAGGGATTTGAGCAAAACTCTGAAAAAGGCTGACAAAAGGACTGCTGATGCTGTTGGATTCTGACCTCCCTGCACTCGAAATGGATTTTTTGGAGCTACAGACCTCCAAATGGCGCGCTCTCAACGGCGTTGGAAAGTAGACATCCAGGGCTTTCCAGCAATATATAATAGTCCATACTTTATTCGAAGAATGACGACGTAACTTGGCGTTGAACGCCAAGTACATGCTGCTGTCTGGAGTTAAACGCCAGAAAAACGTCATTATCCGGAGTTGAACGCCCAAAACACGTCATAACTCAGAGTTCAACTCCAAGAGAAGCCTCTGCTCGTGTATTGATCAAGCTCAGCCCAAGCACACACCAAGTGGGCCCCGGAAGTGGATTTATGCATCAATTACTTACTCATGTAAACCCTAGTAGCTAATCTAGTATATATAGGACATCTATCTATTGTATTAGACATCCTGGATTGTATTTTGAATCCTGTGATCACGTTTTAGGGGGCTGGCCATTCGGCCATGCCTGGACCTCTTTCACTTATGTATTTTCAACGGTGGAGTTTCTGCACACCATAGATTAAGGGTGTGGAACTCTGCTGTACCTCAAAGATTAATGAAGTTCTATTTTCTTTTATTCAAATCTCTATCTTATTCTTATTCCAAGATATTCATTCGTACCCAAGAACATGATGAATGTGATGATTAAATAACCATCATTCTCATTCTCACTTATGAACGCGCGTGATTGACAACCACTTCCGTTCTACATGCAACAGAGCTTGAATGTGTATCTCTTAGATTCCCCAACAGAATCTTCGTGGTATAAGCGAGATAGATGGCGGCATTTATGAGGATCCGGAAAGTCCAACCTTGTCTGTGGTGTTCCGAGTAGGATCCTGGGAATCCGGAAAGTCTAACCTTGTCTGTGGTATTCCGAGTAGGATTCCGGTAATGAATGACTGTGACGTGCTTCAAACCTGTAACCTGCTGGGCGTTAGTGACAAACGCAAAAGAGGGATTCTATTCCAGTAGGGGAGGGAACCAACCGGTGATTGGCCGTACTGTGACAGAGTGCGTGAGCATTAGCTTTCACTGCGAGGATGGGATGTAGTTATCAACCATGGGTGATGCCTCCAGACTGGTTAGCTGTGCGAGTGACAGCCGCATAGGATATTTCCCCGTGAGGATGAAAGTAGCCACAGTTGATGGTGAACCCCTAAACAAGCTTGCCATGGAAAGGAGTAAGAAGGATTGAGTGGAAGCAGTAGGAAAGCAGGCGTCCGAGAGCTCTACAGCATCTCCATTCCGCTTATCTGAAATTCCCACCAATGAATCTGCATAAGTATTTCTATCCCTTTTATTATGTATTTTCTTTTTATTTTATTAATCAGATTTAAACCCTTAATCCAATTTTAATCTCCCTAACTGAGATCTGCAAGGTGACCATAGCTTGCTTCATACCAACAATCTCTGTGGATTCGACCCTTACTCACGTAAGGTTATTACTTGGACGACCCAGTACACTTGCTGGTTAGTTGAACGGAGTTGTGAATTCAAGTAAAGAAAATAAACAGTGCCCTAAGAGTATATTCATTCAAAATCCAAGAAACATAGATCACAATTTCGTCCACCAAGTTTTTGGCGCCGTTGCCGGGGATTGTTCGAGTATGGACAACTGACGGTTCATCTTGTTGCTCAGATTAGGTAATTTTCTTTTTATTTTCTTTTCAAAACATTTTCAAAATTTTTCTTTTATTTTCGTTTTTCTAAAAGAATATTTTCAAAAAAATAAAAAAAAATACAAAAAAATTAGAAAATCATAAAAATCAAAAATATTTTGTGTTCTTGTTTGAGTCTTGTGTTAATTTTTAAGTTTGGTGTCAATTGCATGCTTTTAAAAATTTTTCTTGCATTTTTCGAAAATTCCATGCATTCATAGTGTTCTTCATGATCTTCAAGTTGTTCTTGACAAGTCTTCTTATTTGATCTTGATGATTTCTTGTTTTGTATTGTTTATTGTTTTTCATGTGCATTTTTGCATTCATATTTTTCATGCATTAAAGATTTCTAAGTATGGTGTCTTGCATATTTTCTTTGCATCAAAAATTTTTCAAATTTATGTTCTTGATGTTCATCATGATCTTCAAAGTGTTCTTGGTGTTCATCTTGACATTCATAGCATTCTTGCATGCATTCATTGTTTTGATCTAAAAAAATTTCATGCATAAAGTATTTTTGTTGTTTTTCTCGTTCATAATTAAAAATTCAAAAATAAAAAAAAATATCTTTTCCTTATTTCCCTCCAAATTTCGAAATTTTGGGTTGACTTGGTCAAAAATTTTCAAAATTAGTTGTTTCTTACAAGTCAAGTCAAAATTTCAATTTTTAAAAAATCTTATCTTTTCAAAATCTTTTTCAAAAATCATATCTTTTTCATTTTTTTATTTTTCGAAAAATTTCAAAAATCTTTTTCAAAATTTTTCAAAATCTTTTTCTTATCTTTATATGTAATTTTCGAAAATTCACTAATAATTAATGTGATTGGTTCAAAAATTTGAAGTTTGTTACTTTCTTGTTAAGAAAGGTTCAATCTTTAAGTTCTAGAATCTTATCTTGTAGCTTCTTGTTAGTGAAGTAAGTAATTTCAAAATTTTTGAATTAAATCTTTTTATCTTTTATCTTATCTTTTTCAAAAAATTTTATCTTTTCCAAAAATTTTATCTTTTTCAAAATTTGATTTCAAAATATCTTATCTAACTTACTATCTTCTTATCTTTTTCAATTTTAGTTTCAAATCTTTTTCAATCAACTAACTAACTTTTTGTTTGTTTCTTATCTTTTCCAAAACCACCTAACTACTTTTCCCTCTTCTATTTTCGAAAATATCTCTCTCTTTTTCAAAAATTCTTTTTTTTAATTAATTAATTGTTTCATGTTTTAATTTTAATTACATTTTATCTCTAATTTTCGAAAATCACTAACCCCTTTTCAAAAGTTATTTTCGAAATTTCTCTTCTCCTTTCTTCTTCTATTTAATTATTTAACACTTCTCTTCACCTATCTTCATCCATAAATCCGAATCCATCCTTCTTCTTTCTTCCACCCCTTTCTCTTTCTACTAACATAAAGGAATCTCTATACTGTGACATAGAGGATTCCTTTCTCTTTTCTTGTTTTCTTCTCCTTCATATGAGCAGGAACAGGGATAAAGGCACTCTTGTTGAAATTGATCCAGAACCTGAAAGGACTCTGAAGAGAACATTAAAAGAAGCTAAATTACAACAATCCAGAAACAACCTTTCAGAAATTTTCGAACAAAAGAAGGAGATGGTCGAAAATAATAATAATAATGCAAGGAGAATGCTTGGTGACTTCACAAAACCAACGTCCAAGTTTGATGGAAGAAGCATCTCCATTCCTGCCATTGGAGCCAATAACTTTGAGCTTAAGCCTCAACTAGTTGCTTTAATGCAACAAAACTGCAAGTTTTATGGACTTCCATCTGAAGATCCTTATCAGTTTTTAACTGAATTCTTGCAGATCTGTGAGACTGTAAAGACGAATGGGGTTGATCCTGAAGTCTACAGACTCATGCTTTTCCCTTTTGCTGTAAGAGATAGAGCTAGAGTGTGGTTGGATTCACAACCCAAGGATAGCCTGGACTCATGGGATAAGCTTGTCACTGCATTCTTAGATAAGTTCTTTCCTCCTCAAAAGCTGAGCAAGCTGAGAGTGGATGTTCAAACCTTCAAACAAAAAGATGGTGAATCCCTCTATGAAGCTTGGGAAAGATACAAGCAGCTGACTAAAAGATGTCCATCTGACATGTTTTCAGAATGGACCATATTAGATATATTCTATTATGGTCTCTCTGAATTTTCGAAAATGTCATTGGATCATTCTGCAGGTGGATCTATTCACCTGAAGAAAATGCCTGAAGAGGCTCAAGAACTCATTGACATGGTTGCAAACAACCAGTTCATGTATACTTCTGAGAGGAATTCCGTGAACAATGGGGTACCTCAAAAGAAAGGAGTTCTTGAAATTGATGCTCTGAATGCCATACTGGCTCAGAACAAAGTGTTGACACAACAGGTCAACATGATCTCTCAAAATCTGAATGGATTGCAACATGCATCCAACAGTAATAGAGAGGCAGCTTCTGAAGAAGCTTATGATCCTGAAAACCCTGCCATGGCAGAGGTTAATTACTTAGGTGAACCTTATGGAAACACCTATAACTCATCATGGAGAAATCATCCAAATTTCTCATGGAAGGATCAACAAAAACCTCAACAAGGTTTTAACAATGGTGGACGTACAAGGCTGAACAATAGTAAGCCATATCCATCATCTTCTCAGCAACAGACAGAGAACTCTGAACAAAACAATTCTAATTTAGCCAATATAGTCTCTGATCTGTCAAAGGCCACTTTCAGTTTCATGAATGAAACCAGATCCTCCATTAGAAATCTGGAGGCACAAGTGGGCCAGCTGAGTAAGAAAGTTATTAAAACTCCTCCCAGTACTCTCCCAAGCAATACAGAAGAAAATCCAAAAGGAGAGTGCAAGGCCATTGATGTGATCAAAGTGGCCGAATGCACAAGGGAGGAGGAGGACGAAAATCCCAGTGAGGAAAACCTCCTGGGACGTCCCTCAAGCAAGAAGGAGTTTCCTATTAAGGATCCTGAGGAATCTGAGTCTCACCTAGAGACCATAGAGATTCCATTAAATCTCCTTCTGCCATTCATGAGCTCTGAGGACTATTCTTCCTCTGAAGAGGATGAAGATGTGACTGGAGAGCAAGCTGCTCTATATTTAGGAGCTATCATGAAGCTGAATGCCAAGCTGTTTGGTAATGAGACTTGGGAAAGTGAACCTCCCTTGCTCATTAGTGAACTAGATACTTGGATTCAGAAAACTTTACCTCAAAAGAAACAAGATCCTGGCAAATTCCTAATACCTTGTACCATAGGCACCATGAGCTTTGAAAAAGCTCTATGTGATCTTGGGTCAGGGATAAATCTTATGCCACTCTCTGTAATGGAGAAGCTGGGAATCATTGAGGTACAACCTGCCTTGTTCTCATTACAACTGGCAGACAAGTCAGTAAGACAAGCTTATGGAATAGTAGAGGACGTGCTAGTAAAGGTTGAAGGCCTTTACATCCCTACTGATTTCATAATCCTAGACACTAGGAAGGAAGATGATGAATGCATCATCCTAGGAAGACCTTTCCTAGCCACAGCAGGAGCTGTGATAGATGTCAACAGAGGTGAGTTAGTCCTTCAATTGAATGGGGACTACCTTGTGTTCCAAGCACATGGCCATCCCTCTGTGACAAAAGAGAGTAAGCATGAAGAGCTTCTCTCAGTTCAAGGTCAAGAAGAGCCCACACAGTCAAACTCTAAGTTTGGTGTTGTGAGGCCACAACCAAACTCTAAGTTTGGTGTTCAAACCCCATATCCAAACTCTAAGTTTGGTGTTGGGAATACCACACTTAAATTGACCTGATCACCTTGTGGCTCCATGAGAGCCACTGTCAAGCTATTGACATTAAAGAAGCACTTGTTGGGAGACAACCCAATTTTATTTATCTAATTTTATTTTATTTTGTTTTTTTGTTATTTTTGTGTTTTATTAGGTACATGATCATGAGGAGTCACGAAAAAAAATAAAATAAAAAAAAATTAAAAAACAGAGTCAAAAACAGAAGAAAAAAAATTTTCACCCTGGAGGCAGCACAGGCTGGCGTTCAACGCCAGTAAGGTGCATCTATCTGGCGTTCAACGCCAGAACAGAGCACCATTCTGGCGCTGAACGCCCAAAACAAGCAACAACCTGGCGTTAAACGCCAGGATGCACACACAGAGGACAATCTGGCGCTGAACGCCAGAAACAAGCATGAAACTGGCGTTCAACGCCAGAAACATGCATTACATGGGCGTTTAACGCCCAGAACATGCACCAATGGGCGTTTGAATGCCAGAATGATGCATGAAGGCATGTTACATGCCTATATGGTGAAGGAATGGTATTTGTTTTCACCTCAGGATCTGTGGACCCCACAGGATCCCCACCTCAGGATCTGTGGATCCCACAGGATCCCCACCTCAGGATCTGTGGACCCCACAGGATCCCCACCTACCTTTTCTTTTAATCCTAATCACACTCTCCTAATCCAAATCTCATTCTCAATGTCACACTTCCCAAAAACCTTCACCTATCACCTCAATTCCTCTTCCCAATTACCCCATTCACCATTCACATCAACCCCTCTTCCCCATAAACCCCACCTACCTCCATTACATTCAAATTCAATTTCCCACCCTTTCCCAACCAAAATGGCCGAAACCCAACCCCCCCTCTCCCTATAAATACCTTTCCTTTCTTCTTCATTTTCACACAACACAAACCCCTTCTTCTCTCATATAGCCGAACCCACTCTTCTCCCTCTCTTTCAATATTCTCTTCTTCTTCTTCTACTCTTCTTTTCTTTTTTGCTCGAGGACGAGCAAATTTTAAGTTTGGTGTGGTAAAAAGCCTAAGCTTTTATTTTTCATTCACCATCAATGGCACCCAAGACCGGAGTTTCCTCAAGAAAAGGAAAAGGGAAGGCAAAAGCTTCCACTTCCGAGTCATGGGAGAAGGAGAGATTCATCTCCAAGAGCCACCAAGACCACTTCTATGATGTTGTGGCAAAGAAGAAAGTGATCCATGAGGTCCCTTTCAAACTCAAGAAGAATGAGTATCCGGAAATCCGACATGAAATTCAGAGAAGAGGTTGGGAAGTCATAGCCAACCCCATACAACAAGTTGGAATTTTAATGGTTCAAGAATTCTATGCCAATGCATGGATCACTAGAAACCATGATCAAAGTATGAACCCGAATCCAAAGAATTATCTCACAATGGTTAGGGGGAAATACTTGGATTTTAGTCCGGAAAATGTGAGGTTGGCGTTTCATTTGCCTATGATGCAAGGTGATGAACACCCCTACACTAGAAGGGTCAACTTTGATCAAAGGTTGGACCAAGTCCTAAGGGACATTTGTGTGGAAGGCGCCCAATGGAGAGTAGACTCCAAAGGCAAACCGGTCCAACTAAGAAGACTGGACCTCAAGCCTGTAGCTAGAGGATGGTTGGAGTTCATCCAAAGATCCATCATCCCTACAAGCAACCGATCTGAAGTTACTGTGGATCGGGCCATCATGATTCATAGCATCATGATTGGAGAGGAAGTAGAGGTTCATGAAGTCATATCCAATGAACTCTACAAAATAGCTGACAAGCCTTCATACATGGCACGGCTAGCCTTCCCTCACCTCATATGCCATCTATGTTATTCAGCCGGAGTTATCATAGATGGAGATGCCTCCATTGAAGAAGACAAGCCCATCACCAAGAAAAGGATGGAGCAAACAAGGGAAGTTCCTCACGGCCCCCAAGGAGAACATGAGGAAGTTCATCATCAACAAATGCCTCATGAAATGCACTTTCCTCCCAACAACTATTGGGAGCAACTCAGCACCTCTTTAGAGGATTTGAGCCATAATGTGGAACAACTAAGGGTGGAACACCATGAACACGCCCTCACTCTCCAAGAAATAAGAGAAGATCAAAGAGCAATGAGGGAGGAGCAACAAAGGCAAGGAAGGGACATAGAAGAGTTGAAGAACATCATGGGTCCTTCAAAAAGAAGACGCCACTAAAGGTGGATTCATTCCTTGTTCTTTATTTCTTTCTGTTTTCGGTTTTTAATTATTGTGTTTATCTATGTTTTGTGTCTTCATTTCATGATCATTAGTATGTAACCATGCCTTAAAGCTATGAATAAAATCCATTAGTCCTTCACCTCTCTTAAAAGAAAAATGTTTAATTCAAAGAACAAGAAGTACATAATTTCGAAATTATTATTGAATTTAGTTTAATTATATTGATGTGGTGACAATGCTTTTGTTTTCTGAATGAATGAATGAACAGTGCATATGTCTTTTGATCTTGTTGTTTATGAGTGTTTAAAATTGTTGGTTCTTGAAAGAATGATGAACAAAGAGAAATGTTATTGATGATCTGAAAAACATCATGAAATTGATTCTTGAAGCAAGAAAAAGCAGCAAAAAAAAAGGCGAAAATTAAAGCAAGGATCCAAGGCTTTGAGCATCACTGGATAGGAGGGCCCAAGGAAAATAAATCCAGGCCTAAGCGGCTAAATCAAAGCTGTCCCTAACCATGTGCTTGTGTCATGAAGGTCCAAGTGAAAAGCTTGAGACTGAGTGGTTAAAGTCGTGATCTAAAGCTAAAGAGTGTGCTTAAGAGCTCTGGACACCACTAACTGGGGACTTTAGCAAAGCTAAGTCACAATCTGAAAAGGTTCACCCAGTTATGTGTCTGTGGCATTTATGTATCCGGTGGTAATACTGGAAAACAAAATGCTTAGGGCCACAGCCAAGACTCAAAAGTAGCTGTGTTCAAGAATCAACATGCTTAACTAAGAAAGTCAATAACACTATCCCAAATTCTAAGTTCCCCCAGAGACGCCAATACCTCTAAACTACAAAGGAAAAAGTGAGATGCCAAAACTGTTCAGAAGCAAAAAGCTACAAGTCCCGCTCATGTAATTAAATTAATATTCATTGATATTTTGGACTTTATAGTATATTCTCTTCTTTTTATCCTACTTGATTTTCAGTTGCTTGGGGACAAGCAACAATTTAAGTTTGGTGTTGTGATGAGCGGATAATTTATACGCTTTTTGGCATTGTTTTTATATAGTTTTTAGTAAGTTTGAGCTACTTTTAGGGATGTTTTCATTAGTTTTTATGTTAAATTCACATTTCTGGACTTTACTATGAGTTTGTGTGTTTTTCTGTGATTTCAGGTAAATTCTGACTGAAATTGAGGGATTTGAGCAAAACTCTGAAAAAGGCTGACAAAAGGACTGCTGATGCTGTTGGATTCTGACCTCCCTGCACTCGAAATGGATTTTTTGGATCTACAGACCTCCAAATGGCGCGCTCTCAACAGCGTTGGAAAGTAGACATCCAGGGCTTTCCAGCAATATATAATAGTCCATACTTTATTCGAAGAATGACGACGTAACTTGGCGTTGAACGCCAAGTACACGCTGCTGTCTGGAGTTAAACGCCAGAAAAACGTCATTATCCGGAGTTGAACGCCCAAAACACGTCATAACTCAGAGTTCAACTCCAAGAGAAGCCTCTGCTCGTGTATTGATCAAGCTCAGCCCAAGCACACACCAAGTGGGCCCCGGAAGTGGATTTATGCATCAATTACTTACTCATGTAAACCCTAGTAGCTAGTCTAGTATATATAGGACATCTATCTATTGTATTAGACATCCAGGATTGTATTTTGAATCCTATGATCACGTTTTAGGGGGCTGGCCATTCGGCCATGCCTGGACCTCTTTCACTTATGTATTTTCAACGGTGGAGTTTCTGCACACCATAGATTAAGGGTGTGGAACTCTGCTGTACCTCAAAGATTAATGAAGTTCTATTTTCTTTTATTCAAATCTCTATCTTATTCTTATTCCAAGATATTCATTCATACCCAAGAACATGATGAATGTGATGATTAAATAACCATCATTCTCATTCTCACTTATGAACGCGCGTGATTGACAACCACTTCCGTTCTACATGCAACAGAGCTTGAATGTGTATCTCTTAGATTCCCCAACAGAATCTTCGTGGTATAAGCGAGATAGATGGCGGCATTTATGAGGATCCGGAAAGTCCAACCTTGTCTGTGGTGTTCCGAGTAGGATCCTGGGAATCCGGAAAGTCTAACCTTGTCTGTGGTATTCCGAGTAGGATTCCGGTAATGAATGACTGTGACGTGCTTCAAACCTGTAACCTGCTGGGCGTTAGTGACAGACGCAAAAGAGGGATTCTATTCCAGTAGGGGAGGGAACCAACCGGTGATTGGCCGTACTGTGACAGAGTGCGTGAGCATTAGCTTTCACTGCGAGGATGGGATGTAGTTATCAACCATGGGTGATGCCTCCAGACTGGTTAGCTGTGCGAGTGACAGCCGCATAGGATATTTCCCCGTGAGGATGAAAGTAGCCACAGTTGATGGTGAACCCCTAAACAAAGCTTGCCATGGAAAGGAGTAAGAAGGATTGAGTGGAAGCAGTAGGAAAGCAGGCGTCCGAGAGCTCTACAGCATCTCCATTCCGCTTATCTGAAATTCCCACCAATGAATCTGCATAAGTATTTCTATCCTTTTTATTATGTATTTTCTTTTTATTTTATTAATCAGATTTAAACCCTTAATCCAATTTTAATCTCCCTAACTGAGATCTGCAAGGTGACCATAGCTTGCTTCATACCAACAATCTCTGTGGATTCGACCCTTACTCACGTAAGGTTATTACTTGGACGACCCAGTACACTTGCTGGTTAGTTGAACGGAGTTGTGAATTCAAGTAAAGAAAATAAACAGTGCCCTAAGAGTATATTCATTCAAAATCCAAGAAACATAGATCACAATTTCGTCCACCACTTTCTAAGGCTTGCTCTTCATCTAACAATCAACATAAATTTAATGCATAAATACACATATCAAGAGGTCTTTTATGGGTTGTAATGGGGTTAGGGTCAAGGTAGGATTGTATTTGGCCAAGTGGACTAAAATCTGAATCCTTAATTAACTTAAACTTTCCCACCTAACTTAAACAATCCATGTAATCACAATACAACATCTAACCATCCATTAACTATGTTTTCCACATATTCATACATTCTAATTTCAAGTACAACTCATATGCATTGCTTTCACCACTTACTTTGGGGCATTTTGTCCCCTTTTATTATTTGCTCTTTTTCTTTTTTTTTCTTTTTTTTATATATATTATTTTTTTTCTTTTGTTTTTCTCAATGCATATGATTAATTTATTGAATGCATGAACATGTCCTAAACATTTCTTTCACATTTTCAGAAAATTCTAACATACTCAATTCTCAAACCAGATGTTTCCAAACGCACTCTTCCCCACACTTAATTCATAAGCATTCTCACTAATCTAAGCTAACCAAGGATTCAAATTAAGGACATTATTATTTTTCGCTTAGAGTTAATGATGTGCTAAAGTAAAGAATAAAGGGGTAAAATAGGCTCAACATTGGTTTGCAAGGGATGATGAAAGGTAAGGCCATATGGGTATGTAAGCTTAGTGAAACAAAGGCCTCAATCATGTAAGTGCATGCATACATCAAATAATGGAAATATAGAATTAAGCAAGACAGAGATCACAATTTTAGAGAGAAAAACACACACCAAAAATAAAATATTGGTTGATAAAATGCAACCAATCAAATAGTCTCAAAATCTCACTGGTTTTGTGTTCGAGCTCTAAACTATGTTCCAAAATAATATTTCTTCAAACAAGTTTTTCAAAAAGTTTTATTCAAATTAGTGAAATACTATAAAAATTTCTTGAAAAAGAAGAATATTACTTTAACCAAGTAGTAAAATATGCATAAAAACAATTAAACATGCAAATGCAACAACTAATCTACAAAGAAAATTTAAACATTGGTGTTGAGACAAGAAAGTACTAACCCATGGAGATCGGTATCGACCTCCCCACACTTAAAGATTGCACCGTCCTCGGTGCATGCTGAGAAGTACAGGTGGGTGGGTGTTGTGATTCCTCAGCTGTTGCTCGTTGTAGAAGCTTTCTCCTTACCCGTTCTGGTGGCCAGCCTGAAAAAGGGAGAAGAGAAAGGGATATGAAGTCAAAGGTGTAGAGCAAAGAGGAGGGCGGTACGAGTAAATAGCATGCCAAGTAAGGAAAATAGTGAATGGAAGACATGGTCGTGATTCCATGTGATCAGTTCATCAATGGAAATATAGCAAGGCATGGGGAGTATTAGATGCAAGATGTTTATTAGCATGCCGGCAAGGGCATGAGTAGCATAGATCAAGCATCAAAAGCTTTAATGTATTGTTAGTCGTAGGAAACTAACAATAACGTTTGTAATGACAATTATATTTAATTAATAAAATATAAAAAGGGTTTTGTGAAAAGCAAGCATTGAATAGTATAAAGTAAAATAGAGAAGTGCATAATGCTATATGGCTTTTTCACAAACACATAGCATGCATGGTGAATACGGTATAGAAAGTATTAAAGTGAACATGCAAGCAACCCTTTAAAAATATAATTGCCAAACAGTTTTGCAACAATCCACAATGACCCAAATAAAATTCCAACACCAATGAAAATAATGCAATGAATGAAAGTATGCAAACAAATTAAAATAAAATAAAAAGAAAAATAAGAAGAATGAGAAGGTAAAGAAGGGAAGAGGAAGTAAATAAGAAAGGAGGGAGGAAAAATTAGGATTGGAGAAGAAAAGATAAAATATTTTGGCATATAAGGTTAAGGTGTGCGACGCTAGCGACGCGGTCGCGTGGGCGACGCGGCCGAGTGGTGCGCAATAAGGTCAAGCGACGCGGACGCGTGGGTCATGCAATCGCGTGACTCGATTTGTGCTAGTGGCGCGAGTGCAGCCTCGCATAACTCTCTGTTCAAAATCTTATTAGTGCCAAATTTTAAGTGACGCGATCGCATGGGGCATGCGATCGCGTGAGTGGGCTTTAAAGGAATATGACGCGGTCGTGTGGGTCACGCGGCCGCATGGGAAGGATCATGCGGTCAGCACCAATCCAGCACCACTCTCGCACAACTTTCGGGTGTGCACCACTTTGACGTCGAAATCTTGGTCACGCGGCCGCGTGGGTCACGCGGTCGCGTGGGAGGCCATTATTCCCATGCGACGCGGACGCGTCAGCGACGCGGTCGCGTGGATTGATTTGTGCCATTGGCACGCCTCCAACCACGCTCCAGCGTGACTCTCTATTCGTTTTTATTTTTCTCTTTTCCCCTTGCGACGCGGACGCGTCGTTGATGCGGTCGCGTCGCGTAGCAAAAAAATTTTTTTTGAAATAAAATGCAGAATGCAGTGTTAATATGAATGTGATGCAAAACTCCAGGTTCAATATAACAAAATAAAATAAAATTCAAAAACAAATAAAACTAAATAAAAATGAAAAAGGACGATCATACCATGGTGGGTTGTCTCCCACCTAGCACTTTTAGTTAAAGTCCTTAAGTTGGACATTTGATGAGCTTCCTGTTATGGTGGCTTTTGCTTGAACTCATCCAGGAATCTCCACCAGTGTTTGTGATTCCAGTAACCTCCGGGGTCCCAAACTAGGCATGTAAAACCCTTGAGCAGCTTCAAAAAGATTCTTAGGCTCCCGGGGTGTTGGATGTCAGAACAGATTCCAAGATCCCAAATCTTGCTTTTACACCCGTCTTCGTGTTGATTATCATGATTCCATCTGGGTAGTAAGCAATCTGAATTCTCACTAAAGCGGCCAAACAACTTCCTAGACCCATTCAGTTGAGCTCTATACCAACCTTTACGTTTAAGCTTAAAGCTTCCAACCATGATGAACCTTGCAGGACAATTCTTACCACTGACCATCTTCCTTTTACTCTTAATGCCACAAAGAGCTCTAAGTTGACCATCCGTCTCCAGTAGCCCATATTCAAGTGGGATTAGAAAGCTATGGGATATGAATTTTACCCACTTGAATGTTGTGAAGGATGATGGCGACTTAGGGGGAGGTATCTTTAATGAAATTGCAAGCTCCACTCCCTTGTGCTCTTCTCTGATAATTACCACCTCTTTGCAAACTTCTTCAATTTCAACCTCTTCCTCTTGGTAGCTCTCTTTCAATTCAATCTCCTTTTCATTGATTTCCAAGGGCATGGGAGGTTGTTCTTCTTCTTCTTGAATCTCCATCTCTTGATCAACCTCTTCCAAGTCTTCAACTATGATATGCTTTGGAGGTTGTACACCCTCTTCAGCATCAATTTCAACCGTCTTGGAAGGAGGCTCTATGTCTTGTCTTTCCCATGGAGGTTCTGCGTCTCCTAAGTCTTCAACCAACTCTTCTTCTTGAACAATGATAGCTTCTTCTACTTGTTCTAGTATGAATTCATGCTCTGTCTTGTCCACTGGAGTTTCTAGTATCTCCTTTATGCTATGCTCTTCACTAGACTGTCCACATGGGGCTGTGGCTGATCCTTGTGTATTTAAGCGTCTAGAAGCCCATTGAATTAATACTTGCCCCAGTTGTTGAGTGGTTGCCTGAAATCGATCCATTGTTTCCTTGAGACGATCCTTTGCCTCTTGCTGCACTCGGTTTTCATAAGTAGGATCATAATGCTCTTGGATTGATGGATATGGAGATGGTGAATATTGAAGTGGTGGTTCTTGTGAGTAATTGGGTTGGAATTGGGGTGGTTCTATATATGGTTCATATGGCTCATAAGGTGGTTGGTATGGTGGTTGAGGGTTATGGTCATATGGGGGTGAATGGTGGAAAGGGGCTTGTGAGTGTGGTGGGTTGAGGTTGTGTTGAAAGGATGATCTCTGAGCATAGGGTGGGGCTTGTTGGTAGCTACAAGGTGGTCCACCATATCTATCAGCTTGGAATGCATTGTAGCCTGATCTTTGTCCATGATATCTAGGATAGTGTTGTTGCCTAAAGGGTTGATTAGATCCTCTTGGCTCCATCCATCCTTGATTGGTCTGACCTTGATGCATATTCCTGCTGTGGTTTCTATTTCCTTCAACAAAGTTAGAACTAAACTCAAAGCGAGTGGGGTGAGAATTCATAGTATTAGGGGAAAATAAAAACAAAAATTAATAAAAAGAAAATATTTGAAAAGGATATAATTTTTGAAAAAGATAGGAAAATAATTTTGAAAAAGATATGATTTTTGAAAAAGATAAGATAAGATGAAAAAAATTTTAAAATAAAAATCTGAATTTTTTTTTGAAAAATATTTACAATAACCAATAATAAGGCACACGTTTGCAATTCCCCGGCAACGGCGCCATTTTGACGTTAGGATTTTTGCCAGTAAAGAAGTTCATAAAAACAGTCGCGTTGTAGATATAGTTTCTAAACTAACAGAAATCCCTTTGTACAAAGAACCTGGGATTGAGAGTCACTCCTAAAACTAAGAGAAATCCTAAATCCTAAGAGAGAGAGGAGAGAACCCCTCTCAAAACTAATCTAAATCATGAGAAGTGAATTATAAGTGAATGATTATGAATGGATGCATTCCCCCACTTTATAGCCTCTAATCTGTGTTCTCTGGGCCGAAAACTGGGTCAGAAACCGCCCAGAAGTCACTTCCAGTGCTTTCTGGTCCGTACAGGTCGCGGAAAAGTGACACGGCCGCATGGCCCACGCGGCCGCGCGGGTTGCATTCCTGCCAGGTCAAGCATTTGCGTCGCCTGGCATCGAGGCAGCTATTGCAAATTATATATCAAATCGAAGCCCCGGACGTTAGCTTTCCAACGCAACTGGAACCGCGTCGTTTGGACCTCTGTAGCTAAAGTTATCGCTGTTTGAGTGCAAAGAGGTCAGGCTGGACAGCTTAGCAGTTTCTCCAACTTCTTGTATTCCTTCCACTTTTGCATGCTTCCTTTCCATCCTCTGAGCCATTCCTGCCTTGTAATCTCTGAAAACACTTAACACACATATCAAGGCATCTAATGGTATAAAAGGAGAATTAATATTAATAAAATTAAGGTCAAAGAAGCATGTTTTCAATCAAAGCACATAATTAGGAGGGAAAATGTAAAACATACAAATAGTATGAATAAGTGGGTAAAGAGTAGATAAAAACCACTCAATTGAGCACAAGATAAACCATGAAATATGGGTTTATCAATAACCATAGCTTGCTTCAGGCCAACAATCTCTGTGGGATCGACCCTTACTCACGTAAGGTATTACTTGGACGACCCAGTGCCCTTGCTGGTTAGTGGTACGAATGGTGAAAAGTGTTATTTATAATTTCGTGCACCAAGAGGTCGGTGATGACCAACCTAGCAAGAGGTCGGTCGCTTTGTCTCCGTCCAACCCGGACCGTATAGCTCGGTCCAGGGTATGAACAGTTACCGAACTCAGTGATAAATGCCGTTTTACTTTGATCAAAAGGGTGCATAAGGATTTGATTATAACCCGAATAGGCGTCCATAAAACTTAAGGTGGCATAACCAGAAGCGTTATCTACCAAAGAGTCTAAGGACGATAAAGGATAAGAATCTTTCGGGCAAGCTTTGTTTAAGTCAGTAAAGTCAACGCATATGCGCCACTTACCGTTTTGTTTCCTTACTATTACAACATTGGCCTGCCAGGTAGTAAATCTGATTTCTCTAATGAAGTCTCATTAATCAGCTTTTGAGTTTCTTCTAATGATGCCTTCTTCTTTTCATCCTCGAGGTTTCTCTTTTTCTGCTGCACCGGTCGTACGGAAGGGTTGATGGCCAATCTATGGCTGATAATTTGTGGGTCGATGCCGGGCATGTCAGAAGGCGTCAATGCAAAGAGGTCGGCTTGCCCTTGTAGAAAGGCTTTTATCACATTTTGTTCCACTGTACTTATTGTTGTACCTATATAGGTAAATTTATTAGGATCATTATTGAAATATACTCTTTGTAGCTCACCTGTTGGCGTAGGTCTTTCAAGAAAGTCGGCTCTAGGGTCTAGGTCGGCTAATGTCGAGCTATTAGTGCTGAGGTGGACATTGTTGACCTGAGGTTGTTTTGAACGGCTTGGAGGCCTCATGCTGATGTTGTAGCACTGTTGTGCTTCTTTATGATCTCCGTGGATTGTAACAACCTATTCGTCCTGCAGAGGAAACTTAACACAGAGGTGAATGGTAGATAAAATTGCACCAAACTTGTTTAGAAAAGGTCGACCAAGTATAAGGTTATAGGGGCTGAAACAATCGACTACTAAATACTGAATATCACATGTTTTGGAAAGTGGATGCTCACCTAGTGTGGTTTGTAACCACACTGATCCCAATATCGGGACTCGTTCACATGAGAAACTGACTAAGTCTCCCCCCATTGGTTGGAGGGTATTGTCACTTAGCTTCATTTTTTGAAATGTTGAATAAAACAGAATGTCTGCGCTACTCCTGAGATCTAGGAGTACCTTCCTCACCAATGAATCTCCTAATTGAAGAGTGATAACCACAGGGTCATTCAGATTCTAAATATTGGAATCGAAATCCCCGTGTGTAAATGTCATTTGTAGAAATTGGGCCGCGATTTGAGGTTCACGCTGTGGTCCATCTACCGAGTATATTGCCCGGAAAGATTGCTTTTTAGCCGAGTTTGGTCATCCTCCACTGGTGTATCCTCTTGAAATATAATTAATTATACCTCGATGTTGTTCATATTGGCTTGAGGATGCCTTCTCCTTTCCTCGGTTTTGTTGTTCGGACGAAGTATTGGCTGTGGAAGGTGTGGTACGACTTTGGATGTGACCTCCAATGTACTTGTCATGGTGGCCTTGCCGAGCTAGCCATTCCAAGAGTTCTTTTGCCACCACACATTCGTCAGTGGTATGGCCGTGCTTCTGGTGGAAAGCGTAGTATTTAGACTTGTCTACGTTCTTTGTATCTTGATATGTACCGGCCTTCCTTAGTGGCTTAATCAATTTTCAATTTAGGATCTCTTTGATTATGTCTTCTCGCTTGGCGTTGAACTGTGTAAGAATCAAATTGAGGGGTTAGTTTAAAATTTTTCCTACTATTGTGCGCCTTGTCTTCGTCTCTGTAGTACGTTTTGTCGGACTTCCAAGCTTGTGTGAGCTCCTCGATATCAATTTGACCCGGCAAGGGTTTTCGGTTTGGCAACCGCGATGGTTTCTTGGACTTCCCAGGTCGGAGTCCACTTTTGAGGGCATGCAGATGGACCTCGGGGTGGAGGTCTGGTATGCTTATGGCGACTTTCGTGAAGTGAGTCATATAGTCCTTCAGGCTCTCATTCTGTCCCTGCTTGATTGTATTCAGATAATCTGAGTCATGCAGATAAATTGTAGATCCAGCGAAATGGTCTTCAAATAGTTTGGCCAGCTGTTGAAATCGTGAGATAGAACCTACAGGCAAAGTACAAAACCAATCAAGTGCAGGACCGTCTAAATAATTCGGAAAACAATGGCATAAAACAGTGTCAGATGTACCGTTAACGATCATTATTGATCGAAATTTCTCGAGGAACCTTTTTGGGTCTCCGAGCCCATCATAAGGTGTGAGGGTCAGTGGTAGGATGAATCTTCGTGGTAGTTCGAAGTTCATCACTTCTGGTGTGAAGGGTCTCACAGGCTCGTCGGGCTCTTCATTCTCGTCTTCGGGCTGGGCTCCCTCAACTCAAATGGTTTCGAAAACGTGAGAGGGGTTGGAATGGTGTTCATCATCCTCTGGTTACGATTGACGAGCGTTGATGTTTTCAATCCGGGCATTATTCAATTTGGTTATTTGGGCAGCCATTCTCTGAGTATCTTCTGCCATACGCTGGTTGTCCTGTTGTAACTCGGTTACCATCCGAAGAAGTTCGGATGGAGAAGGGGGTGGTACGTCAGCCATGGGTGCAAGTGAAGGTATGGGGACCAAAAGAGGAAAGATCTATTTTTCTCGGGCCCCACGGTGGACGTCAATTGTTCTTGCCTGCAAAGCGGGCCGACTTCTTGTGACAGATAACTGCCGAGCTATCACTTTGGAGGCCGAACGGCCGATCCTTCTAATCCAAGCTTTTTCCTTTTTACGTGACTTGAGAGTGTGAACGGTGGAAAAAGGGGGGAGTGTACCTGCAAAGGCACTCCAATGCTTAAGTCAGTATGGTGTATTGTTCGAACTGTGTCAAGAAAGATACTTTACCTTGTTTTTGTATGGTGAGCTTCTCGTCAGTTATGATTTGAGCATTAATATCGGTTTTAAAATGATTGATAACATATTTAATTGTTATACTGTTTGATTGGCGGTTATGACTGGCACGTTAATCGGTCGCGTTATAGCTCATAAAGCCGAGCTGTAACGTGCGATACCGAATTATAACTCAAATTTGTAACTTCCATATTAGTAACAATGTGAGAGATTTTTGTTAAGCTTATATATTATTGGAGTAATTTGGTTGTACCAAAAATATTTATTCACCTAATATTATTAAAGAACAATAGACAAACTCTTGCTCAAATATTTTTGATCTGATAATTTAAGAATAAATTAGATCAGTTGAGCAAGACTAGTAAATTAGATGGAATATACACTAGTGATATATATATATATATATATATATATATATATATATATATATATATATATATATATATATATATATATATATGAATAGCTAAGAAAATTTCATGTAAGGTTATCTAGAGAAATAAAAGTATATATAAATGGACTTACTCGCTACAAAAATTTTGACATATTTTGACCATTTTTAACTGATTTAGCGATAGTTTTTTTTTTGGATGGATGGATTGGACAACTCCTAATCCTAGGTTCCACAACCCGGATACAACATATTAAGAGGCATATGATTCAACTAATTGAACTAGGTCTTAGCTGCAATTTAGCGGCGGTTTAAAATTGTTCCAAAATGTTGGATGACACATTGATGACAATTGCTGGCCCATGCTATGCGGCTAAACGGTTTAGCATTGATTTTAGTTGTTGAAACCACTAAACTCAGTATTGTGGCTGATTATTTTTCAGCAGTTATAAACTACTACAATTTGCTGGGGGCACTGCTAAGAAAAAGTTGCAATTGTATAAAAAATTTGTTACAAAAGAATTATTATAGAATTGTCGAAGTAAATCTCGTTACAAAATATTTTTGTAACAAAAAAAAAATAAAATTATTAGAAAAACAATTAATTTTTGTAATAAAGTTTTTTAAACATAAAAAAATGTGGATATTATTGTAATACATCCAATTATTTATTTCTTTACCAGATGTCCCAATTATTTACTTCTTTACCAGATGTCTAAGTGATGATATTATGTTTGTAAATTGTGATATCACGAATTTCATGCTTGGTAAATATATACAACTTTATCTCATTGCTTATAGTTTATGTATCTATTTGACACCTTAAAAAAAATATTTAAATAACTAAAATTTTTTATTATTATTATTATTATTATTATTATTATTATATTATTATTATTATTATTATTATTATTATTATTATTATCATCGCGGGCTCTGGAATTGGTATAATTAATTTTTTTATTTTGTATTTTTCCAATATTGTTTTATCAACAGTGAAAGTATCATTAATATTCTTTAATATTACTGATGATATTTAGATTTAAGTAAAATGGAAAAAATTTTGTTAATAGGACTTTACCCATATTCTCATCAATGACCAAGTCGTGGATAAAAGTGACTACCGATGCTTTGACCGTCGGTAAAGCCAGGGTAACAATCAAAATTCTTATTGTACTAAATATAAATTAGTAATAATTATTTAGTTTATTCAAACAACAACAACAATAATTGTAATAAATTTATTTATTTTAAATATTTTATCATTAGTCATGAAATAAATAAAGAATTTAAATTAAATAATTTTATATCAAATTAAAATATTTTATACTATGTGATAAAATCTAAAAAGTAAATAAATTTATTACAATAATAATAAATATATACTTTATATTATTATTATAAAGTATATATATTATTATAATAAATTTATTTACTTTTATAATATTATTAAATTTAAATTAACTTAGTGATTATTTATTAATTTTTATATAGATATTTATAATAATTATTGATGGATATTTTAGTAAAATGAATAAAAATATATGTTATTTTAATCATGCAGAAAAAAAGAAGCGTATATTTTATTAATAGAAGAAGACTGTAATTTTATGAAAAAGTATATCGATGACTTTAAATTATATATATAACTACAAATATATATCTACTTAATGACTGTTTTTTTTTAATCTGTTTGAAGACTTTAGACAATACTAGCAGTAGCTTGTTATTTTCCTTCAAATTTAGCAATATTCGTGTCTTAAGAAAAGTGATAGGCACTAGATTTTCCAAGCGGATTTTTTTATTTAATTTTTTGTTTTTCGGGTTGACCATTGCTGTTAAATACATGCATTTCAAATTTGATTCAAATTCTTGGAGCATTGTTTTTTAACAAACATCAACTACAGTTAAAGCCGATGAAGTCAACCCAAAAACAGACGCTACCGAAAATATTTTTGACAAATTATATGTGCATAAATACCAAAAGTTCACATGAAATTATTAGTTGTCCAATTTGACATGATATAATTATATGCATGCACCCATCATAAGGTGCCTTGAGTTTGGTCTTGATTTTGGAAAACAAGTTGGGGACAGCAATGTGAACATAGAGGAATCTAGACGTTTGGAAGAAATTAAGTTAATAGTCTATAATCCACTAAAATTTGAAAACTGAACTAGTTCCCTCCTCCCCCTTTCTTTTTTGTTTGCGAAAAATTTATCATGTACTATACTGATTTTTGTATCACTAGTATGGGTTGTAGGATAGATCAGAGATTTACCAATTAAAGTGGTGACACAGTTGGATTTTCAAAATGGCGGGAGGTGGTAATGTAATGACATTCTAACACTCAAATTAGAATAGATTTAAGAGGTATATATGAGGGTTAAGAATGTGTAACATACTTGAAAGAGCCCTTAGCTCCCTATATATAGTTGAAGTTTGTTATCTTATCTTATTTTATTTGGTTAAGATAAGAGGAATATTTGATTTTAAATGTTAATTAGGAGTCTGATTATCGGGCCGGTTTGGGATGGGAGGGAGGCCTAGACCTGGGTACCGGGTCGAAGGCTATTTCGATGAGGTACCTGAGGATCGGGTCCAGAACAGTTGTCCCCAGAGTGAGAGAGTGAGTGGACTCGATCTCATCGCTAAAGGAGCCTTTGATATTCGCTGTGCGGCCATGAGGCTGGCAGGGAGGACATCTGACTTTTAATGTGTATTTTAATTCCGTTTTTTTGTGTTTTTCTTTTTGATTGCCTTGCTTTTGCATTTGTCTATTTGAAGGTTTTTTCTAGGTAGGAGTGGTAGGAAATCAGAGGGGATATCATTGGTTTTGATGTAGCTTGTGATTGCATTAGTGGTAGAGAGATGGGGAAGGTATCGTAGTCTTTTAGGCGTGTTAGTGAAAGGATTTGCATGATTCTCTTTTCCAAGGGAGTAGGCTAACGGTGGTGCACCTTTGTTAGGTATGTGAGGAACGAGGGAGCTAGGACTCCCATTGTCCCAACTGGTGGCATCCCCAATGCTTACTATTGGGTGACCTCTAACGTGTGGGGGACGCCGTCAAAAGCTTCGCGACGAGGGCGCAGTTTGCGGAGATGGTGAGGCTGAACGCCAGTACAAGCTTGCGCTCGCTGGGGTGCACGGGAGGGTTTGCTACATAAACCCGACTCTCCCCCGGGTTGTTGACTAGATATAGGTCTATGAATCCATGTTCACCCGGTTAGGGGTGCGGCTTCTTTTTTCGGAGTTTGTTCAAGCGCTGCTTAATCGTTGTTCGGTGCCACCGTCACAGCTGCATCCCAACAATTGGGTAGCCATCCAAACTTTTGAACTGCTTTGCGAGTACTTGGAGCTTCTAACTTAGGTGGAGGTTTTCCTTTTTTTCCCTTTTTTATGCACCCTTCTGACTAAGGTAAGAAAGCATAAGAAAGGTTACGTGTCATTCCGCAATCTGTGAATCTTTGGGTTGTTTGAAAACTCTTTTCACGACTTTAAGGAGGAATATTTTAAGGTGTGTTCTACTCGGAGCCATCATTCTTTCTGGCTGACCTTGCGGGGTAACATCGGTTTGCCACATACTGGAATTTTGGGGCCAGTGCGTTGTAATTAACGCGGGTAACCTATGAGAGTTTATCTCTCGAAAATAAGCACATTACCAATGTTTTGTTGGAAATTTTTGGGGACCAACACTTAAATCCCCTGGATGTTATGGGTGATCCGGTGGCGTGCCAGACTTACGTTGGTAGGTCTTTGATGTTCCTTCCTGCTTTTATATTTGTTGTCTCCTGAGTTCAAAACTTAATATGATTTTCTTTTCCTCTTTTTTGGTTGAGATGGCTGGCGATTTGACTACCCTTGCGAGGTTGAAGGCTGTTATGACCCAATACTCTGGGAGTAAGGGTGGCGGAGCCTTACCATCGACACCTCGGTCCCAACCCCAGTCAAATTCCTGAACTGCTTCTCATGAGATGATTTTGACTGAGGTATCCTGTGTCGAGGTTGATGAGGAGGCCGTGGTGGTCCAGGCTTCTGAGATTATCAAGAAGCGGAAGGGGATGATACAGGGGGAGTAGTGAGAAGAACGTAGAAGAGGAAGTCCGTGTACTGCGCCCTTATGCATTCAGCCGTCATTGTTTGAAAGGCGGAGCCGATGCTGACTCAGGTGGGGCTCTCTTATGGCAAGCTTCGCCAGTCTCAGGCAGAAGTCGGGAAGCTGAAAGAGCAGCTGGAGGCCACGATGACTGCACAGGCAAAAGCTGTGAAAGATGCGGAGGATGCTAGCTCTGAGATTCTCCTTCTTTCCATTTTGGAGACTTTGCTTTTCTCTCAACTGGCTCGAGAGTGAAAATGGGCTGCGGATATTGAGTCGAGAGCCGTTGCTACCCTTACTGAGGCGGGGTTGTTGATGGCTGAGGTCGCTCAGCTGAAAAAGGACAATGAGGGCCTGCTTCAGGATACTATCTCAGCTACTGAGGAGACCATAAAGGCTAGGTCTGTATGCTGGCCTCGAAGGTGGACGTATCTGTTATGAGGACCTTCTGGACCATGCAGAATGGGCAGATAGTTGATCTTTGATTAGTTCTTTTTTTATTTTTAAGTGTGTAAGCCATTTGTTTGGAATTTAAATGAATTGCTCTTGAACAATTTTCTTTTGATGTTTGTAAGCTATCCGTTCAGCATTTTATATGCATAGCTTTTCGACAACTTTCTTTTTGAAGTTTGCATGGTGTTTTTTTGACCTTTTGAAACTGTTTCAGTGGCCTTTTGGTAGGCTATTTTTTCACTCATGAATAGCGGACCTCTTGGTGGACCTTTTTGAGTACTTGTTTTATTTTGTGGATATTTGTTTTGTGCTGCCCTTGATGGTGATCGGGCCCCGACGTAGCCGCATAGTTCGTGTCGTTTTTGATAGGAAGTAAAAAATACTTTTATTAATGTTGGGCCTCGTTAAAACCTCCTATTATTGTTTGGGTAGGAAAGAGTACCCGAGGTAACAAGAACACAAAATAACTGGAAAGAAATAAAAGTAATACTGAAAAAATGCAAACACTTAAGGAAATATAGCAAAGTTACCGAACCGGTCAGGTTTCCTCACGAGAAGTAGAGCCATAGTTCCACAGTGTTCTATGACCTCGGTATCTCGGTCCCGTTAAGTTGTTCTAGCTTGTAGGCTCCTTTTTCGATTACATACTTGATTCGGTAGGGGCTTTCCAATTGGGTGTGAACTTTTCTTCTCCTGGGGTGGGGAGATCGATGTCGTTGCGTCATAGGACGAGGTCTCTGATGATTAGATTTTTGACGGTATAGAATTTCACAAATGAATTCTCGTTGCAAGTATAGTTTCTAAACCAATCAATAATCTTTTCATACAAAAAGTTGTTTGTCACTAAAACAAACCCCTAAAATTTATAAACCGAAGTATTGAACCTCGGATCGTTCTCCCTAGGAATTACAATAAAGTGTCTTGTTATTGGTTGTGAGGTATTTTGGGGTTTTTGAGATTTTAGACAAGAAATATAAATGGCAAAGGAAATAAACTAACAACTAACAAAGCTCTTGGCAAGATATGAGAACTAGAAGTCCTATCCTAGTTATCCTCCTCAATTGTGATAACAAATTGTCCATTAATCCCACTTAGTTAACCTCTAACCATGGAGGAAAGTCAAGTGGATGAATCAATTTGATTCCTCAAGTCCTAATCAACTCCTAAAGGAAAGACTAGCTTTAGAGGCATCCAAATCAATTAGCAACTTCTAATTATCAATCAACAAGGGAATTAGACAACTCAAGAATCACTAATTACTCAACCAAGACCAAGAGGAACAAAACCTACACTAAAATCCAACCAAGCATTTCATCAAACACTTGGAAGGCATAAAAGGAAAGCAAAGCAAATTGACAACAAGAATAGAGTCTAACAACAATTATTGAAAAGAATTAACAACAACAATCAAAATAAACACATTTATTATGAATTACTTTGATTGAATTGAAAGAGAGTAGAAGAAACAAAAGTAGATCTACAACAAAACACAAGAACAACATAAAAGAGATTACAACAAAAGAATGGAAGAAGAATGAATGTAACTACAAGGAATTGAGAAGATAGAAGTAGAAGAAGATGAATCTAAAATCTAGATCTAAGAACTAAACCTAATCCTAATCCTAATCCTAGAGAGAAGCTCTCTTCTCTCTCTAAAACTAACTTTTCCTCCAAAACTAAGCTAAACTAAACTAATGGTAACTAACTTCTCCATCCCTCTTCAATCCTTGGCTTAAATAGCATCAGAAATGAGTTGGATTGGACCCACAAGGCTTCTAAAATCGCTGGCCACGTATTGCTTTAAGTGGATCATATGGCAGCAACGATGTGTGCGCGTACAATGCACGTACACGTCACCATACGTGTAGCAACTATGGCAAATATTATATCATTTCGAAACCCCGGATGTTAGCTTTCCAACCCAACTGAAACCGCATCATTTGGACCTCTGTAGCTCAAGTTATGGTCGATTAAGTGCAAAGAGGTCGGCTTGACAGCTTTTGCATTTCCTTTATTTCTCCATGAGTTCTCCATTTCTACATGCTTTTCCTTCATTCCCTTGGTCCAATCCTTGCCTCCTAAATCTGAAATCACTTAGCAAACATATCAAGGCATCTAATGGAATTAAGGAGAATTAGATTTAGCTATTTTAAGTCTTAAAAAGCATGTTTTCACTCTTAAGCACAATTAAAGGAGAAGTTATAAAACCATGCTATTTCAATGGATAAATGTGGGTAAAATGTCATAAAATCCCTTAAATCAAGCACAAGATAAACCCTACAAATAGGGTTTATCAGTCTCCTTGTTTGAATTCTCATTTTACCAAGTTGCGGTTGTACCACAGGCTTATCCTTTGTTTTAAGGCTAGCTCTCGTAGATGAGCTATTCTCTTGACTTCGTCCGTGAGATCTCATTTGGCATCCTTGTCATATCCTTCCACAGTTCTCCTCAGGCTGGGTCCCCGACCTCTACTGAGATGATGGCCTCTAGACCGTTCCTCAGCCGAAAGAATATTTCTCCGGTTGAGGTTTGAAGGGATGTTTGGTATGACTGATAAGAGAATTTTCGTACGGTTTAGAATCGATCAAAACAAGAGTCAATTCGTTGGTAGCATAGTCCAAACCAACAATGAATTCTCAATATCAAATGTTTACAAATTCAAATTAACCGAGAGTAATTAAACCTCGGGTCGTCTTCCCTAGGAGCTGCAATTATGTGTTTATCATTGACTATGAGAGGAAATGGGGGATTGGAAAAGCAAGAAAGCAAGAAATGTAAATTGCAAGAATTTAAATGATCATGCAAGAAATTAAAGGAAAGCAAGTAAAGGTAATGAAAATGGAAATTAAATACTAAAAACGGCTCTTGGTGAGAATTGGGGAGTTTAGGTTTCCTATCCTAGTTGTGGACCACAAACATGGCAATTATGTGAAATCAATCCAAATTAGTCAATCCTCCTTGAGAATTAATCAAAAGAGTGTAATTGATCTCAATCCATAAGTCCTAGTCAACTCACTAATTAACTTAGTGAAAGACTAGCGTCAATGGAAACCAAACCAATCAGCTATTCTCACACAATACGGAATGGACATCCACAACTCAATTCCACCCAAACATCCAATTTCTCAACCAAAAGTGTGAAAACTAAACATGCAAGAAATTGAATGAAAGCAAGTAAAAGTCATAGCAATATAACTTTAAATGCAAGAAACCTCTTGGAAAATAATTGAGAACTAAGGCTACCTATCCTAGTCATTGACCACAAACATATGATGATTATGAAGAGTTAATCCTACTTAGTCAATCTTACATCGAAGATAAGTCAAATAGGCATAGTTAATTTCAATCCCTAAGTCCTATGTCAACACTAGGGGTCACATAGAGTCAAGGGAAACCAAATTAACTAACTACTCTAATATATCAAATAAGAATGGACATCAATGACTCAAAGGACACCAAAGTCAACAATTTCAAGCCAAGAGTGTAGAAAAATTAAGTAAAAACTAAGCAAAGCATTTTATCAAACACTTGGTGTGCATGAAAATAAAATAATATTAAATTGCATAGAAAATAAAAGCTAACTACCAAAAGCAAGAAAATGATAATAACAAGTAAAGAAAGCAATAAATGACATGAAAACATAAAGTGCATTAATTGAAAATAAAAGTAACAAAGTGTTCATAAAAATGGAAAATGACATAAAAGAGAAAATGACAAGAGAGATGAAGAAGATAAAGGTGCAAAAACAATAAATAACAAAGAAAGGTAAATAAAAACAAGAATTAAAAGTAGAAATTACAAGAAATTAAACTAGAGAAATCCTAATTCTAGAGAGAAGGGGAAGCTTCTCTCTCTAGAGAACTACACTAAAACATGATAAAAGCTAAACCTACTTGCCCCCCTTCATTCCTCTTCAAAATATATCGTAAAATATGGACTCATCAATTCCCCCACACTTAAACAATAGCATATCCTCATGCTAAATCAATCAAAGGATGAATGAAGGGGTAAGTGATTTACTAAATGCAACTAACTACATGCATGCAACCATGTATGTACTATCTATAACTATATATCTATCTATAGCGTCTATATGAAATTGGTGAAAACAAATAATCAAATTTCCAAACAAATATAGACAAATAGGGCCAAGCAAAAAATTAATTCAATGCAAGCAAAATCTAAAGAATTGATTCAAGACATAAAAAATGAAGCAACTTGCAAGAATACATGATAAGAAGCATGGAAACATAGAGTTGGGTAATTGAACCCTCACTATGTGTATGTACACTCTAATCACTTGGTGTTCAGGTTCAAATCACTCAAGTCTCCTCTAATCATGCTTTCAAGGAATTGCTTTTCATCTAACAGTCAACAAACAAGTGATGCATGAATGCATTTATCATGAGGACTTATTAGGGTTGTAATGGAGTTAAAGTTAAGGTGGGATAGATATGGCTAAGTGGACTAAAATAATTGAATCCTTGATTAGTTTAAGTTCTCACTCAACCTATATCAACCAAATAAAACACAAAATGCAACCTAACTTCCCATCATACTTTTTATACACATTCATATTTGCTTTTCTTACAAAACATCACATATGCAATTCTTTATTCATTTCTTTTCACTTTAGGGTGTCTTTCGTACCCTTTTTATGATGGAGAGTTTTTTTTTTTTTTTTAAGAATTGCATATGGTTTAGTGGTTCATACATGAATGTTCTCATTTTCCAAAATTTTCAGTAAATACCCAAGTTGAACATTTTCTTTTACTACTAAAGTTTCCCAAAAGATTCCCCCACACTTAAATGTAACACACTCCTTCAACCTAAGCTAACCAAGGATGCAATCCAAGGTAATTCATGGTTTTTTCGCTTAGGGTTGTGATGTGCTAAAATCAAGAATAGTGGGGTAAACAAAGCTCAAAGGGGTTAACAATGGTAGATGTAAAGGGTAGGCTATATGGGTAAAGTAAGCTTTTATCAAAGATGACTTCAATCATGTTGAATGCAATTCAAAACATCAATCATAGGAAATAAAGAATCAAGCAAAACCAAGATTACAATCATACAAGAGATATAACACAAAATGAACAAAATTAGTGGTTAAAATGTGTAACCACTCAATATAGCCCAAAAACTCACAAGGTATTTGTTCTTTACTCTTCTATGTTCCATGAAAAATCATTCAAGCAAGTTTGAAAACAATTTTTAAATCAATTCAATAGTATGTCTTTGAAACAAAATTCTTGAAAATTCTTATTGTTTTTCACCAAAATTTATTCCTATATGTATGTATGGTGTGATGGATGTAAATTTTTCAAATTTTTCTAGTTCTTTTCCTAATTTTCAACAAGCAAAAATTAACATGAGCAATTAGGACAAAATTGAACTAGGTGCTATACTATTCACATCATCCAATCACAACTTCTATTTATAAACTATATAACATACAAAAATGCATAATACAAAATGCAATAACTAGAAATGAACTAAGATATATATATATACCAAAAGAAAAAATGCAATGCAACAATTAAAAAGCACTTTAAATATCTACAAGAAATATAATAATAAAAAGAACCGAAAACAAAGTGCAAAGTGTTCGGAAAAGAGAGTTTACGCCCCAAAATGACGAATCCTCCTCCACACTTAAGCGTTGCACGGTCCTCCGTGCACGAACACGATCTGGGGAGAATGTCTCTAAGAGCTCCTCCACCCTCGGTTGGTGGATGCATGGGCTCGGGTTGTGTGGAAACCGCCAATGTCCAACGCATTCTTAGCGTCTCCATCCTCGGTGTCCTCCTCTTCTCCCGGATCCTTGCCTTCATGTCTCATCCTCGAAAAGAATGAATAAAGTATAATTAGGACTCATAGGCAAGTAGCACAAAAAGGTAAAGGGAAGAGTAAATAAGCATCTAGTTGAGGAAGTTTGCATAGTGGTGTGAAATACACACAACGGCCAGTTAAAGTGGTATCTACACAATAAAAAAGTAAGCATGAGTTCCTCAATTAAATGGCCTAAGATGCAAGCAATAGACGAGCATCAATTAAGGACAAGCAACTTAGGCAACTACCAACAAGAGTGAATTGAATGTAGAAGTTATTGGATATTGAAGTTGTGCAAGTGAAAGAGCAAAATTGACATAAAATAGGACAACAGACAATAACCAATGCAATGATGAAGAGAAACTACTTATTCATCTTTAAGAATAATCAAATAATCACATGAGAAGGTGCTTGCTACAAAAAGTGACAAGTCTTGATTAGAATCAAGTCAAGTCAACTCAAACATATGCAAAGCATTAACAAGGAGCAAATACCTTGTGATGTGATTATATTGACTTAAAAACCCTGATGAACAAGCAATTCCATTCAATTCACTAAATTCAATATGTACTTGTTAAAAATTGTACCAAATAAGAGACAAAAAAGTCAATTTCTAAATCAATTTGGTATTAGCAACTCAAAGCATTAAACAAGTACATTATTGAAGATTCAAACCCAAATAACATCATCATCATTCAAAAGTGCACAATTCTTGATTAGAATGCCAAAGAAGGATATAGTCTAACACATATGGTCATGACAACATATGAATTAAACAAAAAGTTTATTCAGGTATTATGTCAAACACATAGTATGCAGAGAACATATTCAACAAATTCAAGTCAAAATTCAAGTATCAACAACCCACAAATGAAAAACTAAACACTTGCAATGCAACAAACAAACAATAAAGTAAAACTCAAGCATAAATACCAAAATTAAATAAAGAAAACAGAAATTAAGCAAGCAAATAAACATAACAAAGAAAATTAAAACAAGAAAATTGAAAAGTTGAAGGATGGAAAGAAAAAGATAGGTAACAGTGGCACTTGTGTTATCCACTACGAGGGTCATGGTGGCGGAGCTTCACCGGAGAAGAGAAGAAAGAAAGAAGAAAAAGAAAGAAGAAAGAAGAAGAAGGAAGAAGAAAAGAGAAGAAAGAATAGAGAAGAAAGAGAACGGCAAAACATGGTACTCTTTCTTATTAACGTGCAAGAGGCGACTCGTATGTACGCAGAGGAAAGTGTGCGTATGCACACCAGCAAAAACTGGGGGCGTTCAGACGCACAGGGCGTGCGAGCGCTGCTGGCAGAGAGGGTGTCAAGACGCGTGCGTGCGCACGCACGAACCACTTTTTTTTAGGTCAGATCATTTGTGCGTGCGCACAAGATCATAAGGGGCAGGGGTTCATACGCACAAGCTGTGCCAACGCTCCCACTAGAGTGGTTGCAAGTTGGCGTGCGGATGCACAAGCTTGCGCGCTCGCACAAAAAGTGCGAAAAACGGCATGCGTGCATACGCACAGGTATGTGCGGATGCACAGGTCACAGAAAACAAGGAAATGCACGCGCACAAGGTGTGCTGGCGCTGCGAACAGTGGGCATAAAGGCTTGTGTGCATACGCACAGGTGGGCGCGTACGCACAGAAGGTGAATTTTCGTTGTTGTGTGCGTGCGCACAAGGGTGTGCGCACTTACATGCCCTGTTTTTCCTAAGCTAACCAACCAAACAAACATGCAATAAACTAAAATATATACAAAAAGAGAAGAGTAGGAGCAATATTACCAAGCACTTTTATTTAATGTCTTTAAGTTAGACAATTGGGAGAAACTTTGCTATGGTGGCTTGTGCTTGACTTCTCCACCAATGCTAGAATGTCCAATGTCCTCTGGGATCCCAATTCTAACCATCAACAAAAACAAAAGAGAACCAAAGAGCAAGCTATTTACATATTCACATATGCGCAATAGCAAAAAACATACACCATTGAAACTCCCCGGAAACGGCGCCAAATTTGATAAGAGAATTTTTGTACGGTTTAGAATCGATCAAAACAAGAGTCAATTCGTTGGTGGCATAGTCCAAACCAACAATGAATTCTCAATGTCAAATGTTTACAAATTCTAATTAACCGAGAGTAATTAAACCTCGGGTCGTCTTCTCTAGGAGTTGCAATTAAGTGTTTATTGATGTTGTGAAAAACGATCCAACACGAAACTCACCGGTAAGTGTACCGGGTCGCATCAAGTAATAATAACTCACATGAGTGAGGTCGATCCCACAGGGATTGAAGGATTGAGCAATTTTAGTTTAGTGGTTGATTTAGTCAAGCGAATCAAGTATTGGTTGAGTTGTTTGTAATTGGCAGAAACTAAATTGCGTGAAATGTAAAGGGAGAGGGAAAAATTGCAGTAAATTAAACAGCAAAGAAAGTAAAGAGGCTGAATCTTAAAGTGCAAGTAATATAAAGTGCAAAAACTTAGATTGCAAGAAATATAAATGGCTTGAATCATAAAAGGAATTGGGAATTGGGATTACAGAATTTAAACAAGTAGAAGTAAATTGCAACAAGTAGAAAAGCAAAAGATGAATTGAATTGAAGTGGATCTCAAACAGAAGAGTGAAATGCTTTGAAGAATTAAAAATAGAAAGTGAGCAATGCTTAATTTGCAGCAATTTAAAAGAGGTTGAAGATCTCAGGAGTGGAGGAGACTAGATAGCAAGTCTAGATCTCAAATCCTTCCTTGATCCACCAAGAACAATTGCAAAAGAAATAAAGGAAAGTAAATTGTAGAAAGAGTAGAAGATGAAGCAGTAAATGGAAATTGAAATTCAATTATGCAGAAAATTAAAGCAAGCAATCTCAAGGTGAGATTGAAACAGAAGTTCTTCAATTCTTCACCCAAGATCCAAAATAAAAAGTAAAGAGTGCTCAAGCAAGAACAAGGAAGAAGAGAGATCAATTCTCCTTCCCAATTCTCTAAGATCTCAATTCCAAAGTAAAAGCTCAAAAATGGAAGTTAAAGGAAAATTCAAAAGTGATTCTCGAGGGTCCTAATTACATCAAAATAGAAACTATTTATACACTTTCTATTCTTGGATTTTGGAATTTGGATGGGCTTTTGAATTGGTGAAGAAATGAATTAAGTTGGATTTTTAATTCAATTTTCAGCCCATGGAGAATTTGCTTCCAGGAGGATGCTCAACTCAAGTGGGGAGCTGAGCATTGAGGCTTTGTGTGGGGATCCTTTGTAGCGTGCAATGTTGGGGAAGGCACCAGGGGAATGCTCTGCTCACAAGGTGAGCTGAGCATTGGGGCCTTGCATGCATGCCTTGTGCGCGTCTTGTTCCCTGGCCGTGTCAAATTGTTGCGCGCTCATTTCCTTTGGCCCGTGTCAAGCTCTTGTGTGATGCACCAAGGAGTAGCGCTCAGCTCTCCAAGTGAGCTGAGCATTGGAGCTTCCAAGGGAGGTCCTTGCTTGGTTCGAAGCTTGAGGGAAGCATGCGCTGGTGGTATTTTCTTGGTTTCCTTGTAACTCCTTGCTCCTTGCTTCCTCAAGGTGTTGTGTTCGAACCTTGGATGATGCATTTGGCCAATTCTTGGCTTATTTTCCTTGTGAGTAGCGCTTCCCCACTCCCCCTTGGTTCTTGGTTCGACTCTTGGAGAAGGCATTTGGCGAATAATTTCCTTGAATTTCTTTTGATGAATGCCCGATAATGCTCCCTTGGTGAGCTGAGCATTGTTTTTCCTTTCCTTGTTTCTTGGCTTCAAATTGTGCTCAGCTCACAAGGTGAGCAGAGCATTGAGACATTGCTTTTTTGGTTTATTGTTGTGCTCCTTTGGAGAGCATTGAGCTCTTGGGGAGAGCATTGTGGCTTCCCTCCTTTCATGTGCCATGCTTCCTCATGTTCTTTGCCACACTTTTCTTTTCCTTGAGCCACACTTCTTAAGCCACGCTTCTTGTTTTCTTCTTTTCTTCACCTACAATTAATCAAAACAACCAATCAAAGTATCACCAAATTTACAAGGTTTATAAATCATTAAAAATAAATTAATTTTAGCCCAAACCTCATGATTTAGCATCAATTAAATGGTGGTTGTCTGATTTAAAGAAGTCATGCATTTTCATTCCAAATTACTTACTTAGAATGCAAGAAAGTGCATAAAACCTAGTGAAAACAAAGAAAAAGGCTAGTGAAAGTAGGATAAGATGACTTGTCATCACAACACCAAACTTAAAACTTGCTTGTCCCCAAGCAAGCATCAAACATAAGAGAAGATAGAATAAAATAGATAAGTATATATGTCCTTATTAAGCAGATAGTTGAATTTGGCTTATGGGGTTTTATGCAGATTCAAAAAGTAGCTCATTTATTACTTGCTGTAAAAAAAAAACAATGTTTCCTTAAGGATTCACCAAGGTTGCTGCTAAAATGCCTTACTTTTTGGCTCATTTCCCTTGTTAGCTTTTCTTCTTTCTTTGCATAAAGAGCTTATTACTTATTGAAGACTTGGTGGCAAATGTTGCAGTGGCCTTTGGCTTAATTTCACTCAATATTTCTTCACCACAGACACATGGCTCACTTTTGCTTCCTAGGATCATTGATGCCCAGCATCTCTTTGGATAACTAAATGTTTTGTAGCTAGGTTGCTCTTTATTGTGGACTTTCAGTTGGCAATCCCAAATCAGTTGATCTAAGTTGCCAAGTTTTAAAATACTCCTTAGAACTTACTTGTCCAAGCATATCCTAGTACATAAACACCACAGGCATATGTCCTAGGGTCCAAGCTATTGGTGTCTAGCCTTATTGTTTGTTTCTTTTCCATTTGTCTTTTCTTCTTCTTTTTCTATTTGTTTTGATTTATTTTCAAGGGACTTTCATTAATCAAAGGATCATAGCAGCAAACTAGCTTAAGCTTCAAGTAACATGTCATTATGCAGCAATTATTTATGAGCTAACAATTGAATCAAACACATACCACCACTAACTTTCATTCTAACTTCTGCAACATTGAACAATTACTTTTCTAAGTCAAACATCTCTCTTTTTTTCAAACAGCAAGGGAAACAAAACAAAATTCAAGCTAATGAATGATGACAATTATTATGCAGATGGCTTTCTTCAACATGTACCTCCACTTGCAAGTAAATAATCATTTCAGCCAGACATAAAAGGCTTTCTGAATTAAATCATTACATATCAACAAGGATCAAGTATAAATACAACCTGTTGGGTTGCAGCTTTTCATTCTTCCTTCTTTTTGCTCCTTGTAAGTCATAATGCAGATGTTCCCTAAGTTGTTGGCTATTTTCCCGCATGCTCCTCAAATGTTGCTTGCTTTTCAACTCCTTTAGGTATTCAGTTAATCTACAAGACTTTATCTGTGGGCTCTTGAGCTTACTTTGGTGTGCAAACACCAAATTTAGTTCCTTGCCAATGCTTCTTATGCAACAAATTAGCTATATGCAAAAATCTTCTTCTTTTTCAAAAGCAATAAAATGAATGACTAGAAGACAGCAGAATAGTTAACTAGTTTATCTGATTGCATAGAGCTAGCTTTGTGCAGGGGGTGAGAATGTATTTTATGATGGAATTTTGGTGGAACATCAAACTTAGAATTCTTCATTCTCCCTTATATTATTGTGGTGTGTAACACCAAACTTAGCACCTTGCAATACGAATAGAGCTAATTGACCTTTTTATTAAAATAGCTATGAAACGAAAACTACCTCAGGTTGGGTTGCCTCCCAATAAACGCTCTTTTATTGTCACTAGCTTGACATCCTTAGTGCTTGCTTAGTTCAGATTCTGGATTTCTTTCTCCTTGTCCCATTGTCCTCCAAAGTAATGCTTTGCTCTATGTCCATTCACTGTGAAGTGGCCCTGTGTAGCTTCATCTAGCAGCTCGAGGCTTCCATAAGGAAATATCTTTGTCACCAAATATGAGCCAGTCCATTTAGACTTAAGTTTGCCAGGAAATATCTTAAGTCTTGAATTGTACACGAGCACTTGCTGTCCTGGCTTGAATTCCTTCTTTATGATCTTCTTATCATGCCACCTCTTAGCTCTTTCCTTATATATCTTAGCACTTTCATAAGCTTCTAGCCTAAATTCGTCCAACTCATTTAGTTGTAAAAGCCTTTTTTCTCCTGCAGCTTGGGAATCAAGGTTGAGAAGTTTAGTGGCCCAAAAAGCTCTATGTTCGAGCTCTACAGGGAGGTGACAAGATTTGCCATACAATAGCTGGAAGGGGGATTTCCCAATAGGTGTCTTGAATGCTGTCCTGTATGCCCAAAGTGCATCTTCCAGTTTTTTAGCCCAATCCTTTCTAGTAGCTCCCACTGTCTTCTCCAAAATTCTCTTCAACTCCATATTGGTAAGTTCTGCCTGACCATTGGTCTGTGGATGGTAAGGTGTAGCCACTTTATGTATCACTCCATACTTATGAAGTAGCTTCTCCATCTGTTTGTTGCAGAAGTGACCACCGCCATCACTCACCAATCCTTTAGGTACTCCATACCTGGTGAATATGTGTTTCTTTAAGAACTGTAGAACAACTGGTGCATCACACGTGGTTGTGGCTATGGCTTCTACCCATTTTGAAACGTATTCTACTGCTACCAAGATGTACTTGAAAGAGTAAGAGGGGGAAATGGGCCCATGAAATCAATGCCCCAGAGGTCAAACAACTCCATTTCCAGGATATAGTTTTGAGGCATCTCATTCCTCCTTGTCAAACCTCCAGCTTTTTGGCATTCACTGCATTGATGAGTAAACTCTCTGGCATCCTTAAAGATGGTTGGCCAATAAAATCCACTTTGAAGTACCTTGGATGCTGTTCTTTCAGGCCCAAAATGCCCTCCATAAGCTGAACCGTGACAGTGCCACAGAATGTTGCTCATTTCACCTTCAGGGATACATTTCCTTATCACTCCATCTGAACACTGTCTAAATAAGAATGGTTCGTCCCATAGAAATTTCTTTGCTTCATTGAGCAGCTTCTTGATTTGTTGCTTGGTGAATTCCTTGGGAATCTTTCTTCCTACTTTGTAATTTGCTATGTCAGCAAACCAAGGTGCTTGTTGAATTTGGAACAGGTGCTCATCAGGGAAATTCTCATTGACTTGTTGTGGTCTATCTTGATAGGCTTCTTGTGGTACTCTTGATAAATGATCTGCCACTTGATTTTCACTTCCCTTCCTATCTCTTACTTCAATATCAAACTCTTGTAGCAGCAGCACCCACCTAATAAGCCTTGGCTTTGAATCCTGTTTAGACATTAAATACTTGAGAGCGGCATGGTCAGTATACACTATAACTTTTGAGCCAATCAAGTATTGCCTAAACTTATCAAATGCATAAACAATTGGCAAAAGTTCTTTCTCAGTGGTGGTATAATTTTTTTGTGCTTCATTTAACACTTTGCTGTCATAATATATGACATGGTGCAACTTATCTTTCTTTTGTCCCAGCACAACACCAATAGCAAGGTCACTTGCATCACACATAAGTTCAAAAGGTAAGTTCCAATCAGGGGGGTATGATGATTGGCGTTGTGATGAGTTTTCTCTTTAAGGTTTCAAAGGCATGCTTACAATTGCCATCAAAGATGAAAGGGTTGTCAATCATTAGCAAATTGCTCAATGGCTTTGCTATTTTTGAGAAATCTTTGATGAACCTTCTGTAGAAACCAGCATACCCAAGAAAACTCCTTACTGCTTTCACATTAACAGGTATAGGAAGTTTTTCAATAATTTCTATTTTAGCTTTATCAACTTCTATACCTTTGCATGACACTTTATGCCCAAGAACTATCCCTTCAGGAACCATGAAATGGCATTTTTTCCAGTTCAAGACCAAGTTAGTTTCTTGGCATCTTTTCAAAACAAGAGTTAAATGATGCAGACAAGTATTAAATGAATTGCCAAAGACAGAAAAATCATCCATGAAGACTTCTAAAAATTTTTCAACCATATCAGAGAAAATGGAAAGCATACACCTCTGAAACGTGGCTGGGGCGTTGCATAGCCCAAAGGGCATCCTCCTATATGCAAAAACTCCAAATGGACATGTGAAGGCAGTATTCTCTTGGTCCTTAGAGTCCACCACGATTTGATTGTACCCAGAATACCCATCCAAGAAGCAATAATAGGCATGGCCGGCCAATCTTTCCAGCATCTGATCAATGAATGGGAAAGAAAAATGATCTTTCCTTTTGCATCATTCAATCTTCTATAGTCTATGCACATCCTCCACCCAGTCACTGTTCTAGTAGGGATCAACTCATTCTTCTCATTGGTGATGACCGTCATTCCTCCCTTTTTTGGTACAACTTGAACCGGACTCACCCAAGAGCTGTCAGAGATTGGAAAAATTATTCCAGCATTCCATAACTTCATGACTTCTTTTTGAACCACCTCCTTCATGGCTGGGTTGAGTCTTCTTTGGGGTTGAACTACAGGCTTTGATTCTTCTTCCAGCAAAATTTTATGCATACAAATGGCTGGGCTAATGCCTTTGATATCCTCAATTGTCCAACCCAAGGCTGTTTTGTGGGCTTTCAACACTTCAATCAGCTTTTTCTCTTCTTCTATATTTAAGGAGGAGTTAATGATCACTGGTAGGGTCTCTTCTTCTCCCAGGAACACATATTTGAGGTGAGGGAGGAGAGGTTTCAACTCCTATTTTGGCTTCTCTTTCTCTTTGTCTTCACTGGAAATTTCTACTACTTCCTCTTCCTGTTGCTCATGACAAGTGGCTTCTAACATTTCCTCCACCAGACTTTCTATCATATCCACCTTCATGTAGTTTTCTTGTTCAGGGGGGTGTTGCGTTGATTTGAAGACATTGATGACCATTTGTTCATTATGCACCCTAAAAATCATCTCTCCCTTCTCTACATCAATAATGGCTCTGGCCGTAGCTAAGAATGGTCTCCCCAAGATGATTGAATTGTTTCCTTCTTCCTCTGTATCCAGAATTACAAAGTCTACAGGGAAGATAAACTTTCCAACCTTTACTAACAAGTTTTCCACAATGTCATTGGGTGTTTTGATTGATCTGTCAGCCATCACCAAAGACATCCTGGTGGGTTTGAGTTCTTCTATGGCAAGCTTTCTCATCATTGATAACGGCATCAAATTGATGCTAGCACCAAGGTCACAGAGAGCTTTGTTTAGGGTCATTTTGCCTATGGTACACGAAATAACAAAGCTCCCTGGATCTTTGAGCTTTGGTGGGATACCTCCTTGAATCACAGCACTGCATTCTTCTGTGAGAAGTATAGTTTCCTTCTCTTGCCAACTCCTTTTCTCGTTGATAAGTTCTTTCAAGAACTTTGCATACAGGGGCATTTGCTCAAGTGCTTCAGCTAAGGGAATATTGATCTCCAACTTCTTGAAGAATTCAAGAAATTTTGGGAAGTGTTGGTCCTTAGTTTCCTTGTTGAACCTTTGAGGATATGGCAGTGGAGGTGTGAAGTTCATTTCCTGCCTTTGTTCCTTGGTTGGCTCTCTCATTGCTTCCTTCTCTTTCCTTGATTTTTGTGGCTGATCTTCCTTTTCTTTGAGCTCCTCTGAGGTCTGCTTGCTTGCTGTTACTTCTTTATCATTGGATGCCTCTTCTTCAGCTTGTTTTTTGTCACTTTCCTTTGGCTTCTTAGTTGCTTCTTCATTCTTCACAAGGATCTTTCCACTCCTTAGCTGTATTGCCTTGCACTCCTCTTTTGGATTAGGAATGGTGTCACTTGGTAGTGAGCTTGATGGTCTTTCAATGGGATCTGCTTGGAGAGTTGTCCAATTTGCCTTTCCATATTTTTCATGGAGGCTTCCTGGTTCCTTAATGTCATCTCTTGATACTTCATCATTTTTTCCATTAAGAGCTCCAAGTTGGTAATCCTCTGTGAGTCTTGTGAGATTGGTTGATTGTGGGGGTGTTGAGGGTTGAGAGTAAGTATTTTGGTTAGAGGCTTGGTTATTGGATGGATGATGGTTAGAATTGGGGTAGGTGTTTTGTGGTTTTCTGTATGTGGTTTGGTTATTATTCTGTTGGTTGTTTTGGTTTGTGTTTTTCCAACTGTTTTGGTTTGAGTTTCTTTGCCATTGCTGCTGAGTCTGATTGTGGTTGTCTCCCCATCTGAGGTTGGGGTGGTTCTTCCATGAAGGGTTGTAAATATTTCCATAGACTTCATTTGGTCCAGAATCTTGGTTGTCTCCCCATGTGGTTGATGGTTGGCTTGTGTTAACTGCTGCAACTTGGAGGCTATCAATCCTCTTGGCCATTTGCTCAAATTGTTGTTGAATTTGCTACTGCATCATTTTGTTTTGAGCCAGGATTATGTCCACTCCTTCCAACTCCATCACTCCTTTCCTTTGTGATGGTTGGCGTTACCTTTGGTGAGCAAAGAAGTACTGGTTGTTAGTCACCATATCAATGAGATTTTGAGCTTCCTCTGCAGTTTTCATGAGTTGCACAGAGCCTCCTGCTGAATGATCCAGGGCCTTTTGAGATTTCAGTGTCAAGCCTTCATAAAAATTTTGCAATCTCTCCCACTCATTGAACATTTCAGGAGGACATTTCCTAATTAGAACCTTGTACCGTTCCCATGCCTCATACAAAGGTTCAGCATCCATTTGTGTGAATGCTTCTACTTCAGTCTTCAATCTAATAACTCTATGAGGTGGGTAAAATTTGGCAAGGAACTTGCTCACTAAATCATCCCAGTTGTCTATGCTGTCCCTTGGGAAGGATTCCAACCATTGAGTAGCTTTGTCTCTGAGAGAAAATGGGAATAATAGCAGCTTGTAGATGTCAGGATGCACTCTATTGGTTTTGACCATGTCACAAATCCTCAAGAAAGTAGACAAGTGTTGATTTGGATCTTCAAGTGGTCCTCCTCCATAAGAACAATTTTTTGAACTAAGGTGATGAGCTGTGGCTTTAGTTCAAAGTTATTTGCATTAACATTTGAGGTAAGAATGCTACTCCCACAATGTCTAGGATTTGCAAATATATAGGAAGCCAAAACTCTCCTCTGTGGTGGATTGTTGTTGTTATTGGCTACTCTTCCTTGTTGATTTGGTAGATTATTTGACTGTTTCCCCATGTCCTGGAATTCTTCTTCAGACTCTTCTTCTCCAACAATGTTTTTCCCCCTCTCAGCTCTTCTCAATCTCCTGAGAGTGCGTTCGTCTCGTTCATGAGAGTTGGGTATAGCTCTTCTTGTATCTGACATATAAGCAAAACACAAGAAACACAAAAAAAAACCAGTGACACTTCAATCTATTGCTAGAATGAAGTTTGAGTTAGCTTAAGCAAAAATTCAAACAGTTAGTGTGTTATCAACGAAAAATAAAGAAACAGAAAAGAAAAATTGCTTGATCTAGATCTCCACTTCACTTAATCATTGTCAATCTAATTCAATCCCCGGCAACGGCGCCAAAAACTTGATGTTGTGGAAAACGATCCAACACGAAACTCACCGGCAAGTGTACCGGGTCGCATCAAGTAATAATAACTCACATGAGTGAGGTCGATCCCACAGGGATTGAAGGATTGAGCAATTTTAGTTTAGTGGTTGATTTAGTCAAGCGAATCAAGTATTGGTTGAGTTGTTTCTAATTGGCAGAAACTAAATTGCGTGAAATGTAAAGGGAGAGGGAAAAATTGCAGTAAATTAAATACCAAAGAAAGTAAAGAGGCTGAATCTTAAAGTGCAAGTAATATAAAGTGCAGAAACTTAGATTGCAAGAAATATAAATGGCTTGAATCATAAAAGAAATTGGGAATTGAGATTGCAGAATTTAAACAAGCAGAAGTAAATTGCAACAAGTAGAAAAGCAAAATATGAATTGAATTGAAGTGGATCTCAAACAAAAGAGTGAAATGCTTTGAAGAATTAAAAACAGAAAGTGTGCGATGCTTAATTTGCAGCAATTTAAAAGAGGTTGAAGATCTCAGGAGTGGAGGAGACTAGATAGCAAGTCTAGATCTCAAATCCTTCCTTGATCCACCAAGAACAATTGCAAAAGAAATAAAGGAAAGTAAATTGTAGAAAGAGTAGAAGATGAAGCATTAAATGGAAATTGAAATTCAATTATGCAGAAAATTAAAGCAAGGGATCTCAAGGTGAGATTGAAACAGAAGTTCTTCAATTCTTCACCCAAGATCCAAAATAAAAAGTAAAGAGTGCTCAAGCAAGAACAAGGAAGAAGAGAGATCAATTCTCCTTCCCAATTCTCTAAGATCTCAATTCCAAAGTAAAAGCTCAAAAATGGAAGTTAAAGGAAAATTCAAAAATGATTCTCGAGGGTCCGAATTACATCAAACTAGCTACTATTTATACACTTTCTATTCTTGGATTTTGGAATTTGGATGGGCTTTTGAATTGGTGAAGAAATGAATTAAGTTGGATTTTTAATTTAATTTTCAGCCCATGGAGAATTTGCTTCCAGGAGGATGCTCAGCTCAAGTAGGGAGCTGAGCATTGAGGCTTTGTGTGGGGATCCTTTGTAGCGTGCAATGTTGGGGAAGGCACCAGGAGAATGCTCTGTTCACAAGGTGAGCTGAGCATTGGGGCCTTGCATGCATGCCTTGTGCGCGTCTTGTTCCCTGGCCGTGTCAAATTATTGCACGCTCATTTCCTTTGGCCCGTGTCAAGCTCTTGTGTGATGCACCAAGGAGTAGCGCTCAGCTCTCTAAGTGAGCTGAGTATTGGAGCTTCCAAGGGAGGTCATTGGTTCGAAGCTTGAGGGAAGCATGCGCTGGTGGTATTTTCTTGGTTTCCTTGTAGCTCCTTGCTCCTTGCTTCCTCAAGGTGTTGAGTTCGAACCTTGGATGATGTATTTGGCCAATTCTTGGCTTATTTTCCTTGTGAGTAGCGCTTTCCCACTCCCCCTTGGTTCTTGGTTCGACTCTTGGAGAAGGCATTTGGCGAATAATTTTCTTGAATTTCTTTTGATGAATGCCCGATAATGCTCCCTTGGTGAGCTGAGCATTATTTTTCCTTTCCTTGTTTCTTGGCTTCAAATTGTGCTCAGCTCACAAGGTGAGCAGAGCATTGAGACATTGCTTCTTTGGTTTATTGTTGTGCTCCTTTGGAGAGCACTGAGCTCTTGGGGAGAGCATTGTGGCTTCCCTCCTTTCATGTGCCACGCTTCCTCATGTTCTTTGCCACACTTTTCTTTTCCTTGAGCCACACTTCTTAAGCCACGCTTTCTTGTTTTCTTGTTTTCTTCACCTACAATTAATCAAACAACAACTCAAAGTATCACCAAATTCACAAGGTTTATAAATCATTAAAAATCAATTAATTTTAGCCCAAACCTCATGATTTAGCATCAATTAAATGGTGGTTGTCTGATTTAAAGAAGTCATGCATTTTCATTCCAAATTACTTACTTAGAATGCAAGAAAGTGCATAAAACCTAGTGAAAACAAAGAAAAGGCTAGTGAAACTAGGCTAAGATGACTTGTCATCATTTATCATTTGTTATGAGAGGAATTGGGGGATTGGGAAAGCAAGAAAGCAAGAAATGTAAATCGCAAGAATTTAAATGATCATGCAAGAAATCAAAGGAAAGCAAGTAAAGGTAATGAAAATGGAAATTAAATGCTAAAAGGGCACTTGGTGAGAATTGGGGAGTTTAGGTTTTCTATCCTAGTTGTGGACCACAAACATGGCAATTGTGTGGAATCAATCCAAACTAGTCAATCCTCCTTGAGAATTAGTCAAAAGAGTGTAATTAATCTCAATCCATAAGTCTTAGTCAACTCACTAATTAACTTAGTGAAAGACTAGCGTCAATGGAAACCAAACCAATTAATTATTCTCACACAATGCGGAATGGACATCCACAACTCAATTCCACCCAAACATCCAATTTCTTAACCAAGAGTGTGAAAACTAAACATGCAAGAAATTGAATGAAAGCAAGTAAAACTCAAAGCAATAAAACTTTAAATGCAAGAAACCTCTTGGTAAATAATTGAGAACTAAGGCTACCTATCCTAGTCATTGACCACAACATATGATGATTATGAAGAGTTAATCCTACTTAGTCAACCTTACATCGAAGATAAGTCAAATAGGCATAGTTAATTTCAATCCCTAAGTCCTATGTCAACACTAGGGGTCACATAGAGTCAAGGGAAACCAAATTAACTAACTACTCTAATATATCAAACAAGAATGGACATCAATGACTCAAAGGACACCAAAGTCAACAATTTCAAGCCAAGAGTGTAGAAAAATTAAGTAAAAACTAAGCCAAGCATTTTATCAAACACTTAGTGTGTATGAAAATAAAATAATATTAAATTGCATAGAAAATAAAAGCTAACTACCCAAAGCAAGAAAATGACAATAACCAGTAAAGAAAGCACTAAATGACATGAAAACATAAAGTGCATTAATTGAAAATAAAAGTAACAAAGTGTTCATAAAAATGGAAAATGACATAAAAGAGAAAATGACAAGAAAGATGAAGAAGATAAAGGTGCAAAAACAATAAATGACAAGGAAAGGTAAATAAAAACAAGAATTAAAAGTAGAAATTACAAGAAATTAAACTAGAGAAATCCTAATTCTAGAGAGAGGGGGGAGCTTCTCTCTCTAGAGAACTACACTAAAACATGATAAAAGCTAAACCTAATTGCCCCCCTTCATTCCTCTTCACTTTGGCCTTAAATAGCTTGAAAAAATGAGTTGGACTGGGTTTTGGAGGCTCAGAATTTGCCCCCAGCGATTTGCATTAATGACCTCACGCATATGCACTCGTGCGTACACATGACCTACTGTGCGTATGCACAGTTGCGCAGAATTCCCATCGTGCGCACACATGACATATGGTGCGTACGCATCCTTGCACGAAGTTACCGTTGTGCGTACGCACGCATCACTATGTGTATGCACCTTTGCAGCAGCTTCAAAACTTCATTTTCTTTATGATTTCTCCCTTTTTTCATGCTTTTCACTTCACTTCTTCCATTCCATACTTGCCTTGGAAATCTGAAATCACTCAACAAATACATCAAGGCACCAAATAATATTAAAGTGAATTAATTTTAGCTATTTTAAGGCCTAAAAATCATGTTTTCACAATTAAGCACAATTTAGGAAGAAATCTCAAAAGCATGCTATTTAGACGAATAAATGTGGGTTTATGTGATAGAATCCACTCAAATCAAACCAAAATAGATCGTAAAATATGGACTCATTAATGACCAAAGGACGGACCCAAGCTCGGTGAAACATAGACCTTTGGCTTTATCTAGACATTTCTTGATGCCCTTTATAATGATCTTGTTGGCCGCTTCCACTTGGTCATTATTTTACGGATATTCTACTGAGCTTAATTGTTGTGAGATGCCAAGTCCTTCTAGGAACTCCTTGAATTGTTTGTCCACAAACCTAGTTCCATTATTTGAGATTACAATCTTGAGGATTCCGAAATAAGTTATGACTTGCTTCCAGAAGAACTTTTGGCATTGAGTGGTCATGATGGTGGCCAATGCCTCAACTTCATGATGGTGGGCTAGAAGTACCCGGCACAGATGAATTTTTGGGCTAGGGTTTTTCCCTCGACGTGGTGGCTGCAACATCCTTCGTGAATATCGCTGAGTATGTAGTCTATGTCGCCAGGTTCTATATACTTGATGAGGGGTTGGGATAGTCATGCGTACAACTGGTGACTTTTGGCATATCACACATGCATACGCACGATAGCACTTCATATTGCACACAGAAATCTAGCCGTGCAACGTGATGGGAGCAATCAAAGGAAGTCATACGTACGCATTTATCATGCATACACACAACAAGAGCCACAAGGAACACAAAAAGGAGAAGAGTCTAGCAGTAGACCTTTTTGACAAGCATCTAAAGTTTCAACTGTTGCTCCACAATGTTGTGTAGAGTCAACAAATATGATGATTCACTCGTTTGACTTATATAAGTATTAAAGAATTATCTGAACTTATATGAGAGGCATTCAATCATCTCTCTAAAATATCTTAAACATAATGTTCTGACTAGTAGCTAAATTATGGAATTTTTGAGTGGTTTAAGAGCAGATAAAACATGTTAAAAATCACAATTTAAGTATCTCTCTAATATAGTTGTTAAAATATTTTAAAAGTATAAAGATTTCATAAAAAACATGTTTGGAATATTTTCAAAAACAAAGGCTTTGAAAAACACTAGCCTCAATGCTTTTAAAACATAGAGCATGGCAAAAAATAGAGCAAATAATAGACTCTAAGGTTTTCTAATAAATTGATTCTCCTACTTTTTATTAAAACTAGGTAATTCCAATGAAAGAATGGAATTGATTCCTATAATCCATTCCATAAGTGCAAAAATTGATTCTTTTGCTTACAAAATTTAGGTCAATTTTGTAAGCTCAAAGAATCAATTCTCCATACTAGAAGAATTGAAATTAATTCTTAAGAATCAATTTTATAAGCTCAAAGAATCAATTTTGTAAGGCCAGGGAATTAATTCTTAAGAGAAGAATTGAAATTATTTGAGCTAATTGAGCCATATATCACAATTAAGCTTCATTATACTACAAGAAGATTTGTCGGTTAGAATATCATAAGATATCAAATAGCATTACTATATAGTATAAACAGTAGCAGCAAGTTCATATTAAAATTAACGGATAATGCAATTGCTAAGCTAGAAAACACAGACTAAAAGATGAAAAGATTGTCACACTTCTATCCTTGCCTAGTAATGTTCATTGGCACCAGAAAGTATGCCATATTTTGGCATATATTGTTACTTCAGAGTAGATAGATAACAAATTTAAATGATGTGAAAGTCAATGTAATTTTATCAATAATTTTAATATAAAAAGAATACTGTTATGCAAATTAAACAAGTGCAAAAGTACTAATTTCAACAGATGTTACTCCTTTATCACTGATAGTCCAAACAACTATTAGTATCGAATATAAACGATGAACTTCAAGGGAATTTTAACAAAATAAAGGAATATAAACTGCATGCATACGGGGAATCGGAATTTAGAAACAACAGCAACATAACAAAGCCATTTTCATCAATAATTTCAACAATGATATTGAAATCAGAAAATAATCACGACCCATAAAACACCAGCATAACAAAGTACTGAATAGAGCCTAAACACAAAATCATAATCACCTGCAAAGTATGACGAACAACAATATCATCAAACTTCATAACAAGAAAGGCACCCGCAATTTCAAACACCTATTTGCTATTTTCAAATTCCATAACTCCCTACCCATAATTCCATAATTCAATTATAAACACCTATTTTCAAATATTCGATCATAATGAATAAACAAAAGCTCATCAAATTAAAAGGCACCAGCAGAACAGAAAACTAAGAAACCATGTAAGAATAGAGAATGATCATTTAAAAAAAATTGAAGCCATTGCCTTCATTCTGAGTAGTGTGAGAAGAGGGGCAGAAGTACGACGGAGACGGAGACCAGGTGACGAGCAGGACAACGGACGACTGTAAAAGCGTGATTCATCAAACTAAGAGCAAATGGCGGACAACGAGCTCGAGGAAGAAGCTGCGCTTCGTGAATGAGGAGAAGGGTTGGATTTTTCGACCAGGACGACCATACCAACACGGTTGTCGCTGAGCACAACAGACGGCAGCAGAAGAGCAGTTGAGCAGATGAAGACCAACGAGGCAGTGACTAACCGCAAGCTCGAGGAAGACGCACCAATTTCTGAATGAGGAAGAAGCACGGACGATCAAACAAAAATGTGGTGGTGCTTGAGATCAATAAACGACAGCGCTGAGGTTCACTCCTTGTGGCGGTGGGTGACTTGTAACCTAAGGTTGTTGTTTAGGGAGAAAGATTGTAGAATGGCTCGAGGGATTGATGCTAAGGAGAACCTAGCCATTTCATTTTTTAACAAAACGGAAAAATGACGCCGTTTTTCAAAACCGGCCGAGTCCTGATTCCGTTCGACTGACCAGTTCTCGGCCAGTTCAGCGGTTTGAGAACGGTTTTGATTCTGGCAATTTTTTATATTTAACCAAACCGTAGAAGCCACCGGTTTGCAGTTGGACTGGTCTGACCGGCCAGTCTGGTCCAGTTTTTAGAACCATAGTTCTAGCATCTTAATTCTCTATTTTTACTTGTTAATTTCTCTATTTTGTTGCTTTTAGTTTCATGAACCCTTGTTAATTTTGGTTTTCTTTAATTCAATTTGATATTTTATGCTTTCTTGATGCTTGTTTGAGTTATTGTTATTGTTATCTTGCATTTGGTGGTTTTAGATTTTATTATTCTTGTAATTTTACCATATTTTATTTTTATGCCTTCCAAGTGTTTGTGAAAATGCTTCTCTTAGTTTTAGGGTAGATTTTTGAACTCTTTGCTTGCAATTGAGTAATTGAAGTGACCTTGAATCACTAATGTCTGAATTGATTGATAATTTAAAGATTTTAATTAATCTCATTTCCATTAACGTGTAAGATGTATGGATTGAGATTGATTAAGCCCGTTTGACTTATCTCACTATTAGAGGTTGACTAATTAGGTTTGCTCTTGCAATTATCATGCCGTGATTAGTGACACGAGTGTCATTGATGTCCAATATTGATTGGTGATTTTTGGTTGTTAGTTGTTCTTGTTTTCATTGACGAGTAAGACTTATGAATTAAGACTGACTTTGCCTATTTGACTTTCTCCCGATGTTGGAGATAACGAAGTAGGATTAACTCTAGGTAATCAACATGTTTATGGTCAATGACTAGGATAGGAAGCCTTGATTTTCAATCCTTTTCAGGAGTGTCTTTTAGTATTTACGTTTCCTTTAGTCGTTATCTTTATTTTCTTGCAATTTAATTTCTTGCCTTTTTGTCTTTGAAACCCCTATTTTCTCATAAGCGATGATACGCGCACCTCACTGCGATTTCATTGAGAGACGAAATGATAACTAATACTCTCAGTTTTTATTGATTTGCATTCGTGACAAACAAAATTAAATTTTGATTCAGGTTATTTGTTGGTTTGGAACTATACTACTAATGAAGCAATTCTTTTTGAAAAATTCTGAACCAACGTTTAGCCCGCGTTAAGTTTTGGAGCCGTTGCTGGAGAATTGCAATATGTGCTTGTTATTGGCTATTGTTAATATGTGAATATGTGAAGTTTGCTTTTTAGTTATTTCTTATTTTTTGTTAGTTGTTAGAAGTGTGTTTTTATTTGTTTCTTGATACCTTTTTGTTTTTATTTCTTCTTTTTCCTATGAATTCTCATCATTTTTGGCTTTGAGTTTGGTTCTAACTATGTTGTAGAAAATAAAATTTTCAATGAGGGATTGCATCAAGGATTGGAAAATCAAAGGTGGGAGCAGCCTCAAGCATATGGACAATCTTCATGGCAACAACCTCCTCCAGCATACTATTTCATAATCCAACCCATGATGCATACCAATATATTGGATATGGTGGACCTCCTTGTGATTATTAAGCTCTACCACCATATTTCTATGAACCCCCTCCTCAACATAGCCATTAACCATCACACTCACAAGCCTTACAATACCACTAAACACTTCCATATAATCCTAATCCACCACCATATCACCAACCATTTGCACCTCAAGAACAACCATTGGAGCCATATGAACATACCTAGAATTACCACCATTCCAATACTAATACTCCCAAAAACCACAAATTTTATACGCACCACCTCAATATTCTCATTCTTATAAACCACCTCCCATTGATGATAGTTACCTCCAACGCAAGCGACCATCTTCTACACTACAAACCTCCATAGAAGAATACCCATAACCATTGATCCTAGAGCAAAATGATCTCAATTATAGTAACCAAGAGTAACAAGAGCTAAGGGATCGTCTCATAAAAGTGATGGATCGGCTTAACGCAATCATATTTCTTAAGGAGCAAGAAGAAGCTCAACACAATGAAACCCTCCTTCCACCACGAACCCCGATGGATGACACTCTCATTTCATTTTTTCAAAAGCAAAGTGAGGCAAGAAGGGAAAAGCAATAAACAATTGAGCGTCAAGACGCTATCATAGCTATCTTAGCCAAAGCCGTAACCAACTTAGCCTCACAACTCATACAATCAAAGCACCCCCGTTGACGAATGTGGAAAAGTAATCAAAGATCGTAGTATGAAAGAGAGTTTAGAATTTTAATAGGAGAGCAGGGAATGCACACGTGTATTGCAACAAGTGGAGGAACTTGAGATCATTGAAGATGAAGAAATGGTTGAAGATTTAGGAGAAGTTGAGCGCATGGTGGATTCCAAGGTTGAAGAAACTTCCACACCAACTAGTGACATTGATGATTTTGTAAAAGTTGTCGAGTCTTCGTCCATTGAGCTTGAAATTGATGTTAAGGAGGATAATGTGCAACCTCCAAGGCATATTGTGAAAAGTGAAGAATTGGAAGAAGTTGAGCAAGCAACAAGTCCCATTGTTGACGATGGTTTCACACCAACTAATGACCTTTATGAGTTTGATAAACCTTCCTCCATTGAATTTGAAATGGATGTTGACATAGACTTTACGCAACCTCTGAGATATAACCTGAGTAATAGAGAAGAGGTGGAAGAAGTTGGTGAGGAAGAAACTGAATATGAGGAATCTTGTCGGGAGGTGGAAGTCCTTCAAGAAGGTAGAAAGGGAATGAAAATTGCTTTGTCAAGACCGTTGGAAACATCTCTTTCTTAGTGACCATCATCCATTATATGATTCAAGTGGGTAAAACTCATGTCCCTTAGCTTTCTTATTCTGCATGAATACGGTTTACTAGAGATGGATGGTCAACTTAGAGCTTTTTATGGATTGAAGAGTAAGAGGGAGTTGTGTAGTGGTTGGAAACACAAATCACGGATCATTAAGGTTGAATTCTTAAGGTTTAAGTCCTATGGTTGGAAGAGTGCTAAATTGAATGGGTCTATGAGAATAAGTTGGTGTTTGAATGAGAATTCTGTGATATTTTCATCCAGATGGAATCATGATGATCAACTAGAAGACGGGTGTAGGAACAAGATTTGGGATCTCAACATACAAGAGGATCAATTTTGGGAGCTCCTAGCTTGTTCGGAACTTCATCAAAGCTTGATGCACTTAACTAGAGATTCTAGAGCATATTGGAAATCCAAGCATTGGTGGAAGTTTCAAGATGAGTTCAAGCATAAGCCACCTTAATGACTTTAACTAAAAGTTCTAGGTGGTAGACACCCCATCATGGTAAATTCTTTCCATGTTCTATTTTCTATATATTAATGAATAAGTTGAATTTCCAATTTTAGTTAGGATTGTTTAGTTTAATTGGTAGTTTAACTTGTTTAATGAAAAAACCAGAGCACCAGATCATGCGTACACATGAGGCATGCATGCGCATGATTTTCAAAAGTTCAGAAAATCATGCGTACACATGAATGATGTGTACGCATGACACCCTATCCAACCTAAACATGCATTGTGCGTGTGCTGTGCGTGTGCGTGGTGCACGAAATTGTGATCATCAATGGTGCCATCAACATGGTACGCTCAATTGCAATCTCAACTCTTTATCACAACTTCGCACAACTAACCAGCAAGTGCACTGGGTCGTCCAAGTAATAAACCTTACGCGAGTAAGGGTCGATCCCACGGAGATTGTTGGTATGAAGCAAGCTATGGTCATCTTGTAAATCTCAGTCAGGCAGATTCAAATGGTTATTGAGGATTGATAATTAAAAGATGAATAAAACATAAAATAAAGATAGAGATACTTATGTAATTCATTGGTGAGAATTTCAGATAAGCGTATGGAGATGCTTTGTCCCTTCTGTCTCTCTGCTTTCCTACTGTCTTCATCCAATCCTTCTTACTCCTTTCCATGGCAAGCTGTATGTTGGGCATCACCGTTGTCAATGGCTACAGTCCCGTCCTCTCAGTGAAAATGTTCAACGCACTCTGTCACAGCACGGCTATTCATCTGTCGGTTCTCGATCATGTCGGAATAGAATCCAGTGATTCTTTTGCATCTGTCACTAACGCCCCACAATTGCGAGTTTGAAGCTCGTCACAGTCATTTAATCCCTGATTCCTACTCAGAATATCACAGACAAGGTTTAGACCTTCCGGATTCTCAAGAATGGCCGCCAATGGATTCTAGCTTATACCACGAAGATTCTGATTAAGGAATCCAAGAGATATACATTCAAGCCTTGTTTGCATGTAGAACGGAGGTGGTTGTCAGGCACATGTTCATAAGTGAGAATGATGATGAGCGTCACATAATCATCACATTCATCAAGTTCTTGGGTGCGAATAAATATCTTAGAACAAGAATAAGATGAATTGAATGGAAAATAGTAGTAATTGCATTAATACTCGAGGTACAGCAGAGCTCCACACCTTAATCTGTGGTGTGTAGAAACTCCACCGTTGAAAATACATAAGTGATAATGGTGATCATTGGCTTCGGCCCCAGAGAGGGAACCAGAAGAACCAAGATGAAAATACAATAGCAAAAGGTCTTATTTATAGAGAACTAGTAGCTTAGGGTTTACAGAAATGAGTAAATGACATAAAAATCCATTTCTGGGCCCACTTGGTGTGTGCTTGGGCTGAGCATTGAAGCTTCCATGTGTAGAGACTTTTCTTGGAGTTAAACGCCAGCTTTTGTGCTAGTTTGGACGTTTAACTCCCACTTCTGTGCCAGTTCCGGCGTTAAACGCCGGGAATTCTGAAGCTGACTTGGAACGCCTGTTTGGGCCATTAAGTCTCAGGAAAAGTATGAACTATTATATATTTCTGGAAAGCCCAGGATGTCTACTTTCTAACGCAATTAAGAGCACACCAATTGGGCTTCTGTAGCTCCAGAAAATCCACTTCGAGTGCAGGGAGGTCAGAATCCAACAGCATCTGCAGCCCTTTTCAGCCTCTGAATCAGATTTTTGCTTAGGTCCCTCAATTTCAGCCAGAAAATACCTAAAATCACAGAAAAACACACAAACTCATAGTAAAGTCTAGAAAAGTGAATTTTAAATAAAAACTAATAAAAATATAATAAAATTTAACTAAAACATACTAAAAACATACTAAAAACAATGCCAAAAAGCGTATAAATTATCCGCTCATGGAGGACCTTGTTTCAGTCATGAAACTTTGAGTGGTTTTGATTAGATCAGAGACCATGGTTGCTAAGTAAGGGTGGCTCTGCTTAGAATTCTCTGTCTGTTGCTGAGAAGATTATGGAAAAGGCTTGCCATTGCTAAACCTGTTTCTTCCACCATTATTGTTGTTGAAACCTTGTTGAGGTCTCTGTTGATTCTTCCATGAGAGATTTGGATGATTTTTCCATGAAGGATTATAGGTGTTTCCATAGGGTTCTCCCATGTAATTCACCTCTTCCATTGATGGGTTCTCAGGATCATAAGCTTCTTCTTCAGATGAAGCGTCCTTAGTACTGCCTGGTGCACCTTGCATTCCAGACAGACTTTGAGAAATCATATTGACTTACTGAGTCAATATTTTGTTCTGAGCCAATATGGCATTCAGAGTATCAATCTCAAGAACTCCTTTCTTCTAATTCGTCCCATTGTTCACAGGATTCCTTTCAAAAGTGTACATGAATTGGTTATTTGCAACCATTTCAATGAGTTCTTGAGTTTCTGCAGGCGTCTTCTTCAGATGAAGAGATCCTCCAGCAGAGCTATCCAATGACATCTTGGACAGTTCAGACAGACCATCATACAAGATACCTATGATGCTCCATTCAGAAAGCATGTCAGAAGGACACTTTCTGATTAATTGTTTGTATCTTTCCCAAGCTTCATAGAGGGATTCACCTTCCTTCTGTCTGAAGGTTTGGACTTCCACTCTAAGCTTACTCAATTTTTGAGGTGGAAAGAACTTTGCCAAGAAGGCATTGACTAGCTTTTCCCAATAGTTCATGCTTTCTTTAGGTTGTGAGTCCAACCATATCCTAGCTCTGTCTCTTACAGTAAAAGGGAATAGCATAAGTCTGTAGACCTCAGGGTCAACCCCATTGGTCTTGACAGTGTCACAGATTTGCAAGAATTCAGCTAAAAACTGATGAGGATCTTCCAATGGAAGTCTATGGAACTTGCAATTATGTTGCATTAGAGAAACTGATTGAGGCTTAAGCTCAAAGTTGTTTGCTCCAATGGTAGGGATAGAGATGCTTCTCCCATAGAAGTCGGGAGTAGGTGCAGTAAAGTCACCCAGCACCTTCCTTGCATTGTTGGCATTATTGTTGTTTTCGGCTGCCATGTCTTCTTCTTGTTTGAAGATTTCTGTTAGGTCCTCTACAGAGAGTAGTGTTTTAGCTTCTCTTAGCTTTCGCTTCAAGGTCCTTTTAGGTTCAGGATCAGCCTCAACAAGAATGCTTTTGTCTTTGCTCCTGCTCATATGAAAGAGAAGAGAACAAGAAAGTATGGAATCCTCTATGTCACAGGATAGAGATTCCTTGAGGTGTCAGAGGAAAAGAAGAATAGAAGGAGGAGGTAGAAGAATTTGAACTTATCAAGAGGGATAGAGTTCGAATTGTGCATTGAGGAGGAGTGTTACTCCATAAATAGAAGGATGTGAGAAGAGGGGAAGAATTTTCGAAAATAAATTAAAAGATTTTGAAGAAATTTTGAAAAATTGAAGAATGATTTTCGAAAATTAAAGTTGGGAAAGAAATAAAGTGATTTTTGAAAAAGATTTTTGAAAGAAGAAATAAAAAAGATATGATTGAAAAGTTATGGTTTTAAAAAGATATGATTGAAAAATAATTTAAAAAGATTTGATTTTTAAAATTAATGACTTGGCTAATAAGAAATTTAAAAGATATGATTCAGACATTAAACCTTTCTCAACAGAAAAGGCAACATACTTGAAATGTTCGAATCAAATCATTAATTATTAGCAAGTATTTTTGAAAATGGAAAGAAATTAATTTTGAAAATATATGATTGAAAACATATGATTTGAAAAAGATTTGATTTTGAAAAATTATGGAGATTTGAAAAAAAATCTGAATTAAAAACAAAATCTTCCCTCTTGTGCCATCCTGGCGTTAAATGCCCAGAATGGTATCCATTCTGGCGTTTAACGCCTAAAACTCTACCTTTTTGGGCGTTAAACGACCAGCCAGGCACCCTGGCTAGCGTTTAAACGCCAGTTTTCCTTCCTCACTAGGCGTTTTGAACGCCCAGCTTTTTTTGTGTAATTCCTCTGCTGTATGTTCTGAATCTTCAATTCTCTGTATTATTGACTTGAAAAGACACAAATAATTTTTTTTTTTGAATTTTTAATGATGAGGAATAATCAAAATGCCACTAAGATCAAATAAATAATGCATGCAAGACACCAAACTTAGAAGTTTGTATACTATTGACACTAACAAATTGAGAATGCATATGAGAAACAACAAAACACTCAAAGACAAGAGAATTTAAAGATCAGAGCAAGGAAATCATCAAGAACAACTTGAAGATCAATGAAGAACACAATGCATGTAATTTTCAAAATTTAGAGGAATAAAGACATGCAATTGACACCAAACTTAAAATTAGACACTAGACTCAAACAAGAAACATAGAAATATTTTTTATTTTAAGATTTTATAATTTTTTTGTATTTTTCGAAAATTATATGGAAAATAAAATAAAGAGCTTCAAAATTTTTAATAAGAATTCCAGTAATCATGCAATGTTAGTCTAAAGCTTTAGTCTAAAGAAATTAGACATGGCTAGCAAAGCTTCAGCAGGACATTACATTCAAGAGCTAAATTGAAGAGAATTAATCAGCTTTGGTGATGATGAAAACATCATCTAAAACTCTAGAATTCATTCTTAAAAATTCTGAAGAAAAGATACCTAATCTAAGCAACAAGATGAACCGTCAGTTGTCCAAACTCGAACAATCCCCGACAACGGCGCCAAAAACTTGGTGCACGAAATTGTGATCATCAATGGTGCCATCAACATGGTACGCTCAATTGCAATCTCAACTCTTTATCACAACTTCGCACAACTAACTAGCAAGTGCACTGGGTCGTCCAAGTAATAAACCTTACGCGAGTAAGGGTCGATCCCACAGAGATTGTTGGTATGAAGCAAGCTATGGTCATCTTGTAAATCTCAATTAGGCGGATTCAAATGGTTATGAAGGATTGATAATTAAAAGATGAATAAAACATAAAATAGAGATAGAGATACTTATGTAATTCATTGGTGAGAATTTCAGATAAGCGTATGGAGATGCTTTGTCCCTTCCGTCTCTCTGCTTTCCTACTGTCTTCATCCAATCCTTCTTACTCCTTTCCATGGCAAGCTGTATGTTGGGCATCACCGTTGTCAATGGCTACAGTCCCGTCCTCTCAGTGAAAATGTTCAACGCACTTTGTCACAGCACGGCTATTCATCTGTCGGTTCTCGATCATGTCGGAATAGAATCCAGTGATTCTTTTGCGTCTGTCACTAACACCCCACAATTGCGAGTTTGAAGCTCGTCACAGTCATTTAATCCCTGATTCCTACTCAGAATATCACAGACAAGGTTTAGACCTTCCGGATTCTCAAGAATGGCCGCCAATGGATTCTAGCTTATACCACGAAGATTCTGATTAAGAAATCCAAGAGATATACATTCAAGCCTTGTTTGCATGTAGAACGGAGGTGGTTGTCAGGCACGTATTCATAAGTGAGAATGATGATGAGCGTCATATAATCATCACATTCAACAAGTTCTTGGGTGCGAATGAATATCTTAGAACAAGAATAAGATGAATTGAATGGAAAATAGTAGTAATTGCATTAATACTCGAGGTACAGCAGAGCTCCACACCTTAATCTGTGGTGTGTAGAAACTCCACCGTTGAAAATACATAAGTGATAATGGTGATCATTGGCTTCGGCCCCAAAGAGGGAACCAGAAGAACCAAGATGAAAATACAATAGCAAAAGGTCTTATTTATAGAGAACTAGTAGCTTAGGGTTTACAGAAATGAGTAAATGACATAAAAATCCACTTCTGGGCCCACTTGGTGTGTGCTTGGGCTGAGCATTGAAGCTTCCATGTGTAGAGACTTTTCTTGGAGTTAAACGCCAGCTTTTGTGCAATTTTGGGCGTTTAACTCCCACTTCTGTGCCAGTTCAGGCGTTAAACGCCGGAAATTCTGAAGCTGAATTGGAACGCCTGTTTGGGCCATCAAGTCTCGAGAAAAGTATAGACTATTATATATTGCTGGAAAGCCCAGGATGTCTACTTTCCAACGCAATTGAGATCGCACCAATTGAGCTTCTGTAGCTCCAGAAAATCTACTTCTAGTGCAGGGAGGTCAGAATCCAACAGTATTTGCAGCCCTTTTCAGCCTCTGAATCAGATTTTTGCTCAAGTCCCTCAATTTCAGCCAGAAAATACCTGAAATCACAGAAAAATACACAAACTCATAGTAAAGTTCAGAAAAGTGAATTTTAAATAAAAACTAATAAAAATATAATAAAATTTAACTAAAACATACTAAAAACATACTAAAAACAATGCCAAAAAGCGTATAAATTATCCGCTCATCAGCGCGCACTCTTAAAAAAGATTCCTAATCATGCGTATGCATCCCTTCCACGTATGCATGACTCCCTTTCCAGAGCCAAAATGGTGTTCAGCTTACGCATGCCTTCTAGCACAACAACTCGCATGTACGTGTGCCTTAAGCATAAGCGCAGATTAAAAAAAATCAAACCCCGTTTCATGCAAATCCCTAATTTGCACACGCATAACCCCTTTTCACTTCATCTTCTTCACTTTCTCAAGCACCCTAACCTCCGTCACCAATCTCCATTATCCACCACCTTCATTTTCGTTGACCAACACCCACCGCCGGCGACCACAACAGCCACCGTCAACCCCGCTTCTCCTTCCCTTCTCCCATTTCTTATTCTTCTTGTTGTTCTTTCTTTCTTTTTTCTTCTTTCCCTATCCGCAACCCACTGCCACCTGCACCAGTTGCCGTTGGTGCATCTCCAACAACCGTCTTTGATAGCGGCCACTGCTACCCGAAAATCTCCTTTCCTCCCCCTTTTCTCTATTTCTGATACTACATTCCCAGGTTCTTTAGTGTACTTTCTTTAATTTTTTCTTCTGTTTATTTTAGTTTTGGTAGTTAGTTTAATTTTGGTCAGTTAGATTAATTAAAATGCATGTTTTAGTTGATTTCCAGGTTGTTAGGTAGGTTGGACTTAGTTTGTAATGGATTCTAGGTCTGGAATTTTCTGCTAATTATGTTTGGACTAATATGTGATTAATTAAATGATGATGGTTTTACCGTTTTCTTGATTGAATTGTGAATTTTCTTATTCACTCAATTGCATTTGTTTGTTTGATTTCGATGAATTGATAACTAATTTAATGTTGAGCTCATATGGGAAATATTGTTTGATTGAGTGAAATGTTATATTCTTGTGTGATTGCTGCTGAATTTTTGTGCAACTATTCAAATGGTGCTGAGCTTATTTAGATTTACTTTTTATTACTGGTTATTGAGATTTCCTGCTATTTTATTTCACTAAGCTACATGTCCATCAATTAGTAATGTAAGGCCTTATTGATGAATTTCTGTGTCAATAAGGCATGACATTCCAATGATTTTCAAGAAAATTTTGCCTCAAAGGATCTTTACTGCCAAATTTGGTCAATACCTTATAATTCTTTGCTTGTTTTCATTTTGATTTATTCATATGCATTGAATGGATTGAATTGATTTTAAAATTGGCCAAAACTTGGATGTTTTTCTTGATTGAAGTTTCTTCTGCCTATATTCACAAGGTTAAAGTATTTTAACCTATGTAACTAGTTTCATTCAATTTCATCATGCTTAACTGACTTAAGTTACACGGGGCATGAATTTTCCGTTTCATACTTCAATCTTGCGAATTTAGTATTGGAAGGCATTTTGGTGTTTAAAGTGCTATGCTTGCTTTGTTTAACATTGTTCTTGATTATTTCATCACCACTTGATATTTTTATGCTTCAATGATGTGCTCAACCTTAATTGTTGAATATGTGCTCTACACGTACCTTTGAATCACTAATTTTAGCATAATGCATATTGTGTAAAGTTGAATGTGTGCTTGCCTGTTTGACACTTTTTGAAATTTTTTTCTAAACTAAAAACCTTGCTTGCTATGTATATAACATTTAACTTTTGTTTTTCAACTAATACCTTTCTTTTTCTTTGTGCATAGAAATAATATTTTCTTACTTTCTTTTTGATAAACAGGCAAGTTAACTAACTTGGCTTGACTTTGATTGATTTGAATGAAATCTTTGTTTACCCTTATTTTGAATTTCATATATAATTCTAATTAATTCTACTTTCTCCGTTCACTTTACCATTATGATGTTATTTCCCTCAGTTCCTTACTTCTTGCCTGCATGTTATATCATTTTGCTTTGTGTTCCTTGAAAATACATTTCATATACCTATTTTCTTTGACCCTTTTCAGGATGACTGAGAGGTAAGGACAAGATAAAGCAAAGGCCACTAGCTCGAGTAAGAGGAAAGGAACTCAATAGACCGCTGAAATAGCGGATGAGCCACTCTCTAAGAGACAGATCAGTAAGAGAGATCGAGCTAATCAATGCACACCTCCCACTGATCTGTATAAGTTCACCAACCTTTACTTGGAGCTGAAGTTCCCAGATTTTTAGAGTAGGAATCTGCATGTTGAAAGGAAGCTCCAGATTTCTGCTGAGCTACAAAAGTTTACTGTGGATCGGATTGTTTAGCGAGGCTGGGGGTTCCTAGATAGGGTTCTTGTGACTGTGAACGCATCGTGGGTCTGGGAGTTTTATGCCAATTACTACATTGGAGCCCTCGATGCAGTTCACCTATAAGGTAAGAAGGTCTCAGTTACTTAGGAGGTGATAGAACATACCCTCCACTTTCTGCTTAGGCCCAGTGGGAAATATACTTTTGAAGAGGCAGAGGGTGAAAGAAAGATGATGACGTTTGACTTGGATAAGGTGATGGAAATAATTGTCAGGCTTGGGAGTTCATGGATCTACGGAGAAGACAAGATGGCACCCAAAGCTATCTCAGTCCATGCTCTAACCATTGAGGCTCGGATTCGGCAGCAGATCTTAGCTAATTATATGATACCAAGCACCCACAAGACCAACATTATTGCTGACATGGCGATCTTGATCTGGTGTATTCTGGAAGGTAAGCAGCTGTACTTTCCAAGTCTCATCAGAAAGTACATGGGGTAGGCTCACTACATTGGCAACTTGGCCTTTTCGTGTTTGATTATTCAGCTAGCTACAGAGGCCGGGGTTGTCTGGCTGACCACTGATGAGAGACCAACCATTGCAGAAAGCAAGACGGTGATACCACATGGTGACTGGTACGGGCAGTCGACCTCCAGACGCAGAGGCAGATGTCAGGTAGCATCCGCTTCGAAGGCATGACCCTTAGCACCAGTAGAGCAGCCATCAACGCCAGCAGCACCTTCATCATCATCAGAGCCAATTTATCATTTGGTCCACTAGCTCATTGAGGACATAGCTCGTTTGGAGCGCCACTTCAAGCGACATTATGAGAACATCAAGCGCCAACACTGGGATTGGGACAAGACGATAGAGGAGCCTGACACTCCCTCAGAGCATAGCAAAGAGGAGGATCGGGTTCCACCAGCTAAAGGTGGAGATGATGATGACTGCTTCCACTCTGCATGATTTTATGAGCACCAAGGACGGTGCTAGATTTTAAGTTTGGGGAGGTCACTCGACCAAATTGGCATTTTGGGTAATAAATTTTTCATTCCGAATGCTTTTATTTTAAATTTTTAGTATTCTTTTTAGACATTTGAATATATTATTTGTTATTTTGAACATCTTTTTAGTTTATTACACTTTCTATTTTTGTTTGTACATAATTTAGATTTCTATTTTAGTTTTACATACATTTTTCCTTTCTTTTATGTCAGCTTGTATATATGCTTTTAGTCTTTTGTTGTTGATTGTGATTGGATAATGTAATAATTACACCTAGTTTAATTTTCTATATACATGATAATTTGGTTTGTTAGTAAATGAACTTAGGATTTTTTTATTTTTTCATCCAATCACATTATATATATATATATATATATATATATATATATATATATATATATATATATTTTCATTAAACTTGCAAGAAAACTATTATGGAACATTTAGAGCTAAGAACACACTACTATGTGAGTTTTGAGCCTTAATATGTGGCTGCATTATATTAACACTATTTTATTCTTGTGTGTTATTCTATTTCTATTATTGTAATATTTCCCTTGTTTGATTCTTTATGTCCATTATTCTGTATATATATATATATATATATATATATTTATATGATTGAGGTTGTTGTTTCATTTAGCTCACTTACCCATATAGATCTTACCCTTTCATATACATTTGTTATGCAACTTTGAGCCTTATTAATTCTCTTTTTGTTCTTAATTTCAGCACATTACTAGCCTTAAGTGAAAACAATAAATGTCCTTAATTTGGATATTTGATTAGCTTAGGCTAATGAGAGTGTGTAATATCTAAGTGTGGAAAAATTTGGGAATATTGATTGATAAAAGTGTGTTTTGTATTTTCATTAAAAATCTTGAAAAGTAGGTACATACTCATGTATTAATTGTGTAAACCATACGCATTGACACTTGTATGTATATTTCACTTTGGAAAAAATTTATATAAGAAAAAAGAAAAAAGAAAAGAAAGAAAAAGAATAAAAAGGGGACAAAAATGTCTTAAAGGAAGATAATAATAATAATACTTATGTGTTGTGATTGAAAAGAATGCATGAGTGTGTTGAAAAAAAAGTGAATAATGAGTAGCTAGATTTTGCATTAGAGTTGAATAGGTTGTTATATGTTAGGTGGGAGTTCAAGTTAATTAAATATTCAAATTCTAGCCCCGTTTCAACCTTCAGAAACGTTTTCATCATATTTGTATGGATACACCGAATATTTGTTGATTGTTAGATGAAAAACAAGTCTTGAAAAGCAAGAATAGAAGAGAATTGAGTGAATCAACCTTATACACTTGAGCGATTAGAGCGTATACACATCTGGTGAGGGGTTCGATTGCTCAATTTTATATTTCTACCGTTTATTATTTCTTATCTTTCAAATTATAATATTTTTTTAGAACTCAATTCGATTTATAGGGATTACATTCATTGCTACTTTGCCTTAGCCCTTATGTTTATATACTTTGTTGGGAATGGAATTGTTTTGACTAAGTAGATGCATATAGATAGTGAGATACGACTAGATTAAAATAGATTTAGATAGTTTGTTTTTAATGGGTGTTAAATAACCCCTTGGTCTTATCTTTCTTGATATTTAGCATGAAAATGTGCTATTGTTTTAAGTATAGGGAGATTGATACACCACAAATTTATGGTAAATTTTGGATTGAAATGAGTGGAGTTTATCAACTTATCTTGCATTTAATCACTGAAATAGCATAGTTTTGTGAACTTCTCCTAATTATGCTTGATGATTAAAAACATTCTTTTTAGACTCTTAAATTGCTAAATTTAATTCATTTTAATTCCATTCGATGCCTTGATATGTTTTTTGAGTGATTTCAAACTTAGAAGGTAAAGATTGGATTGAAGTGAAAAAAACATGCAAAGTAAAAAATTCATGAAGAAATGAAGTTTTGGAGCATTTCATGGTCATGCGTACGCGTGACTTGCACACTACAAGATTAATATTTATTTAAGGGAGTATTTTGGTGAAGGTTTCTAAAACCTCCACAATACATTTTATTTATGACAATTTAAAAAACCTCCATTAATAATTAATTAAAGTTAAATTTTAGAACAAAACCTAATTTTCCCAATTTTTCAAAATGTGAGACTGAGTTATGAGAGAGAGACCTTAAGTTTTCTACCGCCATTTTTGTTGTCCTTCTCACTGCCATTTTTGCCACCGGCACCGTTACCACTGTTGTGTCCATTGCAAGAGAGAGCTTCTGGATCAAGCCACCTCTTCTATCAACGTGTTTTCAAATCTATTCTTCTATACTGTTGTTGCTGCCACAGTGGAGTTTTTGCCGCTGTTGTTGCTGCCGTCGTTTTCATCACCACTACCATTATTTTTGCTGCCGCCATTTCTGCTGCCGTTGCCATGGTAGAACGCTTCTGGATCGAGCCACCTCCTCTATCAATGTATTTTCAGATCTGTTCGCTCCCAAGCTTTTTTTTCGATGCAACTTTCTCTCCCTCCATATTTCTGCTTTGAGCTGCCGCTGGTACTTCTTCGCTATTAGTTTGTTGATATCTCTTCTCTTTTAATAAATGTCATTTTATTTTGAAGAATTTCATTTTTCTCTTTATGTTTCTCTGCGTCTTTATTATTTTGCATTTGATTGTTTGCTATGATCATGATTCTCTATCTCTCTTTCAAATTGTAAATTATAATTACTTGATTAATTAATTGTTCTCTTATCCTATTAATTGACATTTTGATATGTTCCTGAAGATACAAATTAGTTTTCCATTTTTCAGAGTATATTGGTCCTTGCAAGTTGCAATATATACTATACTGGTTTATACTATACTGCTACTCTTTGATTTCAGTTCTTAATATGTTAATTTCTATTTTTTCATTTACAATATATAATATATGGAACACTACTTGTATAATCTGAGCATAATCTTCTTATATATGGTCCTTGTACAAAGCAAAAACTAAGGTACAAAGAGCTTGAGATAGATCCAACAATCTGGAACTGAGGATTTGATTGGCTTGTTGATCAAACCACATTAGCTTCCATCAGGTTCTTTATTATTTTCTTTATTATCTCTAGTATTTTTAAAATACTTTGTATATAGTTTATTCTTCATTATATCTAGTGTTTTTGGATCCCATTTGTTATTCTGTTTTTGTAGCCTTTGCTTGTGTATGTTTATTTTTCTCATTTTCTCTTTTTTTTTCTATGACTATTGCATTACTCATTGCTAATATGATTGCTTTGTTTACTAGTTGTAAGATATAAGGACATAGTGTCTCAAGCATTGTGAATAATTGTTCAATTTCAGTTGATGTCAATAATTTCAAATATTATGCCCATAATAATACAAGTTGAAAGTCCCAAACTTTTTAATCAAGTTTTGATCTTTGATGTAATCATAGCAGTAATCAAATCCTCATTTCCTGGGTTTTGAGCTGTATAAAAAAGGTGCAATTTTCCAATACTAATGTATAAAATATGTAATTTAAACATGAATTCTTTGTTATCCCCGATGGAGTGATGGTTATGTTTTCAAGCTAGCAATATCAGCAATCTCTTCCAACTATGCAATGGACTGTGGAAAAAGCTTTAATTAAAGCAACAAAACTTGAAAGGAAGTATCTACTATTGGTTGGTGCAGGCAAGACCGATACAGAAGTCCATGCCTGGGGTCAGGTCTGACTTTGTTCCTTTCATGTAGTTTTTAGTGGAAACCATTGAAAATTTTATAACTTACCATGTTGCAAAAAATGTGAATTTTACAAATAACTAGTGGTTGATGTATATAATTGTTAGAATCTTTTTCTTTAATTAATAAGAATGACAAGTTGAAGGTAGAAAATAGTTAACAAATAACCACATCTAACAAGTTGAATCTTTATTTTAACTATTGTGATGTGTCATTTGGCACTTGTTAGTGTAAGAGCAAGAGTCTAATTGGTGGTGTTAGGTGCGTGCCCTTAGATTTCCATTGACACACACCAAATTAAGGTCGTTGAAGTCAATCTTCTATAATCTCTATTTCCTACATACAAAACCCATAAAGTAATAATAGGCTTTTCTCTTCCCACGCACTTAACAAAGAAGTAGTAAGAAGCTGTTAATAAGTGGTATCTACAATGGGATCAGAGTCTCTTTCACTCAACACTCATCCACTTCTATTTCCAAATCCATTGCTAATAAGTGGTATCTGCTAATAATTGTTGATTTTGTATCATTCACTTCTAATGCACTCAAAAGCTTTTTCATTTCGATTAGATTTGTATTTTATTGGATATTGGTAACGGTAAATTGGTCATTATAGGATTTTGATTTGGCTATAATAATTAGTTATCTTGTTTTTGTGTTTGTGGATTGTTAATTTGAATGTCAACTTTGTCTATAAATTTGATTCAAATATGGTGCTAATGTCTAAAGAGGTATATATTTTATAATATGGAGTACCAATTCTTGATATTTTATCCATCTTTGGAGAATCAATGAGCGTTAAGTTGTTATTTTATTGTTGATCAATTCATGGTTTGTTGTTGTTATTTAATCAGTTTGATAGAGTAGCTAGATTGGATACCTATTTGAGTATGATGTGCAAGTATGTACACCACCAGATATTTTTTAGTTTTACTATCTTTTAGTTCTACACTGAGACTGTGTACAATGGTGTCATTTGATCTATGTAGCCGACTCCCATCTAGTGGGATAAGGCTTATTGTTATCATTGCTATGTGTTGGTGTTATCGAATATCAATAATATAATGAATGCTTTTGTTTCTTTGTTCAGTTTTCTTTCTAGCCTAAGAATTCTAAATTACTCACTTTGCATTGCAGCAAGATACTAACTTAGCGGTTTAATTCTGCAAAGACGTCGAAAGTAGATCACAAACAGTAGTTTCTGTATTTATATGCTTTCAGTTTGAAGTACTTATCTTGCTGTGTTTTCAAAATTTTTTATGTTATTAAATGAACTTTTTTCTATTTGCTTTTTTCCTTGTAACTAATTAACACACCAACTCAATAAGATGCTAAAAAAAATTAAAATGGCCTATTAATATGTATCTAATAGAACACTATGCCATTATTTAACACATGTAGCTATTGTTTGATTCAAGTAGCCATCCCGTTAGTGGAATTGTCTTAGATGTTCTATTCAAATTAAAAAAAACATTAGTAGAAAAAAAGAAAAAAATATTAAAGATTCATCTCTTAAATTTTTTAATAATAGGTTCAGGCATGCACATTATTGTTACCTTGATATGTTTCTCATAAAAGTTAATATATGTAAGACTCTTCAATTCTCAGACACTTATTTGGTAAAGCCTTCGATAGTCATAGATCCTTGCTTAATTTTAAATTCCAATTCGGTTATAAAATGATATAACTATATACAACTGTGGTGAATAATCCTTGTTTAGTACTTGAAATTCTTGTTTTATAATTCTTGTTAGCTGACGCCCAAAGCTATTCAGGGATATGTTGATTTTGGTCAATTTGACAACTACTTTGTTGCTGGTATAGGCCAATTTGACTTTGTTCAAGTAAGTTGTTACTACTTATTTTGTTTTTCAGGAAGAATAGGCATACTCCTTAGATTTCTAGTTATTTATAGAAGGAAATTATTGAATTTTTACGCCCTACTTTGTAGCTACTTGCTTGTTAGTATAAATGGTTATTATTAATCCACTCATCTTTTTTTGTCGCATAAACAATGTTGTAAATCTAAGAATCATACATGATTACACTGGTTAGATCCACTTAAATTAAATAATACAGTAAACTTTTGCTGTTTGTTCTCCTCTTTTTTTGTTCTAAATACCTTCTTTCTTCTTTCTTGAATCACTTTACTAACCTGTAGGAGTTCTATAACGGTGACTTGATGGATTGTGAGAAAAGTTATAATAAATTAAATTGATCATTTTGTATAATTGTGAGCAAAGTTAGGGTTGCAAACATTGAAAATGCTTGCATAATTGTGCAGGTATGAGTTCCAAGGTTCACCGGATGCATTCTCTCCATCAGTTTCAAGGTCTTTTGGGATTGCATTCATATTTTTATTTTGAGATTTTTATGTAATTAAAATTTTAGATGATATTGAAATATTGAAGTTGTTATTTTATTTTACTTTTTGAAGAAAAACAGTAATAGTTATGTATAATAATACCATATGCAATTATCTTTGGAACTATTGACGTTGAGAATTTTTTATATTTAGAATTATGTCTTATATTGAGGAATTGTGTTGTAAAAGATTTAGTTTTTTAAATTTTGATATTAAAAAATAAATTTTTAATTTGAGAATTTGTAAATGAGATGAGATTAATGAATGATTTGAAATAAAAAATAAATAATTACAGGATTTGTGGTGGTTTAAAAATCTCACAAAATAGTTAATTTGTGTTAAATTAAAAAAATTAATTTGTGAGGATTTTAAACTGCCACAAAAGTGATTTAAAACTGCCATAAAAGTTCAATATAAAACCCCCCACTAAACACACATAAAATCCCCCACTGAATAGATTGTGGAGGTTTTTAAAAACCACCACAAAAGACCTCGTGGCACCTCAAATTTTGGAAGTTTTAGAAACCCCCACAAATCATTTGGTGGGGGTTATAAACCTCAACAAATAAGAAAAAAACTGTCACAAATAAACAATAATCTTTTAGTGGCATTTCGCCTAACTTGCGCGTACACTTAGCAAATGCGTACGCATGACTGACGGCAGGTGGTTCACACATGGCTAGCGATTTCAAGGCCTTTTCAAGCCCAATTCTAACTCATTTCTGAAGTATTTCAAGCAAAACTCAAGAAGAATCAAGGGGAGAGCATTAGGATAGTTTTAGTGCCATGTTTTAACTCTTCTTTTTAGGATTTTAGGATTTTTAGTTTAGTCCCTAAATTTATGTTTTGATCTTGTTTTGATTTAGTTTTTCTTACTTTTTATTGTTCTAGCATCTTAATTCTCTTAGTTTTACTTGTTAATTTCTTTATTTTGTTTCTTTTAGTTTCATAAACCCTTGTAATTTTGGTTTTCTTAATGCAATTTGATATTTTATGCTTTCTTGATACTTGTTTGAGTTATTGTTATTGTTATCTTGCATTTGGTAGTTTTAGATTTTATTATTCTTGAAATTTTATCATGTTTTACTTTTATGCCTTCCAAGTATTTGTGAAAATACTTCTCTTAGTTTTAGGGTAGATTTTTGCACTCTTGCCTTGGAATTGAGTAATTGAGGTGACCTTGAGTCACTAATGTCCGAACTAATTGATAATTTAGAGATTTTTAATTAATCTCGTTTCCATTAACGAGTAAGACCTATGGATTGAGATTGATCAACCCCGGTTGACTTATCTCACTATTAGAGGTTGACTAATTGGGTTCGCTCTTATAATTATCATGTCATGATTAGTGACACGAGAGTTGTTGATGTCCAACATTGATTGGTGATTTAGGGTTGTTAGTTGTTCTTGTTTCCATTGACGAGTAAGACCTATGGATTAAGACTGACTGTGCCTATTAGACTTTCTCCCATTGTTGGAGATGACAGAGTAGGATTAACTCTAGGTAATTACCATGTTTGTGGTCAATGACTTGGATAGGAAGCCTTGATTCTTAATCCTTGCCAGGAATGTCTTTTAGCATTTATTTTTCCTTTAGTCGTTATCTTTACTATTTTGCAAATTAATTTCTTGCCTTTTTGTCTTCAAAACCCCTGTTTTCTCATAACCGATAATACGTGCACCTTACTGCAATTTCTTTGAGAGACTATCCGAGATCTAATACTCTCGGTTTTTATTGCTTTGCATTTGTATGAAACAAAATTAAACTTTAATTTGAGTCATTTGTTAGTTTGGAACTATACTACTGACGAAGCAATTCTTTTTGAGAAACTTTGAACCGACGTTTGGCTCGCGTCACATTTTCTATCCTTGATTACTTCTCTAAAATCTCTAAGCCTTGTCTCATTCTCTCAATTTCATTCTCCACTGTTTTTACTTCTAATTCACGATCCACAATTTTCTTGCCAAAGTTTGATTAATCTAGGGAGAAATTCAATTAAACGTTGCTTGCTTCAATTCGTTAATCTTCGCACTACAAAAAACATCACTTTTAGCGGCTATTTATTTTGTTTTTAGGGGCAATAAAAATAGCCGCTAATATATTTACCGGCAATTAGACATTAGCCGTCGTATGCTTTGCCGCTAAAAGGTTTTAGTGGCAATTATAACATTTGCCGGTAAAGACCTTTTTAATGGCCGCAAAAAATATAAATTTTTAACGGTCATTTTTTGGCAATTTATATGGCCACCAAAAGTAATTCTAATATTGCAATATTATTCACTTTTAGTGGCTATTACTATTGCCGCCAAAACCCATTTTACTGGCAATAAATATAGCCACTAAAAATAATTCTAAAATTGTAATATTATTCACTTTTAGTTGCCATTATTATTGTCGCTAAAATCTTAAGATTTTTTTTAATTATACTCACTCTTTTAGAAATAACCACCTATCATTTTTCTAAAATTTCAAATTATTTTTATCATTAATTATTATTATTATACATAATATAAATATACTAAAATTAATTACTACAACATAAAATATTTCATTAAATTAATTAAATATTTATACACAAAATTCTCTTGAAAAGTAATAAAGCATAATACAAATTTAAACAACACAAATACTACAAATCTATGTTACATCAATGATTAACACATAGTTAATGATCAAAAGAAAATAAATAGAGGCTAGCACAGATGCAATACAATAATACAACAGAGAGAATGAAGCAGAGTTCCCAATTGCTCAATTATATGAATCTTAAGAAACTCGTCAATGGCCTGACACTTAACTAACATGGTCACATTATAGCAAAGGACAGTTGTGGTTCTCTCGGAGAGTTTTTGAGTCTCCTTCTCTGCTACCTTGTTTTGTAGTGCAGCTATGCCTTTGTCTTTCTAGTCTCCTCGTGTTGGTAGTTGGTGTTGCTATCATGTCAATTCAAAACGATTAATGATGACACCTTGTTTTCAATGATAGTGTATTTCTTGGGAGAATGTCATGAGACATGGCACCCAAACAACTGAAACAAGCACAAATAGTTCGTCTTAAAAAGTAGAGTTTGCTAAAAAATAGACATTGACATCAATTTTTGGAGTATATTGTGAGATAAACGGCTTATGTAATTTAATCTAAATGTAAGCTTTATTCTCTTCACATAATTAGGCCTCAAATAATAAATAAGTTCCATTTCAAAATTTCCATAGCTAAAAAGTAGTGAACTGATATAATGTTTATCCACTTGAAATTTAACCATATTCATTCTAGAATAAGAATAGTTCAATGAAATATTCAAAATCCCAATGGCCAATATACTGCGTGCATTGATGAGTGTGAGCCAGTGGCCTCTTTCTGTCTCATGTAGTGAACATTATAATGCATTTATCTTTCTAGATGTTACCAAGATTCAGAAGAAATTGAACTCTACCAAAGCTATCATAAAACCATGAAAATTGGATCATGACAACCAACAAAGCAGACCCTTAAAGAAGAGATCATGGTAACTTGAGCCAGGAGAGCTCCACTTCTTCCTCGGATCCACAGTTAAAGCTGCAAAATGCTTTGTTATCTTTGCAAGTTATAAAATGTCACTTAAGCATCTCAAATGTGGTTTTGAAGTCTCACTTCTGACAAAATCAGTAAAGATAATGTTCCAACATTTTATTGTGCATTAGAAAGCTAATTTGAAACTAAGATCAGTGATGAGCGGATAATTTATACGCTTTTTGGCATTGTTTTTAGTGTGTTTTTAGTATGATCTAGTTAGTTTTTAGTATATTTTTATTAGTTTTTAGTTAAAATTCACTTTTCTGGACTTTACTATGAGTTTGTGTGTTTTTCTGTGATTTCAGGTATTTTCTGGCTGAAATTGAGGGACCTGAGCAAAAATCTGATCCAGAGACTGAAAAGGACTGCAGATGCTGTTGGATTCTGACCTCCCTGCATTCGAAGTGGATTTTCTGGAGCTACAGAAGCCCAATTGGCGCGCTCTCAACGGCGTTGGAAAGTAGACATCCTGGGCTTTCCAGCAATATATGATAGTCCATACTTTGCCCAAGATTTGATGGCCCAAACTGGCGTTCAAAGTTACCTTCAGATTTCCCAGCGTTAAACGCCGGAACTAGCACCAAAATGGGAGTTAAACGCCCAAACTAGCATAAAAGCTGGCGTTTAACTCCAAGAAGAGTCTCTACACGAAAATGCTTCAATGCTCAGCCCAAGCACACATCAAGTGGGCCCGGAAGTGGATTTTTATGACATTTACTCATCTTTGTAATTCTTAAGCTACTAGTTCCCTATAAGTAGGACCTTTGACTATTGTATTTTCATCTTGGTTCTTCTGGTTCCCTCTTTGGGACCGAAACCAATGATCACTCTTGTTCTTATGTATTTTCAATGGTGGAGTTTCTACACACCATAGATTAAGGTGTGGAGCTCTGCTGTACCTCGAGTATTAATGCAATTACTATTGTTCTTTTATTCAATTCCGCTTGTTCTTGTTCCAAGATATCACTTGTTCTTCAACTTGACGAATGTGATGATCCGTGACACTCATCATCATTCTCACCTATGAACATGTGACTGACAACCACCTCCGTTCTACCTTAGATTGGGTGAATATCTCTTGGATTCCTGATACACGATGCATGGTTGATCGCCTGACAACCGAGCGCTCGCCTGACAAACGAGCCAGCCATTCCGTGAGATCAGAGTCTTCGTGGTATATGCAAGAACTGATGGCAGCATTCAAGAGAATCCGGAAGGTCTAACCTTGTCTGTGGTATTCTGAGTAGGATTCAATGATTGAATGACTGTGACGTGCTTCAAACTCCTGAGGGCGGGGCGTTAGTGACAGACGCAAAAGAATCACTGGATTCTATTCCGGCCCGATCGAGAACCGACAGCTGGATAGCCGTGCCGTGACAGGGTGCGTTGAACATTTCCACTGAGAGGATGGGAGGTAGCCACTGACAACGGTGAAACCCTTGCATAGGCTTGCCATGGAAAGGAGTAAGAAGGATTGGATGAAGACAGTAGGAAAGCAGAGAGACGGAGGGGACCCAGCATCTTCATCATCTATACCCATTTGAGTCTGCCTGACTAAGATTTACAGGGTGACCATAGCTTGCTTCATACCAACAATCTCCGTGGGATCGACCCTTACTCGCGTAAGGTTTATTACTTGGACGACCCAGTGCACTTGCTGGTTAGTTGTGCGAAGTTGTAGTGATCACGATTTCGTGCACCAAGTTTTTGGCGCCGTTGCCGGGGATTGTTTCGTGTATGGACAACTGACGGTTCATCTTGTTGCTTAGATTAGGTATTTATCTTCAGAGTTCTTGAGAATGAATTCTAGTGTTTCAAGGTGATGTTCTTATCATCACCAAAGCTGATTGATTCTCATCAATTTAGCTCTTGAATGTAATGTCCTGCTGAAGCTTGGCTAGCCATGTCTAATTTCTTTAGATTAAAGCTTTAGACTAACATTGCATGATTCCTGGAATTCTCATTAAGAATTTTGATACCTTTATTTTCTTTTCCACTCAATTTTCGAAAAAGCACAAAAAAAAATTACAAAATCATAAAAACCAAAAAAAAAAATATTTTAAGTTTCTTGTTTGAGTCCAGTGTCTTATTTTAAGTTTGGTGTCTTGCATGCATTGTTTATTTGATCTTGGTTCTATTTTCAAGTCAATAGTACAGGGAACTGAAGATTTAGAACATGCAGCAGAGGAATTACACAGAAAAAGCTGGGCGTTCAAAACGCCCAGTGAAGAAGGACAGACTGGCGTTTAAACACCAGCCAGGGTGCCTGGTTGGGCGTTTAACGCCCAAAAAGGTAGTGCATTGGGCGTTAAACGCCAGAATGTGCACCATTCTGGGCGTTTAACGCCAAGATGGCACAAGAGGGAAGATTTTGTTTTCAAATCAATTTTTTTCAAGTTTTCAAAATTTTTCAAAATCAAATCTTTTTCAAATCAAATCTTTTCAATCAAATCTTTTTCAAAATCAATTTCTTTCCTTTTTCAAAGATACTTGCTAACAATTAATGATTTGATTGAACATTTTAAGTATGTTGTCTTTTCTGTTGAGAAAGGTTTAATGTTTGAATCATATCTTTTCTTGTTAGCCAAGTCATTAATTTTAAAATCAAATCTTTTTAAAATTGTTTTCAAATCATATCTTTTCAATCATATCTTTTTAATCACATCTTTTTCAAAATAGTTTTCAATCATATCTTTTTAAATTCTAATTTCAAAATCTTTTTCTAAAATTACTTGATTTCTTCTCCATTTTTAGTTTTCGAAAATCAATTCAAGTTTTTCAAAATGTTTTTAAAATCTTTTACCTAATTTTCGAAAATTTCTTCCCCCCTTCTCACATCCTTCTATTTATGGAGTAACACTCCTCCTCAATGCACAATTCGAACTCTATCTCACTAAGTTCGAATTCTCTACTTCTTCCTTCTATTTTTCTTTTCTTCTGACACCTCAAGGAATCTCTATACTGTGACATAGAGGATTCCATATTTTCTTGTTCTTTTCTCTTTCATATGAGCAGGAACAAAGACAAAGGCATTCTTATTGAAGCTGACCCTGAACCTGAAAGGACCTTGAAGCGAAAGCTAAGAGAAGCTAAGGCACAACTCTCTATAGAGGACCTGACAGAAATCTTCAAAGAAGAAGAACCCATGGCAGCCGAAAATAACAACAATGCCAACAATGCAAGGAAGGTGCTGGGTGACTTTACTGCACCTACTCCCGACTTCTATGGGAGAAGCATCTCTATCCCTGCCATTGGAGCAAACAACTTTGAGCTTAAGCCTCAATTAGTTTCTCTAATGCAACAGAATTGCAAGTTCCATGGACTTCCATTGGAAGATCCTCATCAGTTTTTAGCTGAATTCTTGCAAATCTGTGACACTGTCAAGACTAATGGGGTTGACCCTGAGGTCTACAGACTTATGCTATTCCCTTTTGCTGTAAGAGACAGAGCTAGAATATGGTTGGACTTACAACCTAAAGACAGCCTGAACTCTTGGGAAAAGCTAGTCAATGCCTTCTTGGCAAAGTTTTTTCCACCTCAAAAATTGAGTAAGCTTAGAGTGGAAGTCCAAACATTCAGACAAAAGGATGGAGAATCCCTCTATGAAGCTTGGGAAAGATACAAACAATTAATCAGAAAATGTCCTTCTGACATGCTTTCTGAATGGAGCATCATAGGTATTTTCTATGATGGTCTCTCTGAACTATCCAAGATGTCTTTGGATAGCTCTGCTAGAGGATCTCTTCATCTGAAGAAGACGCCTACAGAAGCTCAAGAACTAATTGAAATGGTTGCAAATAACCAATTCATGTACACTTCTGAAAGGAATCCTGTGAACAATGGGACTAATCAGAAGAAAAGAGTTCTTGAGATTGATACTCTGAATGCCATATTGGCTCAGAACAAAATATTGACTCAGCAAGTCAATTTGATTTCTCAAAGTCTGTCTGGAATGCAAAATGCACCAAGCAGTACTAAGGATGCTTCATCTGAAGAAGAAGCTTATGATCCTGAGAACCCTTCAATGGAAGAGGTGAATTACATGGGAGAACCCTATGGAAACACCTATAATTCTTCATGGAGAAATCACCCAAATTTCTCATGGAAGGATCAAGAGAGACCTCAACAAGGTTTCAATAACAATAATGGTGGAAGAAACAGGTTTAGCAATGGCAAGCCTTTTTCATCATCTTCTCAGCAACAGACAGAGAATTCTAAGCAGAACCACTCTGACTTAGCAACCATGGTCTCTGATCTAATCAAAACCACTCAAAGTTTCATGACTGAAACAAGGTCCTCCATTAGAAATTTAGAGGCACAAGTGGGACAGCTGAGCAAGAAAATTACTGAACTCCGTTCTAGTACTCTTCCAAGCAATACAGAAGAAAATCCAAAAGGAGAGTGCAAGGCCATCAACATGGCCGAATTTGGAGAGGAAGGAGAAGAAGTGAACGCCACTGAGGAAGACCTCAATGGGCGTGCACTAGCCTCCACTGGGTTCCCCAATGAGGAACCATGGGAATCTGAGGCTCAAAATGAGACCATAGAGATTCCATTGGACCTACTTCTGCCATTCATGAGCTCTGATGAGTATTCTTCCTCTGAAGAGGATGAGTATGTCACTGAAGAGCAAGTTGCTAAATACCTTGGAGCAATCATGAAGCTAAATGACAAGTTATTTGGAAATGAGACTTGGGAGAACAAACCTCCTTTGCTCACCAAAGAACTGGATGACTTGTCTAGGCAGAAATTACCTCAAAAGAGACAAGATCCTGGGAAGTTTTCAATACCTTGTACCATAGGCACCATGACCTTCAAGAAGGCTCTATGTGACTTAGGGTCAAGTGTAAACCTCATGCCTCTCTCTGTAATGGAGAAGCTAGGGATCTTTGAGGTGCAAGCTGCAAGAATCTCACTAGAGATGGCAGACAATTCAAGAAAACAAGCTTATGGACTTGTAGAGGATGTTCTGGTGAAAATTGATGACCATTACATCCCTGCTGATTTCATAGTCCTAGAGACTGGGAAGTGCATGGATGAATCCATCATCCTTGGCAGACCCTTCCTAGCCACAGCAAAGGCTGTGATTGATGTTGATAGAGGTGAACTGATCATTCAAGTGAATGAAGAATCCTTTGTGTTTAAGGCTCAAGGATATCCCTCTGTCACCATGGAGAGGAAGCATGAAGAGCTTCTCTCAAGACAGAGTCAAACAGAGCCCCCACAATCAAACTCTAAGTTTGGTGTTGGGAGGCCACAACCAAACTCTAAAGTTTGGTGTTGAACCCCCACATTCAAACTCTAAGTTTGGTGTTGGAAGGTTCCAACATTGCTCTGGGCATTTGTGAGGCTCCATGAGAGCCCACTGTCAAGCTACTGACATTAAAAAAGCGCTTGTTGGGAGGCAACCCAATGTTATATTTTATCTATTTTCCTTTGTTATTTTATGTTTTCTGTAGGTTGATGATCATGAGAAGTCACAAAATCAATTGAAAAAGCAAAAACAGAATGAAAAACAGAAAGAAAAACAGCACACCCTGGAGGAAGATGTTGCTGGCGTTTAAACGCCAGTAAGGCTAGCAGTTAGGCGTTTAACGCCCAGTCTGGCACCATTCTGGGCGTTTAACGCCAGAAAGGGGCACCAGACTGGCGTTAAACGCGAGGAAAGGGCAAGAACCTGGCGTTAAACGCTAGAAATGGGCACCAGCCCGGCGTTTAACGCTAGATTTGGCACAAAACGCAAATTTTCTTGCCATTGGGTGCAGGGATGACTTTTCCTTGACACCTCAGGATCTGTGGACCCCACAGGATCCCCACCAACCCCACCACCCTCTTTCTTCTTCACCCATTCACCAATCACCTCAACACCTTGGTGCACGAATTTGTAATCCGCACAACTAACCAGCAAGTGCACTGGGTCGTCCAAGTAATACCTTACGTGAGTAAGGGTCGATCCCACGGAGATTATTGGTTTGAAGCAAGCTATATTTATTTTATTATTCTTAGTCAGGAAGCCAATAGGATTAAAAGTGAAATTACTAGATTTGATTATAAAAATAAAAGAGAATAACAGTGTTACTTGTTGTGCAGTAATGAGAAATATGTTGGAGTTTTGGAGATGCTTTATCCTTTGAACTTCAACTCTTCCTTGAAATCCTTCAACACACGCAAGGTCCTTCCATGGCAAGCTCTATGTAGGGTGTCACCGTTGTCAATGGCTACCTCCCATCCTCTCAGTGAAAACGTTCCTATGCTCTGTCACAGCATGGCTAATCATCTGTCGGTTCTCAATCAGGTTGGAATAGAATCCATTGATTCTTTTGCGTCTGTCACTAACGCCCAGCCTTCAGGAGTTTGAAGCTCGTCACAGTCATTCAATCCCAGAATCCTACTCGGAATACCACAGACAAGGTTTAGACTTTCCGGATTCTCATGAATGCCGCCATCAATCCGGCTTATACCACGAAGATTCTGCGTACTGAATCTAAGAGATACTCATTCAGTCTGATGTAGAACGGAAGTGGTTGTCAGGCACACGTTCATGGGTTGGGGAAGGTGATGAGTGTCACGGATCATCACCTTCTCCATAATTAAGCGCGAATGAACATCTTAGATAAGAACAAGCGTGTTTGAATGGAAAAACAAAGGAATTGTATTAATTCATCGAGACGCTGCAGAGCTCCTCACCCCCAACAATGGAGTTTAGAGACTCATGCCGTCAAAAAATATGGTATTCATATCTGAAAAATGTCATGAGGTACAAGATAAGTCTCTAAAAGTTGTTTAAATAGTAAACTAGTAACCTAGGTTTACAGAAAATGAGTAAACAAAGATAATTGGTGCAGAAATCCACTTCTGGGGCCCACTTGGTGTGTGCTGGGGCTGAGACTAAAGCTATCCACGAGTAGAGGCCTTTCTTGGCGTTAAACTCCAGGTTATGACGTGTTTTGGGCGTTCAACTCCGGATCATGACGTTTTTCTGGCGTTTAACTCCAGACAGCAGCATGAACTTGGCGTTCAACGCCAAGTTACGTCGTCTATCTTCGCGCAAAGTATGGACTATTATATATTGCTGGAAAGCCCTGGATGTCTACTTTCCAACGCCGTTGAGAGCGCGTCAATTGGACTCCTGTAGCTCCAGCAAATCCATTTCGAGTGCAGGGAGGTCAGGATCCAACAGCATCAGCAGTCCTTTTTCAGCCTAAGTCAGATTTTTGCTCAGCTTCCTCAATTTCAGCCAGAAAATACCTGAAATCACAGAAAAATACACACACTCATAGTAAAGTCCAGAAATATGATTTTTGCCTAAAAACTAATAATATTTAACTAAAAACTAATTAAAACATGCTAAAATCTACATGAAATTACCCCCAAAAAGCGTATAAAATATCCGCTCATCACAACACCAAACTTAAACTGTTGCTTGTCCTCAAGCAACTAGATAAATAAAATAGGATGAAAAGAAATTAAGAAACAATAATATCTCAGAGTTTCAAGTGAAGCTCAGATTCTAATTAGATGAGCGGGGCTAGTAGCTTTTTGCTTCTGAACAGTTTTGGCATCTCACTTTATCCTTTGAAATTCAGAATGGTTGGCATCCATAGGAACTCAGAATTCAGATAGTATTATTGATTCTCCGAGTTTAGTATGTTGATTCTTGAACACAGCTACTTTATGAGTCTTGGCCGTGGCCCTAAGCACTTTGTTTTCCAGTATTACCACCGGATACATAAATGCCACAGACACATAATTGGGTGAACCTTTTCAGATTGTGACTCAGCTTTGCTAGAGTCCCCAATTAGAGGTGTCCAGAGTTCTTAAGCACACTCTTTTGCTTTGGATCACGACTTTAACCACTCAGTCTCAAGCTCTTCACTTGGACCTGCATGCCACAAGCACATGGTTAGGGACAGCTTGATTTAGCCGCTTAGGCCTGGATTTATTTCCTTGGGCCCTCCTATCCATTAATGCTCAAAGCCTTGGATCCTTTTCACCCTTGCCTTTTGGTTTTAAGGGCTGTTTGGCTTTTATTCTTTTTGATCCAAATATTATTTTTTTTTTCCGCAAGAAATTTTTTTGTTTTTTTTTTCACTGCTTTTTCTTGCTTCAAGAATCAATTTCATGATTTTTCAGATCATCAATAACATTTCTCTTGTTCATCATTCTTTCAGGAGCCAACAATTTTAACATTCATAAAATTCAATATCAAAAATATGCACTGTTCAAGCATTCATTCAGAAGACAAAAAGTATTGCCACCACATATAAATAATTAGAATTTTCCTTATTAAGAACTCGAAAAAATTAAATTGCCTCTTTATTCTACAAATCTACTATTTTATTCATGTTTGATGATGATGAGAAAAATAAGTTATAACTTAATTGGAAATAAAGCCAAAATAGATATGCTAATTACTACTACTCCTATATAACTTCTAAGGTAAAATCCTATAATAATACTATCACAGAGTTAAAGCTAGAATTAGAACTTAACAACCTGTATTTTGGGAAGTGGATGTTCCTCTAGTCTGTGGGGTGCCTTCAAGAATTAATTTCTGACGCTTCAGCTCCCTTAAGTTCACATCCTTGCTCTTCCTGTTCTCTTAGGTGCCATGATCTTAATGAGTTTTAACTCAGTGATCATGGCAAATCACACCAAACTTAGAGGTTCGCTTGTCCTCAAGCAAAAGAAAGGAAAGGAGAGGAGTAGAAGGAAAGGCAGTTTCGAAAAAAGATAAGATGAGTTGAAAAAGATATGAGAAGAAATTAAAAATATTTGAAAAAGAATTGGATTGGAAAAAGATTTGTGTTTATGAATTAAGATACATTTGATATTTTTGAAAAAGGGATTTTAGAAATTAGGGTTCTTAGAAAACCAATTTGATTTTGAAGAATGACATTTTGAAACATGTTTATGCAAGAAATCATGAATTGAAACATAAAAATTTAGAAAAATTGTAAAGAAAAACGAATTTTACCTCCTCCCCACCATCCTGGCGTTAAACGCCCAAACGATGCATGTTTTGGGCGTTTAACGCCCAAATGCTGCTTCTCCTGGGCGTTCAACGCCCAGCTGATGCTTCTTTCTGGCGTTGAACGCCAGGAAGTCCTTTGTCACTGGGCGTTTTTCTGAACGCCCAGGATGCTAACACTCTGGCGTTAAACGCCCAGAAGGTGCTTCTTTCTGGCGTTCAACGCCCAGAAGATGCTCCTTTCTGGCGTTTAACGCCCAGATGGCTACCCTTACTGGCGTTGAACGCCCAGTGGGTGCTTCTTTTGGGCGTTCAACGCCCAAAATCTTTCTTACTGGCTTTTTCACGCCAGTGAGCTTCCAAATTTCCCTGTAACTCTGTAAATTCAATCAATTGCTATTTTTACCCTTTGAAGATACTTGGATACATACCTGTAAAAAAAGAAAATTTATTTAATTAGTAAATAAACTTTGTAAATGGCTGGGTTGCCTCCCAGCAAGCGCTTCTTTATTGTCTTTAGCTGGACTACCACTGAGTTCTAATCAAGTCTCAGTTTCGAGCATTCTTGCTCGAAGTTACTTTCAAGATAATGTTTAATTCTCTGTCTATTAACAATGAACTTTTTGTTGGATTCATTATCCTGAAGCTCTACGTATCCATATGGTGATACGCTTGTAATCACATATGGACCTCTCCACCGGGATTTTAATTTCCCGGGGAATATTTTGAGCCTGGAATTAAATAGCAGAACTTTCTGCCCTGGCTCAAAGACTCTGGATGACAATTTCTTATCATGCCATCTTTTTGCTTTCTCTTTGTAAATTTTTGCATTCTCGAAAGCATTGAGTCTAAATTCCTCTAGCTCATTTAACTGAAGCAATCGTTTTTCTCCAGCTAATTTGGCATCAAGGTTTAGGAATCTGGTTGCCCAATAGGCCTTGTGTTCCAGTTCCACTGGCAAGTGACATGCCTTTCCATACACAAGCTGGTATGGAGAGGTCCCTATAGGGGTCTTGAATGCTGTTCTGTATGCCCACAGGGCATCATCCAAGCTTCTTGCCCAATCCCTTCTACGGTTAATTACAGTCCGTTCCAGGATTCTTTTGAGTTCTCTATTTGAGACTTCAGCTTGCCCATTAGTTTGTGGGTGATATGGAGTAGCTACCCTGTGGCTAACACCATAACGCACCAGAGCAGAGTAAAGCTGTTTATTGCAGAAATGAGTGCCCCCATCACTGATTAACACTCTAGGGATACCAAATCTGCTGAAGATGTGTTTCTGGAGGAATTTTAACACTGTTTTAGTGTCATTGGTGGGTGTTGCAATAGCCTCCACCCATTTGGATACATAATCCACCGCCACCAGAATATAAGTGTTTGAGTATGATGGTGGGAAGGGTCCCATGAAGTCAATGCCCCATACATCAAACAACTCAATCTTCAAGATCCCTTGCTGAGGCATGGCGTAACTGTGAGGTAGATTGCCAGATCTTTGGCAACTGTCACAATTAAGTACATACACTCGGGAGTCTTTATAGAGAGTAGGCCAGTAGAAGCCACTTTGGAGGACTCTTGTGGCTGTTCGCTCACTTCCAAAGTGTCCTCCATACTGTGATCCATGGCAGTGCCATAGGATCTTCTGTGCTTCTTCCTTAGGCACACATCTACGGATTACTCCGTCTGCACATCTCTTAAAGAGATACGGCTCATCCCAAAGATAATACTTTGCATCCGTGATCAGCTTCTTTATTTGCTGTCTACTGTACTCTTTGGGTATAAATCTCACTGCCTTGTAGTTTGCAATATCTGCAAACCATGGCACTTCCTGGATGGCATAGAGTTGCTCATCTGGAAAGGTTTCAGAAATCTCAGTGAGAGGGAGGGACGCCCCTTCCACTGGTTCTATTCGGGACAGGTGATCTGCTACTTGATTCTCTGTCCCTTTTCTGTCTCTTATTTCTATATCAAACTCCTGCAGGAGCAGCACCCATCTTATAAGTCTGGGTTTTGAATCCTGCTTTGTGAGTAGATATTTAAGAGCCGCATGATCTGTATACACAATCACTTTTGATCATACTAGATAGGATCTGAATTTGTCAATGGCGTAAACCACTGCAAGTAGCTCTTTTTCTGTGGTTGTGTAATTTTTCTGTGCATCATTTAAAACACGGCTGGCATAGTAAATGACGTGCAGAAGCTTGTCATGCCTTTGTCCCAACACTGCACCAATGGCATGGTCACTGGCATCACACATTAATTCAAATGGCAATACCCAGTTTGGTGCAGAGATGATTGGTGCTGAGACCAATTTAGCTTTCAGGGTCTCAAATGCCTGCAGACACTCTTTATCAAAGATAAATGGCGTGTCAGCAGCTAGCAGGTTGCTTAGAGGTTTGGTGATTTTTGAAAAATCCTTTATAAACCTCCTGTAGAATCCTGCATGCCCCAGAAAGCTTCTGATTGCCTTAACATTGGTGGGTGGTGGTAATTTTTCAATTACTTCCACTTTAGCTTGATCCACCTCTATTCCCTTGTTTGAGATTTTGTGCCCAAGGACAATTCCTTCAGTCACCATAAAGTGACACTTTTCCCAGTTTAAAACCAGGTTGGTCTCTTGGCATCTCTTTAAAACCAGTGCTAAATGGTTAAGGCAGGAGCTGAATGAGTCTCCAAACACTAAAAAGTCATCCATGAAGACTTCTAGAAATTTTTCCACCATATCAGAGAAAATTGAGAGCATGCACCTCTGAAAGGTTGCAGGTGCATTACACAGGCCAAATGGCATCCTTCTGTATGCAAATACTCCTGATGGGCATGTGAATGCCGTTTTCTCCTGATCTTGGGGATCTACTGCAATTTGATTATAACCTGAATATCCATCCAGGAAGCAGTAGTATTCATGACCTGCTAGTCTTTCTAGCATCTGGTCTATGAATGGTAAAGGAAAGTGATCCTTTCTGGTGGCTGTATTGAGCCTTCTGTAATCAATACACATACGCCACCCTGTAACTGTTCTTGTAGGAACCAGTTCATTTTTTTCATTATGAACCACTGTCATGCCACCTTTCTTAGGGACGACTTGGACAGGGCTCACCCAGGGGCTGTCAGAAATAGGATAAATAATCCCAGCCTCTAGTAATTTAGTGACCTCTTTCTGCACTACTTCCTTCATGGCTGGTTTCAGCCGCCTTTGTGGTTGAACCACTGGCTTGGCGTCACCCTCCAGTAAGATCTTGTGCATGCATCTAGCTGGGCTAATGCCCTTAAGATCACTGATGGACCACCCAAGAGCTGTCTTGTGTGTCCTTAGCACTTGAATTAGTGCTTCCTCTTCCTGTGGCTCTAAGGTAGAGCTTATGATTACAGGAAAGGTATCACCTTCTCCCAAGAATGCATATTTTAAGGAGGGTGGTAATGGTTTGAGCTCGGGTTTAGGAGGTTTCTCCTCTTCCTGAGGGATTTTCAGAGGTTCTACTATTTTCTCTGACTCCTCCGGATCAGGCTGAACGTCTTTAAAGATGTCCTCTAGCTCTGATTCGAGACTCTCAGCCATATTGACCTCTCTTACCAGAGAGTCAATAATATCAACACTCATGCAGTCATTTGGGGTGTCTGGATGTTGCATGGCTTTGACAACATTCAACTTGAACTCCTCCTCATTGACTCTCAAGGTTACTTCCCCTTTTTGGACGTCAATAAGGGTTCGGCCAGTTGCTAGGAAAGGCCTTCCTAGAATGAGAGTTGCACTCTTGTGCTCCTCCATTTCCAGCACCACAAAGTCAGTAGGAAAGGCAAATGGCCCAACATTGACAATCATGTCTTCAATCACGCCTGATGGGTATTTAATGGAGCCATCAGCAAGTTGAAGACATATCCTAGTTGGTTTGATTTCTTCAGTTAAACCAAGCTTTCTGATAGTAGATGCAGGTATTAGGTTGATACTTGCCCCAAGATCACATAAAGCTTGCTTGGTGCAAGTGCCCTCTAATGTGCATGGTATCATAAAGCTCCCAGGATCTTTAAGCTTCTCAGGTAAGCTTTTCAGAATGACTGCACTGCATTCTTCAGTGAGGTAAACTTTTTCAGTGTCCCTCCAATCCTTCTTATGACTTAAGATCTCTTTCATGAACTTAGCATAAGAGGGTATTTGCTCAAGTGCTTCTGCAAACGGAATCTTTATTTCAAGAGTCCTGAGATAGTCTGCAAAGCGGGCAAATTGCTTATCCTGTTCCGCTTGGCGGAGTTTTTGAGGATAAGGCATTTTGGCTTTGTATTCCTCAACCTTAGTTGCTGCAGGTTTATTACCTACGGAAGTGGGTTGGGAAGCCTTTTTAGAAAGGTTGTTATCAGCACTTGTATGTGACTGATTTCCCACTGGTATTTGAATGCCAGTGGTGGGAGCTGGAGTGGCGTTAGACGCCACTTCCTTGTTTGTTACTGGCGTTTGAACGCCAGAACCATGCTCCCTTTGGGCGTTCAACGCCGGATTCATGCTTGTTTCTGGCGTTGAACGCCAGGAATGAGCATGGTCTGGGCGTTCAGCGCCAGCTTTATTCCTCTCTGGGCTCTGATTGTCCTCAGAGGGATTTTGAGTATCCATCTGTTCATTTCTTGGTTTCCTGCTGCTTTGAAGTGAGGTATTTAATGTTTTCCCACTTCTTAATTGAACTGCTTGACATTCTTCTGTTATTTGTTTTGACAGTTGCTTTTCTGTCTGCTTTAATTGTGCTTCCATGTTCCTGTTGGCCATTCTTGTTTCCTGTAATATTTCCTTAAATTCGGCTAGCTGCTGAGTTAGAAAGTCTAATTGCTGATTGAATTCATTAGCCTGATCCACCGGACTGAGTTCAGCAGTTACTGTTTTAGCTTCTTCTTTCATGGAAGATTCACTGCTTAGGTACAGATGTTGATTTCTGGCAACTGTGTCAATAAGCTCTTGAGCCTCTTCAATTGTTTTTCTCATATGTATAGATCCACCAGCTGAGTGGTCTAGAGAAATCTGAGCTTTTTCTGTAAGCCCGTAGTAGAAGATGTCTAATTGTACCCATTCTGAAAATATTTCAGAGGGGCATCTTCTTAGCATCTCTCTGTATCTTTCCCAGGCATCATAAAGGGATTCATTATCTCCTTGTTTGAAGCCTTGGATGCTTAGCCGTAGCTGTGTCATCCGTTTTGGAGGGAAATAGTGATTCAGGAATTTTTCTGACAGCTGTTTCCATGTTTTTATGCTGTTCTTAGGCTGGTTATTTAACCATCTCTTAGCTTGATCTTTTACAGCAAATGGAAACAGTAATAATCTGTAGACATCCTGATCTACTTCCTTATCATGTACTGTGTCAGCAATTTGTAAAAATTGTGCCAGAAATTCTGTAGGTTCTTCCTGTGGAAGACCGGAATACTGGCAGTTTTGCTGCACCATGATAATGAGCTGAGGATTCAACTCAAAGCTACTAACTCCAATGGAGGGTATACAGATACTACTCCCATATGAAGCAGTAGTGGGGTTAGTATATGACCCTAGAGTCCTCATGGACTGTTCATTTCCGCTTATGTCCATGTTGGAGTAAAGGGGTAATGTGGATTTAAATTTTTAGTTTATAAATAAAAAAAATTCGAAATAAAATAACAATCAAAATAAAAATAAGATAAAATAAGAAAATTAAAATAAAAATAAAAAAAGTAATAAGAATTTGAAAATATTTTATGAAGATTTTTGAAAAAGTGAGGAGAGAGAAAGTGGTTAGGCTATTTTTGAAAAAGATAAATTTTTTTTTTTAAAAAAAAACTTAAAAAGATAAGAATTGAAAAATTTTAAAATTGAAATCTGAATTTTTATAAAAAATTTTCGAAAAAATAGTTCAAAATTAGTTAGAAAAGATATTTTTTTGAATTTTGAATTTTATGATGAAAGAGAAAAACACATAAAAGACACAAGACTTAAAATTTTTAGATCTAATGCTCCTTATTTTCGAAAATTTTGGAGGGAAAACACCAAGGAACACCAAACTTAAAAATTTTAAGATCAAGACACAAGAAAAACTCAAGAACACCTTGAAGATTCACAAGAACACCAAGAACAAAAGGAAGAACACCAAACTTAAAATTTTTAGAAAACTTTAATAAAATTTTCGAAAATTATGAAAAGATTAACAAGAAAACACCAAACTTAAAGTTTAGCACAAGATTAAATCAAGAAAAATTATTTTTGAAAAAGGTTCCAAAGCGTATACCCAATTATCAAGAATATAAACCAATACTCTAGCCAATTGGGAATAAATGTAACACTTGTTCTAGATATTCCAATTAATACTTTAAAAAGAACACAAGTGAAACAAGAAAAGACACAAAGCAAGAAAAACTCAAGATCAAACAAGAAAAATAAGCAAGAACAACTTGAAGATCAATGAAGAACAAAGAACACAAGTCGAAAATTTTAAAGAAAAAGATGAGATATGCAATTGACACCAAACTTAGAACAAGACTCTAAACTCACGAAAATTAGTAATTAATTAAAAGAAAAATAATAAATTTTGAAAAGAAATTTTTTTTTTTGAAAAGAAACTATCCTATCAAGATTTAATGACTCTATAACAATAAAAAATAAAAATAAATTATTCCTAATCTAAGAAATAAAATAAACTTTTAGTTGTTCAAACTCGAATAATCCCCGGCAACGGCGCCAAAAACTTGGTGCACGAATTTGTAATCCGCACAACTAACCAGCAAGTGCACTAGGTCGTCCAAGTAATACGTTACGTGAGTAAGGGTCGATCCCACGGAGATTATTGGTTTGAAGCAAGCTATATTTATTTTATTATTCTTAGTCAAGAAGCCAATAGGATTAAAAGTGAAATTACTAGATTTGATTATAAAAATAAAAGAGAATAACAGTGTTACTTGTTGTGCAGTAATGAGAAATATGTTGGAGTTTTGGAGATGCTTTATCCTTTGAACTTCAACTCTTCCTTGAAATCCTTCAACACACGCAAGGTCCTTCCATGGCAAGCTCTATGTAGGGTGTCACCGTTGTCAATGGCTACCTCCCATCCTCTCAGTGAAAACGTTCCTATGCTCTGTCACAGCATGGCTAATCATCTGTCGGTTCTCAATCAGGTTGGAATAGAATCCATTGATTCTTTTGCGTCTGTCACTAACGCCCAGCCTTCAGGAGTTTGAAGCTCGTCACAGTCATTCAATCCCAGAATCCTACTCGGAATACCACAGACAAGGTTTAGACTTTCCGGATTCTCATGAATGCCGCCATCAATCCGGCTTATACCACGAAGATTCTGCGTACTGAATCTAAGAGATACTCATTCAGTCTGATGTAGAACGGAAGTGGTTGTCAGGCACACGTTCATGGGTTGGGGAAGGTGATGAGTGTCACGGATCATCACCTTCTCCATAATTAAGCGCGAATGAACATCTTAGATAAGAACAAGCGTGTTTGAATGGAAAAACAAAGGAATTGTATTAATTCATCGAGACGCTGCAGAGCTCCTCACCCCCAACAATGGAGTTTAGAGACTCATGCCGTCAAAAAATATGGTATTCATATCTGAAAAATGTCATGAGGTACAAGATAAGTCTCTAAAAGTTGTTTAAATAGTAAACTAGTAACCTAGGTTTACAGAAAATGAGTAAACAAAGATAATTGGTGCAGAAATCCACTTCTGGGGCCCACTTGGTGTGTGCTGGGGCTGAGACTAAAGCTATCCACGAGTAGAGGCCTTTCTTGGCGTTAAACTCCAGGTTATGACGTGTTTTGGGCGTTCAACTCCGGATCATGACGTTTTTCTGGCGTTTAACTCCAGACAGCAGCATGAACTTGGCGTTCAACGCCAAGTTACGTCGTCTATCTTCGCGCAAAGTATGGACTATTATATATTGCTGGAAAGCCCTGGATGTCTACTTTCCAACGCCGTTGAGAGCGCGTCAATTGGACTTCTGTAGCTCCAGCAAATCCATTTCGAGTGCAGGGAGGTCAGGATCCAACAGCATCAGCAGTCCTTTTTCAGCCTAAGTCAGATTTTTGCTCAGCTTCCTCAATTTCAGCCAGAAAATACCTGAAATCACAGAAAAATACACACACTCATAGTAAAGTCCAGAAATATAATTTTTGCCTAAAAACTAATAATATTTAACTAAAAACTAATTAAAACATGCTAAAATCTACATGAAATTACCCCCAAAAAGCGTATAAAATATCTGCTCATCACACCTCTTCCCCAAAAACCCTTCACCTATCAAATCCCATCTTTCTCTTCACCACTCACATCCATCCTTCATAAAACCCCACCTACCTCACCCTTCAAATTCAAACCACTTTCCCTCCCAAACCCACCCATACATGACCGAACCATGAGCCCCCCTCTCCTATATAAACCCTTCTTCACTCCTTCATTTTCACACAACCTAAACACCACTTCTCCACCTCTTTGGCCGAACACAAAGCCATTCCCTCTCCTCCATTTTCTTCTTCTTCTACTCTCTTCTTTCTTCTTTTGCTCGAGGACGAGCAAACCTTTTAAGTTTGGTGTGGTAAAAGCATTGCTTTTTATTTTTCCATAACCATTTATGGCATCCAAGGCCGGAGAAACCTCTAGAAAGAGGAAAGGAAAGGCAAATGCTTCCACCTCTGGGTCATGGGAGATGGAGAGATTCACCTCAAGGGATGCACTTTCCTCCACAAGACTATTGGGAGCAAATCAACACCTCCCTAGGAGAATTGAGTTCCAACATGGGACAACTAAGGGTGGAGCACCAAGAACATTCCATCCTCCTCCATGAAATTAGAGAAGATCAAAGAATCATGAGAGAGGAGCAACAAAGACAAGGAAGAGACATTGAGGAGCTCAAACACTCCATAAGATCTTCAAAAGGAAGAACAAGCCGCCATCACTGAGGTGGACCCGTTCTTTAATCTCCTTGTTCTTTATTTTCCTGTTTTTCGAGTTTTCATGCTTATGTTTATCCATGTTTGTGTCTTATGATTATTAGTGTCTTAGTGTCTATGCCTTAAAGTTATGAATGTCCTATGAATCCATCACCTTTCTTAAATGAAAACTGTTTCTAATCACAAAAGAACAAGAAGTACAGGATTTCGAATTCATCTTTAAAACTAGCTTAATTAGTTTGATGTGGTGACAATACTTTTTGTTTTCTGAATGTATGCTTGAACAGTGCATATGTCTTTTGAATTTGTTGTTCATGAATGTTAAAATTGTTGGCTCTTGAAAGAATGATGAAAAAGGAGACATGTTACTGAGGATCTGAAAAATCATAAAAATGATTCTTGAAGCAAGAAAAAGCAGTGAATACAAAAAAAAAACGAAAAAAAAGAAGGAAAAAGAGAAAAAGAGAGAAAAAGAAAGAAATAAAGTGTGATCCAAGGCAAAAAGAGTGTGCTTAAGAACCCTGGACACCTCTAATTGGGGACTCTAGCAAAGCTGAGTCACAATCTGAAAAGGTTCACCTAATTATGTGTCTGTGGCATGTATGTACCCGGTGGTAATACTGGAAGACAGAGTGCTTTGGGCCACGGCCAAGACTCATAAAGTAGCTGTGTTCAAGAATCATCATACTTAACTAGGAGAATCAATAACACTATCTGGATTCTGAGTTCCTAAAGAAGCCAATCATTCTGAATTTCAAAGGATAAAGTGAGATGCCAAAACTGTTCGGAGGCAAAAAGTTACTAGTCCCGCTCATCTAATTTGGAGCTATGTTTCATTGATAATTTGGAGTCTATAGTATATTCTCTTCTTTTTTATCTTATTTGATTTTCAGTTGCTTGGGGACAAGCAACAATTTAAGTTTGGTGTTGTGATGAGCGGATAATTTATACGCTTTTTGGCATTATTTTTAGTGTGTTTTTAGTATGATCTAGTTAGTTTTTAGTATATTTTTATTAGTTTTTAGTTAAAATTCACTTTTCTGGACTTTACTATGAGTTTGTGTGTTTTTCTGTGATTTCAGGTATTTTCTGGCTGAAATTGAGGGACCTGAGCAAAAATCTGATCCAGAGACTGAAAAGGACTGCAGATGCTGTTGGATTCTGACCTCCCTACATTCGAAGTGGATTTTCTGGAGCTACAGAAGCCCAATTGGCGCGCTCTCAACGGCGTTGGAAAGTAGACATCCTATTTCCAGCAATATATGATAGTCCATACTTTGCCCAAGATTTGATGGCTCAAACTGGCGTTCAAAGTCACCTTCAGATTTCCCAGCGTTAAACGCCGGAACTGGCACCAAAATGGGAGTTAAACGCCCAAATTGGCATAAAAGCTGGCGTTTAACTCCAAGAAAAGTCTCTACACGAAAATGCTTCAATGCTCAGCCCAAGCACACACCAAGTGGGCCCGGAAGTGGATTTTTATGACATTTACTCATCTTTGTAATTCTTAAGCTACTAGTTCCCTATAAGTAGGACCTTTGACTATTGTATTTTCATCTTGGTTCTTCTGGTTCCCTCTTTGGGACCGAAACCAATGATCACTCTTGTTCTTATGTATTTTCAACGGTGGAGTTTCTACACACCATAGATTAAGGTGTGGAGCTCTGCTGTACCTCGAGTATTAATGCAATTACTATTGTTCTTATATTCAATTCCGCTTGTTCTTGTTCCAAGATATCACTTGTTCTTCAACTTGACGAATGTGATGATCCGTGACACTCATCATCATTCTCACCTATGAACGTGTGACTGACAACCACCTCCGTTCTACCTTAGATTGGGTGAATATCTCTTGGATTCCTGATACACGATGCATGGTTGATCGCCTGACAACCGAGCGCTCGCCTGACAAATGAGCCAGCCATTCCGTGAGATCAGAGTCTTCGTGGTATATGCAAGAACTGATGGCAGCATTCAAGAGAATCCGGAAGGTCTAACCTTGTCTGTGGTATTCTGAGTAGGATTCAATGATTGAATGACTGTGACGTGCTTCAAACTCCTGAGGGCGGGGCGTTAGTGACAGACGCAAAAGAATCACTGGATTCTATTCCGGCCCGATCGAGAACCGACAGCTGGATAGCCGTGCCGTGACAGGGTGCGTTGAACATTTCCACTGAGAGGATGGGAGGTAGCCACTGACAACGGTGAAACCCTTGCATAAGCTTGCCATGGAAAGGAGTAAGAAGGATTGGATGAAGACAGTAGGAAAGCAGAGAGACGGAGGGGACCCAGCATCTTCATACGCTTATCTGAAATTCCCACCATTGAATTACATAAGTATCTCTATCTTTATCTTTATGTTTTATTCATCATCTATACCCATTTGAGTCTGCCTGACTAAGATTTACAAGGTGACCATAGCTTGCTTCATACCAACAATCTCCGTGGGATCGACCCTTACTCGCGTAAGGTTTATTACTTGGACGACCCAGTGCACTTGCTGGTTAGTTGTGCGAAGTTGTAGTGATCACGATTTCGTGCACCAATCAGTCTTATCATAAAGAGACCGTATTACTTGTGTGGATAGTCAATAAATAACTTCCACTTTGCCATAATTTTTAGTCTGGTCTTTCTCTTTTCTTTTCTTTTTTTAATTTACTTCATATTAAATAGTTAAAATTGAAAGATAAAATCAATTATTAGAATGAGGAATCTCACATTCAATTTTAAATGATTGTTTATAATATATGTTGTTTTTACAAATATTTATGTAGTACCTTGTGAGGTTCAAAATAATTTAACCAATTAAGAATTTATTTATCCAAAAAGAAGCAACAAAATAGTTCAACATCAATCTATCAATATCATTACTAATAAGATTTAAGATTTAAAATTTAAAATTATTTCTTGCTAAATGAACTAATAGGGTTATAATATTGACATGGCACAAGATGGCATAGACAGAAAAGAAATTGTGAGAATCAACACAAACAGTGCAGCTAGTGGTGAAACATAGCAAAAACAAAACTAAGAAATCATACCTGCAAAATTTGGTGGTGTGGAAAAAAAGATAACAGTAAAGAGAAGTTTTGAATTGAAGTTCCAAGCAACAGAGAAAAAACATACCAAGACAAAAGAGTAGAGAACCAAGCATGAATTGAAGTTCTGAGCAGCAGATCAGATTGAAGTTCAATTCAAAGTATTGATTGATAGTCAATAACACATATATTGAAAATTGAAAATATGAATACAAAGAATTAAAAAAATTTGAGTAAAGAATCAGTAAGGTATTCAACTAGGAACATCTAAAAGTAACTAGTATTAAGATCATGCATCAGCTTGCATAACTATACTATCTTAAAAGGAAGACAGGAAGAAATTATGAAACTAAGCTGAAAAGGGGAAGTAAAAAATTAAAAATCATGGGAAAGAAACTCACAATTGCTTTTAGAAGTGACCGGTCATTATCAGTCACAAATGTAACGGCGCATCCTTCTCGGCCAGCTCTTGCTGTACGACCCACTCGATGAACAATGCTTCAGAATAAATGTATTGATTAAAGTTAATAGGAGACACAGAGAGAGAATAATTTATGTTAAAGGCAAGTCCATTAGACCAGCATGAGATATTGTAACAAGTAACAATTATTCCAAAAGTTGACTCAAACACATCTAAAACCTTGATGCATGTTCTCAGCACTTACATCCTTTCCCCTATAATAACGGAATCATAATTCCACATTAAATAAAATGAATACACATGCATGTTTGGCCTTTAGAAAGTAAGATGTTATAGTAAAATGACATTTCCCAAAGATCTAGATAACTTCAATCTTGTTTATCACGTGATAGCACATAATTTTAACTAGAATCCAGACTTCTATTTCATCAAGGCTACTCTAAATGACCGTTAGATATAAAATTATTCATATACTTCAGTACTTCAGCCAATAATTTAAAGTTTTCAAGAGAAATGATTCATCACATGCACCAACCATTTGTCCCAAAAGCTAACTTGTAAGAAGAAGCATATAAATGATTTTATATCTAATTACCATTACCACTATTATAATTATCCATGAGAAACTTATTGAATATGAAAAGGCTTCAAACGAGTCAAAATTTACAACCATGAAGCATACTATGCCAGCTCTAACAATGGCATGTTCTCTCAGATTTTGCCATCAACACAGTTGAGACATCATCTGGAATTGACTTGGATAATAACATAAAGAGTTGGAGAATTTTCCATCAAAGCAATGACAAAATCAGAAATAGTAACAAAGAACCAAAAAATAAGAATAAAAAATGCAGCACTCTCTTATCCATTCCAACCTTAATATCATTTCATACTCATCCCCAAGTTCATGAGCAAATGGAAAGAAAAAAAATAAATCAAATAGATGATTCCTAGTACCAACATCACTAAAGGACTCATGAATGCAGAAAATCATAGATCTTTGATCTAAGAAAATTCTGCAATTTTACTGAAGGAAATTAAGAATCTCAGCAAGACTTGACCAGTACCAAATTTGAACATTGAAAGTTGAGTGTCCACAAACCAAATTGATGACTAAACATATAATACTCAAAAAAATATTAAGCATAACACAAATATAAATATTAAGCAAACCTTATTGCCAATTTATTAATTTAAGAAACATACTTCATTATTGTTATGCATGATGCTGCCATGAGTCCCCTGTACCAAGAAAACAAACGTTGCATGCCAAGGGTAAGAAAATAAAGGAATGAACGAACGAAAGAAAGCTAATATATGGTGCGTACATGAAGATTACCGGTGCTGCAAACTCTCCTAAGAGGAGCGTCGTCGTCGAACAACACAGCCAAGAGAGCAGAGAATGGATTATTGAAGGATTGCATTGCGGAGCAAGAAATAGGTGGTCCTTGAAAGACTTTTGTCTTGTTAAGCTGATGGTCTATTGCTACCTCTGTTGTGTCTTGGAAGCATTTGTTCTTAGGTCAACCTCTGCCTCTAGCTATAGGACAATCCTACCTCTGATTCACTATCCTAATTTGAGCCTATAACCAGATATTAAATTGAACCATTGTTCTCTATAATCAACTCTAATATGGCAATTCCTACCTCTGATTAGTTGACAATGTTAAAACATCAAAGTTAAACTCACACATCAATAAAAAAGGAACAAATCTGTAAAGGAAAAAGACACTAATAATCGAAGATCGAGAGACTGAAAACCCACTCTTGGCTAAGTAATGCTTCACCAATTCATCAGGTATCTGAGAAGAAGAAGAAAGAATTGGTCCAATGTTCAATCAAATTTAGGAAACAATTCTAATGAAGGAGCTTAGAAAATAGAAGGAACCATAGGAGTATAATCCATTAACGAAGTGAGAAACTCAGTGAGTGCAGCATCGCATCATGCTTCCTCCATTGCTTGATTGCGGATTATGGTTAGGGTTCATCTCCTTCTCACTCTATCTGTACAATAATCTACCTTGTGAATTTATCGCTTTTCTTAGAATTTACTTCAAATTCATATACACAAGCTATTCACATTATGCTAAGTTTGTAAATTAAGGATTAAAAAATCAAGAGAAAAATTTTTGGTACGCAAAAATATGCATTAAAGTGATCAAACTGAGAAGACTAACACGCAATTGCTTCCTATCCTGCAATAGAATGCTGACAGATAATGCAACAGTGTCGTTCGCAAATGAGATGTGTTAACGGGAAAGGCTCTTTCTTTTGATATCAGGGGATTCCGCGTTGCTAAAAATCTAGAGATGATGCATTAGCGGAGCTCGATCCCATAAGCTTTACGACAGTAGTGAAAAGTAAATGAACTACGGTGGCGGCGACGACGGCTACGGCGAGCTTAGGGTTTTGGCGACAAACTCTCTCTTCTCTTTGAATGCCTCTTTTTCTGACACTCGCCACTCCTCTGATCTCACTCTTCCTCTATTTGGTTGGGTTTTGCCGTTTTGGCGTTTTAGGAGAGTTTTAGTTTAATGAATATTGATACAAGGCTTTTTTAGTTAATGTTATTAAGAATAATAGCGGCAATAGTATTATGGCCACTAAAATATATAATATTAATGGCAAATATATAATTGTCACTAAAACATAACTTAAATAAACAAAATAATGACTATTATATTATTGCCACTAAAAATTTGTCGCTAAAACTAATTTTTTGTAGTGTCGTGGGAACGATATTCACTCATTTTGGTATTACTCGATGGAATTTAATACATTTATCAATAATACGAGTATATCAATTTTAATTCATTAGCAACTAATTTGATGAACTACTTTAAGACTTAACTTCTATATAGCTAATTCATTGTGTTTCGGTTCTCCCTTGCTACATTCAAGTCCAAAGTGCTTTTTCACATATCTCCATATATATATTTGATATAATTTGACAAATAGAAATAATTTTTTTACCAAAATGTCATCTTTTTTCTTTTGTGATACATTTTATTAAAAACTAAATCTTTTCGGATGACAAAATAGTTCACTCCAAAAGAAAATTGTTAGTTTATTGTTAAAAGCCCCTTAGAAACCCTAAACCCCACGTTCCACTTTGGAAACGCCTTTATACCAAATTAAATACATTTTAACTTTACGACTTTGAAAGTTCCCCAAGTGGTGGCCATTCCGGGAACAAAGTGAAAGTAGTCGTCCTTCTTTCATATCTTTTTTTATATTCTTAATAATTTATCTCTTTTATACGGCATTAATTAGAGAACTAACCCGTAGGTTTATATTTGTAAAGGACAACAAAAACCTTTTACTTTTCATTAAACTCCTTATTTTTATCTGACTTTCATTCCATTTTGGTTGACAAATTTTTTACTATTTTTAATCTTTGTTGAATAATGGAGGTTCGGTAGCCAGCCACACTATGAGACCGCTAACCAAGGTGAACATACACCAAAAATTTACTTTAATTAAAATAGATTTTATTCCACAAACTTGTAATAATTAAGTAATAGTAGCTTAGATGAATATTTTCTTATTTGCAGGGATAACTTTGAATGGACACGATTTTATTTTACGTACGTAAAAAGACTAAACTCTAAAGTAATCTCCGAGATAAACTCGTTTTTCACACTATAAGAAAATGTTAAATATCGTTAAATTTATTGGTAGAATAATAAAAATAATTTATTAAAAAAAATAGATAAAAGTACACCCAAATTTTTACACGGTAGACAGATATACTTCTTAATTTTTTAATAAGTCATTACACACATGAATATAAAATTTTGTTGTCAATTTTATTCTTTCGTGACCTGAGTAATTTTTTTGGCAGTGGTAGAAATCAGGTGGCACGGTATTGTGTGATGTGGCCAATTTGAGGTGACACAGTGAAAAATAAAAATATTATATTATGAAATTTGTTAAAATAAATATAAGAAAAGAGAATAATAAAACAATTGTTCATCCTCTTCCTTCTCTAATTCCTTTAAACCATAAGAACCCTAAAACAGGGTGGAAAAAAATTCTTTCTTCACTCTCTTCATTTTTCTCTGTACATCTTCGTCCTGTCTGTCGTAATAGGGGTTTGTAAACTCTAATGTATGAAAATGTCACACTCTCAACGAAGGAAGAATATACCTCATAGTTGTGCCAGTGGTTACGGTGGCTCGTCGTTTGCGCCAAAAAATAGGAAGAAGAAGAAGTTCGACTACAACAATGGAAAATGCCTTCATAGACTTGACAGAGTGGTGTTTAAGTCTGCTACAGAGTGAAACCCTGGAAGATTGTTTCTTTTTTGTCCGTTATGGGAGGTATGTGAATTCTGATTTTCTTTATGATGACAAATGCTGTGAATTTTTTGCGAAATGGTTAAAATTATCGTTGGATTTATGCTACAGAAGATTGAATTAAGGTGTGAATATTTCATTTGGGCTGATGAAGTTGTTGATGCTAGAAGAGATTGCAGAATTCAGGAGCAGAGTGAAGAAAGCAAATGGAGATCTGCAGAAAAAAGCAACTGGAAGGTAGAAGAAGAAATGAAGAAAATGTTGCAGACAATTCATGGGATTAATCAAGAGTTGAAGAGCATTAGAAAATGGATGCAGTATGTATGCTTAGGGATAAGTATATGTATTCTGTGTTTGTTTATTAACACACTTCATCAGTAGTTGTAATTCTCTCTAAGTAGAAGGCTGTGTTGTAACTTTCATTTCCATCAGTATTTGAATACAAATGGTTGTTTCAAGGTTATTAATACAAATGGTTGGTTCAATTTTATTTCTAGTACAAATCCTGTGCAACAAAACAAACTGAAGATCTAATTCATTATGAACAATAAGTAAGCATAACTATGATAATCTGTCATTAACAACAAACTAAAACACAAGTCATGAAACCAGAGGATTAAACAACAAACTACAATTTCAACTTGCAAAATAGTAAACATGTCTATGTCTATAGGCATCAAAACAGAGGTCTACATCAAAATATTAATCGGCTAAATCCAAACCACAGAAGTACTTGTCTAAATTACAATACCATAAACATATCCCTAAATGATAACAACAATTTTTTAAACTCCAATCAGAAATTTGCAGGTCCAAATGAGAACACCAAAGCCAAAAAACTCCTTTGTCCAAAGCAACTATTTTTGAGTTGCAGCCATTATTCCAGTTCCACTTGCTGATTTTCTTTCACCTATTGATTGTGTACTGGTCACACCCTTTGCACCTGAGCCACCCTTTACCACTTTTGCATTTGGAATATTTTTTGGTTTAAGGTCATTTTTTGGCTTAGGATCACTTTTTTACTTAGGACCACTTTTAGCAGTTGGACCACCTTTTGCACTTGGACTACTTGCATTTGGGCCACTCATACTAGGGGCTAATGGTGAGGGTCTTGGGCCACTCATGGGTTGTCAGGTCAGGCCTGGTGTGGGCATAAATTGCTGGAACCTTTCTCTTAAAGAAGGACTTGCAGCATTCATTGTCTCAGGCATTGAAATGGCATCCAAGTGCACTATTGAGCCAGGATTTGACAGTAGTATTTGGTTAAGATAGTCTCTCAACTTAGCATATTATTCTCTCTCTGATCCTTCTACATTTTTCCTTGCCTTTTTCATGGTTCTCTAGATCTTCTTATAATTAATTGCTACATTAAACTCCTTCTTAAACCAAGTTTCGGCCTCCACACGTGATTTTCCTTTTGTCTCTAATCTTTTCTTCTAGCATCTCAGTAACCCACACCCTATCCGCAGACTTGTTATTATGTCTTCTAGGATAGACGTGCTGATCCACAAATGTCTTCACCTGATAACTCCTTGTCTCGTTTAACGTAGAGCAGTAAATGTTCCATGGACAATTCTCATCCCAACAAACGACCTTACATTTGGTAGGCTCAACCGTGCTGAACTTGATACTTCTTCCTATTTGAATATTGTACTTTCTCACGAATCTCTTAAACTCATCCATGGTAGCAAACTCCATCCTAAGTTTCAGATGAACTTGGCCAAATGGTGCTGTTGGATTTCTCTGAGGCCACACACCCTGCTCACTATCATAATCATCTTCACAGTCAAATGACATTGGACTGTGTAAATTTTCAGATTCGTACTGATAGTAGTCAAGGTCGGAGTCATCACAATCAAATCACATTCCTTCCTTCTTGAATAAAGCTTTGACCAGTCGGTGCTGGCCTCTTATATGATGCTCTTTTGTTCTTTTGACTATTTTGAGATTGTTGGGTGGGCACTTCATTCTGACCTTCTTGTTGTGAATCATTAGGAGGTGGGACTTCTGCTTCACTTTGATGTTGGGTCATATTTCGATTGACGTTTGGAATTTCGAATTGTGACATTGGTTGGGTTGTAGGAGAAGGATTAGGAGATGATGGGTTCTGAGTTTCATTGCAACTTTGGTTGGTTTTGTTTTTCTTATTGGCCTTCTTAACATACAACATCTTTTTCGGGGTAGACTTTTTATGGATTGCCATCTTACTTCTTCTTCTTGGGGTTTTTTGTGGTGTAGGTTGTTCCACGATATCTGGAGTTGGGCATGGCTCATCATCTACAACGTCTACCACTTTAACTTCCTCAGGTAAATCAACAATATGATTCCAATAAATATGGCATATTCTTTCATTTTCAATACCAAATTCATACATTCAGACTACATCACTGTCAAGCCTAATTAAATGCAAACCATTCGATACCTCATTCTCAGCCCAATGAAAATATTTGAACGAGACATACCCCAAATTCTTAAATAACCCCATCATAAAAAATGTATTCAGGGTTTCCACATTCATTTTAGGAATCACAGCAACCTCCCCTGTAACATATTTCAGAACCTCATTCATGTTTCTCTCAAATCTTTCCTTGTGATGATACACAAAGATTATATGATTTGTCATCTGTTTATTGAAAAACCCTATATCAAACTATAGAATAACTAAATTGATGCATTTTCATATCATAACACAGATACATGTGAAGGAAGGAAGCATTACCTTTTGATTGTGTCTAATTCTGAACTCTCCTCCTTGGCACAAGCCTGTATGTGGACTTCCACGCTTCTTGCCCTACCACTTTTGCCTTCAGAATGTAATGCAACCGACGAATTGCAACAAACGTAACTGCGAAGTGCTCAGAAATTCGCTATGCTTACTCTCTGCTAGGGCATATTTTCATTCAATACTAAAATATGAAAACGAAGATAATGAAGAGACTTGTAAAACTTTTTCTTTTTAAAAAAAATTTAACAAATTTCATAATGTAATATTTCTATTTTTCACTGTGTCATCTCAAATTGGTCACATCACACAATACTGTGCCACCTGACCTTTACAATCACCGAAAAAATTACTCAGACCATGAAAGAGTAGAATTGACAACGGAATTTTATATTTATGTGTGCAAATGACTCATTAAAAAACTGAAGAGTACATTTGTTTACCGTGTGAAAATCTGGGTGTACTTTTGTCTATTTTTCCATTCATTAATAACTATATTATTGTCAGATTTACGATAAAAAATAATTCGATGGTATAACCCTCGCCCAGTGATGGACCCAAAAAATTGTAACAATGGGGTTGGGACAAAAATATATATACAAAAATAAATTTTGGTGAAATATTATTAATTATACTAAAAATATAATAGAAATATAAAAATTAAAAAGAGTTAGTGAATATTTTTATTCTTAAAATACTATTCATTATAAATAATTTATAAAAAAATATTTTTTTATTTTTAAAACTTGAACTTCAATTATTTTAATTAAATTATAGATAATTTATTATCCTAATTAATTTTATTTTTTATTTATTTTTATATATATTTAATAATAAAAGACTAAATTAATTGGCATATTAGTGCCTAATGATACACTAGTATTTATAATTTGAAATTAGAATTATATTATAAATACTAAAAAAATTAAACATGTAGATGAAAAGTATTTTTATATAAAATAATAAAAATTTAATTTATAATTTTTTAAATAATTAAATTTGTCACATATTTTTTAATTTAATTTTGATATAATGTTAGATGAAAGATTTTATGCATATGTTTAATTATGTATTGTAATTAAAATATTTTTTTATTATTATTTTTAAAATAAAAAATTTATTCTAAATTAATAAATTGATCAATTCACATTAAAAATTTATATGCAATATAAGTACATAATAATAGAACAAAAGATAAAAAAAGTAATAAGAATGAATAAATTGAGAATAAAATAAAATATATAAGTCATAAAGAGAATATAAAATTAAATTAATATATAAACTATACTTGTTTGAATTAAAATTTACAATTGTAAATATTAAAAAGAGAAACAATAAAATTAAAAAATACATAGAGTCATAAAAAATTATATAAAAAATTAAAAAAATTTAAAATTTATCTTTTGATGAAGAGAAAATGACTATTAAATAAAGAATAAGAAAAAAAGTTGAAAATATGAAACTAAAAAAAATGGTTTAAGAGAATAAAAGAATGATGACACAAAAACTAAATGTAATTAGGTTAACTAATAGTCAAAAGAGGTAAGCATTATTTTAATCCATAATGTTTAGAGTCAGAATCGAAACTGTCCTTCACGTAATTTTTAATTTAGAATTGTCTCTTCAAAGGTAACAATAGTGTTTAGTTATACGAAGCTAAATTATACAAGTTGAATAATGAACGTTAGAAAATAGAAATAAAATTATATACAAAATAAGAATAGTACTTTTTTAAAAAAAAAACATTACACGAAAAATCACCTATTATATAAAAAAGTTTAGTTGAATATTCATTCTGGTTTTTTATAATTTTTTTGGAGGACTTTAAGGTCTTCAATTAAAAAAAAATATCTATTTTGACCTTTAGTCTTTAATAATAATGTAAGATTAATTAGTCTGTATTATGTTAATAATCTCTCTTTAAAATATATTTATGTGATATATTAATCACTAATATATTTTTTATTTAATTTTTATAAATAAAAATAATTAAAATTAATTATTATTTCTTAGTTTTACATAATAAAATTAGCTAATATATTTAAAAAAAGAACAAAAAAATAAAAAATTAAACGACTCTAACAATTATTTAAAACACAATGACACTTTTAATAAAAAATTTATTAATCTTAGTTAGCTTTTAATAAATAAATTAATAGTTTAATATACCATATAAATTTATTCTATTAATAAAAAATATTGATAAAAAAATTAATTAATCTCAAAATATAAAGATAAAAAATCGAAAAAAGTAATATATGTTTCATTCTATGCGACATAGAATCGCGCGCACAGAATTGGAGAATAATATTAAGTTCATCGTGCTACATAAAAGGAAGCAGACTGAATCATTTTTTAGGTTATCATATTATATCCATAGAAATAAACTAATGAAATGCATTGACTAATCAAAACAATTCTAGAACTTATTAGAACTCCTTTTCCTTTCCCCAATTATAGTTTCTCATTTGTCTTTTATGTCAAAGATTTTCCAATTCCTATCAAGTTGATTATATGACTAAAAAAATAATACACAAGTTCAAAGCAAGACCTACTGCGACGACCTAGAGATGGACTCGAAGTACTCCATTGTTTTTTTTTTTTTTATTGTGTCCAGACAGATTAAAAATTAATATTCGAATTATTTCATTTAAGATTTGTTATATAAACTTCATTATATATATATATATATATATATATATATATATATATATATATATATATATATATATATATACAATCTATAATAAACACGCTGGAACGATTTTTGACAAAAAATAATACAAATTTACTTGGTTCAATTCTTTTAAATGTTAGAATTCATTATAATAACTTAAAGAATAATAAATTTAATAATTAGATAAATGTACTTAAGATATAAAATAAAATATCACTTTTGATAAGTGATGAATAAATAAAAGAACAATCAAATAATAAATATCTAATATTTTATTATTAAAAAAATATTAATTGAGATCAATTCAATTAATATTTAAATATTCTAATATTTCTAATATTTTAACTTTTTTAAATACAAGTGGCGATATGAATTTGCAACTTATTAAAAAAAAGAAAATAGTTGGATTAAAAAATTATGAGAATTTGGGTGAAAAAATTGCTAAAATTTGGGATGTAGACAAAATTGTTAGAATAAGACAGATAAAATTGTCAAAACAAGGCACAAGACAGAACGAGGTCGAATTGCCAGAATGGTATTGAGATGGAACTGCCGAAGCGAAGTGCAGATAGAACTTTTGAAGAATGTGGTACAACACTTCAAGAAAAATATTGAGTACCATCGGATTTACCGGCGAATTTTTCGTCGAAACCAATCCAACGGTATTCCTTCGCCAGTAAAAAATATTGTTGGATTTTTCAAACCGCCGGTAGTTACTGTTGGATTCTATGATGAATTCTTTACCTAAAAGCTATTTAATTACCGACGAAAATTTTTCGCCAGTAATTTTGGCCCTCCATTATTTCATTCTTGCCTAATTACTATCGGATATTTTTCTCGTTGTAAATTCATTTTTTTAAGAAAAATGTATGCACAATTACTAATCATTTTTTTTGTTTTTTGTTTTTTGCACAATTAGTTGTCAAATTTTAAATAATAGGAACCAAATATGATAAATTAAATATCAATTGTACGATAAAAAGAAAAGTAAAATAAACAAAATACAATAAAACAGTCTACAACAAAACTCTAATAACTAAATATCTTGATAGTTATCGTCGTCATAATTTTCATCCACCAGCTGGTCCTGTTGAGGTGGCGGACTAGGCGGTGATGTCGGTGCCCCTCTAGCAGCACCATTGCCATTAGCTAGCAGGACCGCTGCCACCAGTAGTGATGTTGCCACTGGCGCACATCTAATATTGGTATACCACCATCTGTTGCTCCATCCGCTAAAATTATTCCAACTCTCGCCTCCACTCCAGCCTGAGGGTATCTATGATTGACACATATGTGAGGATCTCTTGATACCTCTCCTCCGACTGCTGCAGTTGTTGTGCTTGTTAGTGAAGGCTCTGGGTGAGCTCCATCACCTGCTCCCTCAAATTGACGCCGTCCTCAGGATCGACGGGCTGGCTGGTGGCAAAGGCGAATGAAAGTCTCAATGTGGAGGTACAGAAGTTGTAGGCGAAGAATGATCCCAGCCCGTAAACGCGATTCTTGTACGGCTCAGATGTGGTCTGACGCGTGAGCATCTTTTCTATATTTTTCTAGTGAATTTACATTTGAATTTCTAAGTTTAATCAGGATTAAAGTACTTTTAAGCCATAATGAATGCTACTTTGAGTTGGGTGCAATTTTGTTTATTTCAGGTAGCATCCGGATGAATTTGACAAAGTTTTGTTTAGAAAGAAGAAAAGAAAGTGAACGATGTTGTCAATCCTGACCTCCTTGCACTCCAACAAAAATAACTTGAGCTACCGAGGTCCAATTGACGTGATTTTAGCGGCATTGGGAAGCTAACTTCTAGTGCTTTCCAACAATATATAATAGTATATACTTCTTCTCCAACCTGTACGGCCATATTGGCGCCTAACCTGGAGAATCCCAAGTTAGGCGCTGGATGAAGCAATTAAAATCCAAAGCATGCTGCCAAGGCCACGCCTAACTTCAATATCTTGAAGTTAGGCGCCAATTCAAAGGAAAACAATGGTCCCCACGTTTTCTCAAGGGATTGCACGAAGATTTTATTAAATTTTTTATCAAAACTTTTATGTTAATTACAAATAGAAAAAGATATTATTTAGTTTTAGAAAATATATTTTACATTAATTAGGATTAAATATAAAAGGGAAAAGTTTCAGCCCTTTGGCCACTCTTTTCTTTTACGCACCTCATTTCACACTTTACAATTTTTCTGAATCCTAGTTTTCTCTCTGAGTCATGAGCAAGTAAACCTCCATTGTTAAGGTTAGGTGCTCTGTTTATTATATGGATTGATACTGTTACTCTTCTATTTTATTTAATGTTTTTATTTAAATTTCAAAAATTTATTTTCGTTCTTTATCTTAAGGATTTGGGTAGATCGAAAGAATAACCCTTATTCTATTTGAGTTCTTGTAAACCTTGGAAAAGTAATTTACCTGAATACCAGCTTAAAAACAATTCCTCCTAAATTTCTAATTATCTGGACTTAATGGGATGCGTGACATATAATCCTCTTATATTTGGATAATTAGGGTTTGTGGCTAATAAACTAGAATTGAACTTCACCTTATTAAAATTAAGCGACCAAGAAATTGGCAGTTAACTAGGTTAGAGGAGACTAAATTACTAAGGATTTAGGGTTTAGTCACATATAGTTTGCCATGAATTGAATCTTGCATGATTAAAATAGTTGGTAAGAAATGTTAATCTGAAAAATAAACATCTCTGAAACCTTAACAGTCTTCTCCCATATTCTTCACATCAATTTACTGTTTGTTTTCTAATTTTCTGAATTTACTGTTAAATGCAATTGATTCTCAAAACACCATTTCTGATTGTCTGACTAAGCCAATCACTCAATCATTATTGCTTGATCCATCAATCCTCATGGGATCGACCCTCACTCACCTGAGGTATTACTTGGTACGACCCGGTACACTTGCCGGTTAGTTTGTGGGTTATAAATTCCGCACCAAGTTTTTGGCCCCCCTTTATATATATACCCTCCTCCCAATCCATTACACACAACAAAGCCACTTCACCATTCCCTTACCCCCCAACCCCAACCGTGACTTCCCTTCCTGATCCCAATTTCTTCTATTTCCTTCCCAATAACCACCCGTGATCCTTCTTTCCATTCCCTATATACATACCTACCAACCTATTAAATTCCCACTCTAACAATTCACCCCTATCCTTTATATTAATTCTCTTTACATTCTTCCTCCTTGCTACTACCCAGTCACCTTTCCACACTTACACTCCTCTTTGTTCTATTTTATTTTGCTCGAGGATGAGCAAAGGTTCAAGTTTATTGTTGTCGCTTCGCTTGTGATTTTTCTATTTTTTTCCATGGAACCAAAAACCATTGAGTCCTCAAGAAAGAGGAAAGGCAAAGAGCCGGCCACCAGTTCTTATAGTTTATATATATTCCGCTCCAAGATACATGAGGAGCACTTTTATGAGGTTACTTACAAGAGGGTCGTGACTCCGGAAGTGAAATTTGCACTTCAACCGGATGAATATCCAGAAATTTAGTTTTAGATTCAAAAGCGAAGATGGCAATTTCTGTGCAACCCGTACACTAAGGTCGGACAATTGATGGTTCAAGAATTTTATGGCAACCTCTGGGTCTCATACAAGGATGTTATTGGAGTTAATGAAAAGATCTATCAAAGCATTGTAAGAGGAAAAGTCCTTGACTTCAGTCCAAGGAATATCTTGCGAACCCTCCATTTGCCACCCCCTAATCATATGGCGACTGATGGTTACAATGAGAGGGTGGATAGAAACAAGTAGCTGGAACAAGTGCTTGTTGATATATGCATTCCGGGGGCTCAGTGGAGATTAGGTTTAAAAAGAAGACCATATCAACTTAAGAGTACTGATCTTGTCCCTGTAGCCAGAGAATGGCTAGATTTTATCTAGAGATCTATCATGCCTACTAGCAACCGGTTCGAATGCACTATGGACCAGGCCATTATGATACACTAAATTATGAAGGGAACGGAAGTGGAGGTATCAGACATCATTGTCGAGCAAATCTACACTATTTCTGTTAATCCCTCTAAAAATGCTAGGATGGGCTTTCCACATCTTGTTTACCGCCTCTGTGAAGCAGCTAAAGTGAAGGTGGACATTGATTTTCCTATTCCAGTGAAGAGGCCTATCACTAAAAAGACTATGGAGCATCTTAAGGAATATCATAAGGTCCCCAGAGAAGATCCATCTGAGGAGGAAGCTCAATAGGACCATCCTCCATTACCTTAGGGACATTACTTTCTGCCTCGGGAGTACTTATGGTAGTAGCTCGCTTCCTCTATTGAGAGATGAGGATCACACAGGATAGCCGTTGGTAGTAGCTCACTTCATCCATGGAGCAGATGAGGATGACGCAAGATAACCGTTGGGAGCATCTTACTTCCACACTTGATCAGATGAGGGCAGCATAGGATACTTAGCACCATGAGCTTTCCTAACTGAGACATGATTGATGTAAGGGACTTTCGTCGGTAAAGAATTTCACAAAAATAGCTGTGTTGCAAGTATAGTTCTAAACCAATAAACAATCATCAATCAGAATTTAATTTGTTTGTCACAAGAACAAACCCCAATAATAATAACCGAAGTATTTAAACCTCGGGTCGTCTCTCAAGGAATTGCAGGGAAGTATTCTTGTTATTGGCTATGGGAAGTATATTTTTGGGGTTTTGGAATAAGAGACAAGAAATATAAATGACAAGAAAGTAAATGAAACTCAAATGGTAAAAAGATCTTAGCAAGGGTTGATGGTTAAGGATCTCTATCCTATCACTAACCACAACATGATAATTGCAAGGATCAATCCCATTAAGCCATCCTCTAACAAGTGAAGGAAAGTCAAATGAGCTTTATCAATCCCAATCCTTAAGTCCTAGCCACCCACTAATGGACTTAGTGAGAGTTAGTGTCAATGGACACTAATTATCAACCACTTGGATATTAGCAACTCAAGGTCACCCAAGTTACCATCCCAAGGCAAGAACACAAAAATCTACACTAAAATCCAACCAAGCATTTTATCAAACACCTAGCGGGCATAAACATAAAGCATGGTCAAATGACAAGAAATAATAAAATCTACAACTACCCAACGCAAGGAATCAATGATAAACAAAGCAATTAACCATAAGAACATAAAAGAAACATCAATTGTATTAAAGGGAAAGCCAAATACAACAAGAGTATTCATAAACATAAAAATGATATAAAAGGAAAATTAACACTATAAATTAAGAGAATGAAAGTGTAGAAACAAGAAATTGTTAAGGGAACAAGATGAAAACAAGAAATTAAACCTAGATCTATGAGAATTTTACCTAATCTTAACCTAATTCTAGAGAGAAGAGGGAGTTTCTCTCTCTAGAAAACTAACTAAAGGCTCATCATAACTACTCTACGTGCTCCCCCTTGACCCATCTTGAATTTTGCATGAAATAGTCTCTGAGACCAGTTGGATTTGGGCTTGGGAAGCTCAGAAATTGCCCAGTGTTTTCACTTTAATGAGGTCACGTGTGAGCTGCGACGCGTATGCATGGTCACGCGTACGCGTCGCTTGGCGTTTTCTTTCTCACGCGTATGCGTCTGTCACGCGTACGTGTCACCATGCAACTTCATCTCCACGGGTGCGCGTCTGTTACGCGTGCACGTCGATGTATGCACTCCAAATCCTTGAATTTCCATGAATTCTCCAATTTGCATACTTTTCTCTTCACTCCTTTGTTCCATTCCTAGCCTTTTCAACCTAAATTCACTAACGAACACATCAAGGCATCTAGTGGGATCAAAGGTGAATTAAAATTAACCAATTAAAGGCCTAAAATGCATGTTTTCACTCTTAAGCACAAATTAGGAGAAAATCATGAAACCATGCCATTTCGTTAAATTAATGTGAGAAAAGTTGATAAAATCCCCTAAATTAAGCACAAAATAAACCCTAAAAATGGGGTTTATCAACCTCCCCACACTTAAACCAAGCATGTCCTCATGCTAAAATAAAGAAGGAAACAAGGGGTATGAATATTTATTCAATGCTAACTATCTAAATACAACTATATAAATGCATGCAATTACTTGGTCAAAACAAGTCAATTCCCAAGAAAACATATATAAGCATAGGGGCTAAAGCAATAGCAATCAAATCAAATCCACAATTGAATTGAGTTATTGAAAGATTTTACAAACTTGCAAGAAAAGGGATGATCATGGTGAAAACATGTAATTGAGCAATTAAACCCTCACCGGATGTGTATCCGCTCTAGTCACTCAAGTATATAGGTTTATTCACTCAATTCTCCCCTAATCATGCTTTCTAAGATTTGCTTTTCATCTAACAATCAAAAATTATTTCATGCATGTATACAAATATCATGAGGACTTTCCCAAAGGTGGTAGTGGGGCTAGGGTTAAGGTAAGATTGTATATGGTTAAATGGACTAGAATTTGAATCTTTGATTAACTTAAACTTCCCTCCTAACCTATATAACAACCTATACAATTTCAAAACTAACCTAACTGCCAATAATTCTCACTTTTTCACACACTCATGCATTCTCTTTTTGATCACCACACATATGCATTCATTTTATTGAACTTTACTTTGGGGCATTTTGTCTGCTTTTTATTGTATTTCTTTTTCTTCTTTTTCTATATTTTTTTTCTTTTTTTTTCTTTATAAATTTTTTTCTTTTGTTTTTCTCATTTTTTTTCAAACTAAAATATATACAAGGATGTTAATGCATACGGTTTACACATTTAATGTATGATTCCCAAAATTTTGACAAAAATACAAAAGCACTCTTTTATCCCAACCAATGTTCCCAACTCTCCCACTTTTAAATGATAAGCACTCTCACTCGCCTAAGCTAATTAAAGATCCAAACAAGAGACATTTATTATTTTTCACTTAAGGCTTGTAATGTGCTATAATTAAGAATAATTGGGTTAAGTATAGGGTCAAAATTGGCTAACAATGGAAGATAAAAGGTAGGCTATTTGGGTAAGTGAGCTAATGAAACAATGGCCTCAATCATATAAATGTATGTATACATGGAATAATGGACATAAAGAATCAAACAAATCAAAGATTACAATCATAGAAAGAGAATTATGCATACATGGTGCGCGAAATTGTGATCACTACAAAACTTTGCACAACTAACCAGCAAGTGCACTGGGTCGTCCAAGTAATAAACCTTACGCGAGTAAGGGTCGATCCCATGGAGATTGTTGGTATGAAGCAAGCTATGGTCACCTTGTAGATCTCAGTCAGGCAGACTCAAATGGGTATAGATGATGAATAAAGCATAAAGATAAAGATAGAGATACTTATGTATATCATTGGCGAGAGCTTCAGATAAGCGTATGAAGATGCCTTCCCTTCCGTCTCTCTGCTTTCCTACTGTCTTCATCCAATCCTTCTTACTCCTTTCCATGGCAAGCTTATGCAAGGGTTTCACCGTTGTCAGTGGCTACCTCCCATCCTCTCAGTGAAAATGTTCCTATGCTCTGTCACAGCATATGGCTAATCAGCTGTCGGTTCTCGGTTAGGCCGGAATAGAATCCAGCGATTCTTTTGCGTCTGTCACTAACGCCCCGCCTGCTAGGAGTTTGAAGCACGTCACAGTCATTCAATCATTGAATCCTACTCAGAATACCACAGACAAGGTTAGACCTTCCGGATTCTCTTGAATGCCGCCATCAGTTCTCGCCTATACCACGAAGACTCTGATCTCACGGAATGGCTGGCTCGTTTGTCAGGCGAGCACTCGGTTGTCAGGCGATCAACCATGCATCGTGTATCAGGAATCCAAGAGATAAACACTAGAGCCTCATATGCTTGTAGAACAAGAGTGGTTGTCAGTCACCTTGTTCATAGGTGAGAATGGTGATGAGTGTCACGGATCATCACATTCATCAAGTTGAAGAACAAGTGATATCTTGGACAAAGAACAAGCGAAATTGAATAGAAGAACAATAGTAATTGCATTAATACTCGAGGTACAGCAGAGCTCCACACCTTAATCTATGGTGTGTAGAAACTCCACCGTTGAAAATACATAAGAACAAGGTCTAGGCATGGCCGAATGGCCAGCCTCCCAAAGTGATCAACAGATCTAAAGAAAAAGGTTCCAAAGATCAGAAGCTTGATGATAATACAATAGTAAAAGGTCCTACTTATAGGAAACTAGTAGCCTAGGGTGTACAGAGATGAGTAAATGACGTAAAAATCCACTTCCGGGCCCACTTGGTGTGTGCTTGGGCTGAGCAATGAAGCATTTTTCGTGTAGAGACTCTTCTTGGAGTTAAATACCAGCTTTTATGCCAGTTTGGGCGTTTAACTCCCATTTAGGTGCCAGTTCCGGCGTTTAACGCTGGGATTTCTGTAGGTGACTTTGAACGCCGGTTTGGGCCATCAAATCTTGGGCAAAGTATGGACTATCATATATTGCTGGAAAGCCCAGGATGTCTACTTTCCAACGCCGTTGAGAGCGCGCCAATTGGGCATCTGTAGCTCCAGAAAATCCACTTCGAGTGCAGGGAGGTCAGAATCCAACAGCATCTGCAGTCCTTTTCAGTCTCTGAATCAGATTTTTGCTCAGGTCCCTCAATTTCAGCCAGAAAATACCTGAAATCACAGAAAAACACACAAACTCATAGTAAAGTCCAGAAAAGTGATTTTTAACTAAAAACTAATAAAAATATACTAAAAACTCAACTCAAACTACTAAAAACATACTAAAAACAATGCCAAAAAGCGTACAAATTATCCGCTCATCACAACACCAAACTTAAATTGTTGCTTGTCCTCAAGCAACTGAAGATAAGATAAAAAGAAGAGAATATGCAATGAATTCTAAAAACATCTATGAAGATCAGAATTAATTAGATGAGCGGGGCTTTTAGCTTTTTGCCTCTGAACAGTTTTGGCATCTCACTCTATCCTTTGAAATTCATAATGATTGGCTTCTTTAAGAACTCAGAATCCAGATAGTGTCATTGATTCTCCTAGTTAAGTATGATGATTCTTGAACACAGCTACTTATTGAGTCTTGGCCGTGGCCCAAAGCACTCTGTCTTCCAGTATTACCACCGGATACATACATGCCACAGACACATAATTGGGTGAACCTTTTCAGATTGTGACTCAGCTTTGCTAAAGTCCCCAATTAGAGGTGTCCAGGGTTCTTAAGCACACTCTTATTGCCTTGGATCACAACTTTATTTCTTTCTTTTTCTTTCTTTTTCGTTTTCTTTTTTTTTTCGTTTTCTTTTCTCTTTTTTTTTGTATTCACTGCTTTTTCTTGCTTCAAGAATCATTTTTATGATTTTTCAGATCCTTAGTAACATGTCTCCTTTTTCATCATTCTTTCAAGAGCCAACATTCATGAACCACAAATTCAAAAGACATATGCACTGTTTAAGCATACATTCAGAAAACAAAAGTGTTGCCACCACATCAAAATAATTAAACTGCTATAAAATTCAAAATTCATGCAATTCTTTTCCTTTTCAATTAAGAACATTTGTTTAAGAAAGGTGATGGATTCATAGGACACTCATAACTTTAAGGCATAGACACTAATGATCATAAGACACAAACATAGATAAACATAAGCACTAAAATTCGAAAAACAAGAAAATAAAGAGCAAGGAGATTAAAGAACGGGTCCACCTTAGTGATGGCGGCTTGTTCTTCCTCTTGAAGGTCTTATGGAGTGCTTGAGCTCCTCAATGTCTCTTCCTTGTCTTTGTTGCTCCTCTCTCATGAGTCTTTGATCTTCTCTAATTTCATGGAGGATGATGGAATGTTCTTGGTGCTCCACCCTTAGTTGTCCCATGTTGGAACTCAATTCTCCTAGGGAGGTGTTTAGTTGCTCCCAATAGTCTTGTGGAGGAAAGTGCATCCCTTGAGGTATCTCAGGGATCTCATGATGAGAGGGGTCTCTTGTTTGCTCCATCCTTCTCTTGGTGATGGGCTTGTCCTCATCAATAAGGACGTCTCCCTCTATGTCAACTCCAACCGAATAACAGAGGTGACAAATGAGATGAGGAAAGGCTAACCTTGCTAAGGTAGAGGACTTATCCGCCACCTTATAGAGTTCTTGGGCTATAACCTCATGAACTTCCACTTCTTCTCCAATCATGATGCTATGGATCATGATGGCCCGGTCTAGAGTAACTTCAGACCGGTTGCTAGTGGGAATGATTGAGCGTTGGATAAACTCCAACCATCCTCTAGCCACGGGTTTGAGGTCATGCCTTCTCAATTGAACCGGCTTCCCTCTTGAATCTCTCTTCCATTGTGCGCCCTCTTCACATATGACTGTGAGGACTTGGTCCAACCTTTGATCAAAGTTGACCCTTCTAGTGTAAGGATGCTCATCTCCTTGCATCATAGGCAAGTTGAATGCCAACCTCACATTTTCCGGACTAAAATCCAAGTATTTCCCCGAACCATAGTAAGCCAATTCTTTGGATCCGGGTTCACACTTTGATCATGGTTCTTGGTGATCCATGCATTGGCATAGAACTCTTGAACCATCAAGATTCCGACTTGTTGAATGGGGTTGGTAAGAACTTCCCAACCTCTTCTTCGGATCTCATGTCGGATCTCCGGATATTCACTCTTTTTGAGTGAAAAAGGGACCTCGGGGATCACCTTCTTCAAGGCCACAACTTCATAGAAGTGGTCTTCATGCACCCTTGAGATGAATCTCTCCATCTCCCATGACTCGGAGGTGGAAGCTTTTGCCTTCCCTTTCCTCTTTCTAGAGGTTTCTCTGGCCTTGGATGCCATAAATGGTTATGGAAAAACAAAAAGCAATGCTTTTACCACACCAAACTTAAAAGGTTTGCTCGTCCTCGAGCAAAAGAAGAAAGAAGAGAGTAGAAGAAGAAGAAATGAGGAAGAAGGGAGTGGCTTAGTGTTCGGCCAAAGAGGGGGAGAAGTGGTGTTTAGGTTGTGTGAAAATGAAGGGGTGAAGAAGGGTTTATATAGGAGAGGGGGGTTCATGGTTCGGTCATGTATGAGTGGGTTTGGGAGGGAAAGTGGTTTGAATTTGAAGGGTGAGGTAGGTGGGGATGGATGTGAGTGGTGAAGAGAAAGATGGGATTTGATAGGTAAAGGGTTTTTGGGGAAGAGGTATTGAGGTGATTGGTGAATGGGTGAGGAAGAAGAGAGAGAGTGGTGGGTTGGTGGGGATCCTGTGGGGTCCACAGATCCTGAGGTGTCAAGGAAAAGTCATCCCTGCACCAAATGGCGTGCAAAAATGCACTTTGAGCCAATTCTGGCGTTAAACACTGGGCTGGTGCCCATTTCTGGCGTTTAACGCCAGGTTCTTGCCCTTTCCTGGCGTTTAACGCCAGTCTGGTGCCCCTTTCTGGCGTTAAACGCCCAGAATGGTGCCAGACTGGGCGTTAAACGCCCAACTGCTAACCTTACTGGCGTTTAAACGCCAGTAGGTTCTTCCTCCAGGGTGTGCTATTTTTCTTCCTATTTTTCATTCTGTTTTTGCTTTTTCAATTGATTTTGTGACTTCTCATGATCATTAACCTACAAAATAAAATAAAATAACAAAAGAAAATAGATAAAATATAACATTGGGTTGCCTCCCAACAAGCGCTTCTTTAATGTCAGTAGCTTGACAGAGGGCTCTCATGGAGCCTCACAGATACTCAGAGCAATGTTGGAACCTCCCAACACCAAACTTAGAGTTTGAATGTGGGGTTTCAACACCAAACTTAGAGTTTGGTTGTGGCCTCCCAACATCAAACTTAGAGTTTGACTGTGGGGGCTCTGTTTGACTCTGATTTGAGAGAAGCTCTTCATGCTTCCTCTCCATGGTGATGGAGGAATATCCTTGAGCCTTAAACACATAGGATTTGTCATTCACTTGAATGATTAGTTCACCTCCATCAACATCAATCACAGCCTTTGCTGTGGCTAGGAAGGGTCTGCCAAGGATGATAGATTCATCCATGCACTTCCCAGTCTCTAGGACTATGAAATCAGCAGGGATGTAATGGTCTTCAATCTTCACCAAAACATCCTCTACAAGTCCATAAGCTTGTTTTCTTGAATTGTCTGCCATCTCTAATGAGATTCTTGCAGCTTGCACCTCAAAGATCCCTAACTTCTCCATTACAGAGAGAGGCATGAGGTTTACACTTGACCCTAAGTCACACAGAGCTTTCTTGAAGGTCATGGTGCCTATGGTGCAAGGTATGGAAAACTTTCCAGGATCTTGTCTCTTTTGAGGTAATTTCTGCCTAGACAAGTCATCCAGTTCTTTGGTGAGCAAAGGAGGTTCATTCTCCCAAGTCTCATTTCCAAATAACTTGTCATTTAGCTTCATGATTGCTCCAAGGTATTTAGCAACTTGCTCTTTAGTGACATACTCATCCTCTTCAGAGGAGGAATACTCATCAGAGCTCATGAATGGCAGAAGTAAGTCCAATGGAATCTCTATGGTCTCATTTTGAGCCTCAGATTCCCATGGTTCCTCATTTGGGAACTCAGTGGAGGTCAGTGCACGCCCACTGAGGTCTTCCTCAGTGGCGTTCACTTCCTCTCCCTCCTCTCCAAATTCGGCCATGTTGATGGCCTTGCACTCTCCTTTTGGATTTTCTTCTGTGTTGCTTGGAAGAGTACTTGGAGGGAGTTCAGTAACTTTCTTGCTCAGCTGTCCCACTTGTGCCTCCAAATTCCTAATAGAGGACCTTGTTTTAGTCATGAAACTTTGAGTGGTTTTGATTAGATCAGAGACCATGGTTGCTAAGTCAGAGGGGTTCTGCTTAGTATTCTCTGTCTGTTGCTGAGAGGATGATGGAAAAGGCTTGCCATTGCTAAACCTGTTTCTTCCACCATTATTGTTGTTGAAACCTTGTTGAGGTCTCTCTTGATTCTTCCATGAGAAATTTGGATGATTTCTCCATGAAGAGTTATAGGTGTTTCCATAGGGTTCTCCTAGGTAATTTACCTCTTCCATTGAAGGGTTCTCAGGATCATAAGCTTCTTCTTCAGATGAAGCATCCTTAGTACTGCTTGGTGCATTTTGCATTCCAGACAGACTTTGAGAAATCAAATTGACTTGTTGAGTCAATATCTTGTTCTGAGCCAGAATGGCATTCAGAGTATCAATCTCAAGAACTCCTTTCTTCTGATTAGTCCCATTGTTCACAGGATTCCTTTCAGAAGTGTACATGAATTGGTTATTTACAACCATTTCAATTAGTTCTTGAGCTTCTGTAGGCGTCTTCTTCAGATGAAGAGATCCTCCAGCAGAGCTATCCAAAGATATCTTGGATAGTTCAGAGAGACCATCATAGAAAATACCTATGATGCTCCATTCAGAAAGTATGTCAGATGGACATTTTCTGATTAATTGTTTGTATCTTTCCCAAGCTTCATAGAGGGATTCTCCATCCTTCTGTCTGAAGGTTTGGACTTCCACTCTAAGCTTACTCAATTTTTGAGGTGGAAAGAACTTTGCCAAGAAGGCATTGACTAGCTTTTCCCATGAGTCCAGGCTTTCTTTAGGTTGTGAGTCCAACCATATCCTAGCTCTGTCTCTTACAGCAAAAGGGAATAGCATAAGTCTGTAGACCTCAGGGTCAACCCCATTAGTCTTGACAGTGTCACAGATTTGCAAGAATTCAGCTAAGAACTGATGAGGATCTTCCAATGGAAGTCCATGGAACTTGCAATTCTGTTGCATTAGAGAAACTAATTGAGGCTTAAGCTCAAAGTTGTTTGCTCCAATGGCAGGGATAGAGATGCTTCTCCCATAGAAGTCGGGAGTAGGTGCAGTAAAGTCACCCAGCACCTTCCTTGCATTGTTGTTGTTGTTGTTTTCGGCTGCCATGGTTTCTTCTTCTTTGAAGATTTCTGTCAGGTCCTCTACAGAGAGTTGTGCCTTAGCTTCTCTTAGCTTTCGCTTCAAGTTCCTTTCAGGTTCAGGGTCAGCTTCAACAAGAATGCCTTTGTCTTTGTTCCTGCTCATATGAAAGAGAAGAGAACAAGAAAATATGGAATCCTCTATGTCACAGTATAGAGATTCCTTGAGGTGTCAGAGGAACAGAAAAATAGAAAGAAGAGGTAGAAGAATTCGAACTTAATTAGATAGAGTTCGAATTGTGCATTGAGAAGGAGTGGTACTCTATAAATAGAAGGATGTGGGAAGAGAGGAAGAAATTTTCGAAAATTAAGTGAAATATTTTGAAAACATTTTTGAAAAACTTTAATTGATTTTCGAAAATCAAGAGTGGGAAAGAAATCAAGTAATTTTAGAAAAAGATTTTGAAATTAGAAATCAAAAAGATATGATTAAAAACTGTTTTGAAAAAGATGTGATTAAAAAGATATGATTGAAAAGTTATGGTTTTAAAAAGATATGATTGAAAAGATATGATTTTGAAAACAATTTAAAAGGATTTGATTTTAAAAATTAATGACTTGCCTAACAAGAAAAGATATGATTCAAACATTAAACCTTTCTCAACAGAAAAGGTAACATACTTGAAATGTTGAATCAAATCATTAATTGATAGCAAGTATCTTTGAAAAAGGAAAGAAATTGATTTTGTAAACATTTGATTGAAAAGATATGATTTGAAAAAGATTTGATTTTGAAAAACTTTGAAAACTTGAAAAAAAATTGATTTTGAAAACAAAATCCTCCCCCTTGTGCCATCCTGGCGTTAAACGCCCAGAATGGTGCACATTCTGGCGTTTAACGCCCAATGCACTACCTTTTTGGGCGTTAAACGCCCAACCAGGTACCCTGGCTGGCGTTTAAACGCCAGTCTATCCTTCTTCACTGGGTGTTTTGAACGCCCAGCTTTTTCTGTGTAATTCCTCTGCTGCATGTTCTGAATTTTCAGTTCCCTGTACTATTGACTTGAAAATAGAACTAAGATCAAATAAACAAGGCATGCAAGACACCAAACTTAAAATTAGACACTAGACTCAAACAAGAAACATAAAATATTTTTGGTTTTTATGATTTTGTGATTTTTTTGTGCTTTTTCGAAAATTATATGAAAATAGAAAATAAAAGTTTCAGAATTCTCAATTTGGATTCCAGGAATCATTGCAATGTTAGTCTAAGGCTCCGGTCCAGGAATTAGACATGGCTTCACAGCCAGCCAAGCTTTCAAAGAAAGCTTCGGTCCAAAACACTAGACATGGCCAATGGCCAGCCAAGCCTTAGCAGATCATTGCTCCAATAGCAAGATTGATAGAAATCAACAAGCTCTTGTGATGATAAGTTGAAACCTCGGTCCAAAAAGATTAGACATGGCTTCTCAGCCAGCCAGACTTCAACAGATCATCATGAAACACTAGAATTTATTCTTAAGAACTCTGAAGAAAAAAATACCTAATCTAAACAACAAGATGAACCGTCAGTTGTCCATACACAAAACAATCCCCGGCAACGGCGCCAAAAACTTGGTGCGCGAAATTGTGATCACTACACAACTTTGCACAACTAACCAGCAAGTGCACTGGGTCGTCCAAGTAATAAACCTTACGCGAGTAAGGGTCGATCCCACGGAGATTGTTGGTATGAAGCAAGCTATGGTCACCTTGTAGATCTCAGTCAGGCAGACTCAAATGGGTATAGATGATGAATAAAGCATAAAGATAAAGATGGAGATACTTATGTATATCATTGGTGAGAGCTTCAGATAAGCGTATGAAGATGCCTTCCCTTCCATCTCTCTGCTTTCCTACTGTCTTCATCCAATCCTTCTTACTCCTTTCCATGGCAAGCTTATGCAAGGGTTTCACCGTTGTCAGTGGCTACCTCCCATCCTCCCAGTAAAAATGTTCCTATGCTCTGTCACAGCATATGGCTAATCAGCTGTCGGTTCTCGATCAGGCCGGAATAGAATCCAGCGATTCTTTTGCGTCTGTCACTAACGCCCCGCCTGCTAGGAGTTTGAAGCACGTCACAGTCATTCAATCATTGAATCCTACTCAGAATACCACAGACAAGGTTAGACCTTCCGGATTCTCTTGAATGCCGCCATCAGTTCTCGCCTATACCACGAAGACTCTGATCTCACGGAATGGCTGGCTCGTTTGTCAGGCGAGCACTCGGTTGTCAGGCGATCAACCATGCATCGTGTATCAGGAATCCAAGAGATAAACACTAGAGCCTCATATGCTTGTAGAACAAGAGTGGTTGTCAGTCACCTTGTTCATAGGTGAGAATGGTGATGAGTGTCACAGATCATCACATTAATCAAGTTGAAGAACAAGTGATATCTTGGACAAAGAACAAGCGGAATTGAATAGAAGAACAATAGTAATTGCATTAATACTCGAGGTACAGCAGAGCTCCACACCTTAATCTATGGTGTGTAGAAACTCCACCGTTGAAAATACATAAGAACAAGGTCTAGGCATGGCCGAATGGCCAGCCTCCCAAAGTGATCAACAGATCTAAAGAAAAAGGTTCCAAAGATCAGAAGCTTGATGATAATACAATAGTAAAAGGTCCTACTTATAGGAAACTAGTAGCCTAGGGTGTACAGAGATGAGTAAATGACATAAAAATCCACTTCCGGGCCCACTTGGTGTGTGCTTGGGCTGAGCAATGAAGCATTTTTCGTGTAGAGACTCTTCTTGGAGTTAAACGCCAGCTTTTATGCCAGTTTGGGCGTTTAACTCCCATTTAGGTGCCAGTTCCGGCGTTTAACGCTGGGATTTCTGTAGGTGACTTTGAACGCCGGTTTGGGCCATCAAATCTTGGGCAAAGTATGAACTATCATATATTGCTGGAAAGCCCAGGATGTCTACTTTCCAACGCCGTTGAGAGCGCGCCAATTGGGCTTTCGTAGCTCCAGAAAATCCACTTCGAGTGTAGGGAGGTCAGAATCCAACAGCATCTGCAGTCCTTTTCAGTCTCTGAATCAGATTTTTGCTCAGGTCCCTCAATTTCAGCCAGAAAATACCTGAAATCACAGAAAAACACACAAACTCATAGTAAAGTCCAGAAAAGTGATTTTTAACTAAAAACTAATAAAAATATACTAAAAACTCAACTCAAACTACTAAAAACATACTAAAAACAATGCCAAAAAGCGTCCAAGTAATAGTGGTTATATGATATAACCACACAATTAGGCTCAAAACTCACATGCTTATGTGTTCTTAGCTCAAAAATCATGTTCCATAATGTATAATTCAAGCATGTTCTATGAAAAGTTTTCACTCAAATCAATTAGAATGCCCTATAGAAAAAATCCTTGGAAAATTTCATCATTTTAACTAAGCTTATTATATATGTATGCAAAATAAGAAAATGCAACTAAAAATCCTAAAAGACCTAAAAATGTAATGCAAAAGTGCTGGGATTAGAAATTTGTCACCTAAAAATGCCGATTGGTCAGACGACCTCCCCACACTCAAAAGTTTGCACCATCCTCAGTGCATTCAAAGATGAGCAAGGGGTACGGCGACTTTCCGGATTGCTACCTTCAGCTGGTAGATCACTCGGTGCTGCGTGTTCTTTTTTCCGCTTCCCTTGTTGCTTATGGTGCATCCTCCATGAAAAATAGAAAACCAGATAGAAAAATAAGTTAATGCACAAGCAAGGAAGCATATATTGTTAGAATGAGGTAATAATCACTAGAAAGAAGTGAGTGAATTAGTATGACATGGATAAAAGTAAGTGTGCATTCTAAGTTTCGCACGGTTTAGAACACACACTAATATAAAAAGCTATGTCACAGTTACATAAAAGGAACATGTACTTTACTCATTCTAGTGTGCTTGAGATGCTTCAAAGAAAACGTGTAAGTTAAGACCATCAAACAAGTCATAAAGAAGTATGAAAGCATTCAAACCAAAAATCAAGCAATTGTGAATTAGATAATGAATGGACATTGATTGATGTGCAAGGAAACTTAATGGACCAAATGATATATAAAACTTACACGTCAATCAATGACACACCTTGAATTTGGGCTCACATCACCTAGTGGACATAAGATGGGAAGTATGGTTGCTATGCAATGTAGTAAAAGAAAACTATAGGTGTGTTCATACCTTGGACCGAGCTGTACTGTCCGGGTTGGACGAGGATAAAGTGGCTGACCTCTTGTAAGGTTGTTTTCACCAGCCTCTTTCCAAAGAGCTCGGCCAAAATCACCATAAAGGCCCAAACAGGCCCAGGACAGAAGGACACAGCCCACCTCAAAGGCGGCTGGCCACAAGATAGATGATCTCACCAAAGATAAGATAAGATAACAAACTTATCTTAAGCGAGGTCACTCAACACTACTATAAATACACTGGAGTACCCAGGTATAACTCATACTCTGATTCTACACAAAAAATCTGCCTAAAGCACGTGCTAACTAAAGCATCAGAGTCCCTTGCAGGTACCAACAACATCTCCGCATTCAGTAAGTTAGACACAAAAATTCTGACCACATCAGAAGATCTCATCTGAGATCGACCTTCAATTTCAGGTAACCCTCGGAACATTGGCACCGTTGCCAGTGAACCTGGAAGTCATCCCATCATCATGGCGGACAACCAAATAAGAACACGGACGCTACATCCAAGGACACACTTCGAAACGGGGAGGACAAGCAACCCCCAAACATAGAAATCTTAGAAGCTGTCCGTAAACAACAGAATCGCCTTAAACAACTTGAACAAAAAGCCGACCGGCAGCCGGAGGCCGAGCGAAACCTTCGTAGAGAAACAAGAAGGCATCGAGAGCTGGAAGATAAGCTCCTCAAACTCGAAGCCAACCTTAAAAATAAAACTGCTCGGCCCAATCATGAAGATACCTCCCATAAAGACCAAGACCCATTCACCAAAGAAATCATGAAAGCTAAAGTCGCAAAAGATTTTAAAGCTCCGGACATGACCCCCTACGATGGCACATCCGACCCAAGTCATCATCTCTTCAGGAGCTGGATGTACCTCACAGATGCCTTAGAGGTAGTCCGTTGCAAAGCTTTTCCGACCACCTTGACCAAGACGGCAATAAAGTGGTTCAACAGCTTGCCACCAAGGTCGATTGCAAGCTTTGATGACCTTGCCAAGAAGTTCCTAGCCAGGTTTTCCATTCAGAAAGACAAAACCAAGCACGCACCAAGCTTACTAGGGATTAAACAAGGAGATCGGGAGAGCCTTTGCAATTATATGGAAAGATTCAATAAAGCATGCCTTGACATACAGAATCTCTCTACAGAAACAGCAATTATGGGACTAATCAATGGTCTATGGGAAGGACCCTTCAGCCACTCTATATCTAAAAAACACCTAACATCTCTGAATGAAGTACAAGAGCAGGCGAAGAAATGCATCAATATGGAGGAAAACTCTCGATTAGGGGAAGCCTCAAAATCCGGATTCTCCTACCCACCTAGGAACAAGGATAAAGAGTCTAGGAAAAAAGAAGACCAACCTCTTGAGAAACCTAGGAAGTACCACAACTACACCCCTCTTCGGGTGTCTCTTGTGGGTGTTTACCGGGAGATATTGATAAAGCCCGTTTTTAGGGTTTATCTTGTGTTGAATTTAGAGTATTTTGATAAAATTTTCTCACATTTAGCCAATGAATTAGCATGATTTTGTTATCTCTCCCGTATTTGTGCTTGAATGTAAAAACATACTTTTTAAGCCTTTACTTTGGTAATTTTAATTTGTTCTTGATTCCATAAGATACCTAGATGTGTTTGCTAGTAATCTCAGGTTAAAATAGGCTAGGCATGGATCAAAGGAACAAGGAAGAAAGCATGCAAGTAGAGAGAAGCACAAAAAGCCAAAGAATTGATCTCGTCCAAGGACGCGCACGCGCACAAGGCGCTCGCGCGCACATTGCAATATCGACCAGGGACGTGTACGCGTACTGTGCGCGTCTGCGCCGAAGGCCGCACATGATTTTTTAATGAAACTCGTGCCCAGCGATTTCTGGGAAGCTATGGGGCCTATTGATGTGGTTACATTTTATAACCACCTATTCTTCCTTCTTGTGTGCAATTATTTTCTTTCTATGATTGTGATCCTAGATTTGCTTGATTCTATATGTCCATTTATCCTTTGTATTCATGCATTTATATGATTGAGGCCATTATTTCATTAGCTCACTCAACCAAATAGCCTACCTTTTATCATCCATTGTAACCAATTTTAAGCCTATGCTTAACCCAATTATTCTTCATTTTAGCACATTACAAGCCCTAAAGCGGAAAACAATGAAAGTCCCTTGTTTGGATCTTTGATTGGCTTAGGCTAGTGAGACTGCTTATTTTCAAGATTAGTGAGGATTGGGAACATTGGTTGGGATAAAAGGGATGTTTTATATTTTTATTTGGGAATTGGTGTATGCTCATGTATTGGTTAAATGTAAAATCTTATGCATTGATATTCTTGAAAGAAAAGAAAGAAAAATGATGAGAAAATCAAAAGAAAAACAAAAGGAAAAGAAAAAAAAGAAAAAAAATATGTAGTAAAGAAAGGAAAAGAAAAGCAATAAAAGGGGACAAAATACCCCAAAGTAAAGTTCGAATAAAATCAATGCATAAGTGTTGTGAAATGAAAAGAAAATGCATGAGTATGTGAAAAGTGAAATATGGGTAGTTAGGTTAGAATTCAATTGTATAGGTTACTATGTAGGTTAGGTGGGAAAGTTTAAGCTTATCAAAGGTCCAAACTCTAGTCCACTTATCCATATATGATCCTACCTTGACCCTAACCCCATTACAACTTATGAAAGACCTCGTGATGAATGTATGCATGCATGAATTAAGTGTTCATTATTAGAAGAAGATCAAATCTTGGAAAAACATGATTAGAAGAGAATTGAGTGAATTAACCCTTAAACACTTGAGTGAAAGGAGCGGATACACATCCAGTGAGGGTTCCCAAGCTCAATTACATGTTTTCACCACTATAATCTATATTTATGCAAGTTATGATTCTTTTTGATAATCCAATGCAATTATGGTTTGGACTTGATTCCTATTGCTCTAGCTCTTGTGCTTATACATGTTTTCTTGGGAATTGATTTGTTTGGGTCAAGCATTTTCATTCACTTTAGATAGTTGCATTTAGGTAGATTGCATGTAGTTTAGTTGCATTTAATAAATGCCATACCCCTTAGTTCCTTCTTATTTTAGCATGAAGACATGCTAAGGTTTAAGCGTGGAGAGGTTGATAAACCCCATTTTTAGGGTTTATCTTGTGTTGAATTTAGAGTATTTTGATAACATTTTCTCACATTTAGCCAATAAATTAGCATGGTTTTGTTATCTCTCCGGTATTTGTGCTTGAATGTAAAAACATGCTTTTTAAGCCTTTACTTTGGTAATTTTAATTCGTCCTTGATTCCATAAGATGCCTTGATGTGTTTTCTAGTAATCTCAGGTTAAAATAGGCTAGGCATGGATCAAAGGAATAAGGAAGGAAGCATGCAAGTAGAGAGAAGCACAAAAAGCCAAAGAATTGATCTCGTCCAAGGACGCGCACGCGCACAATGCGCTCGCGCGCACATTGCAATATCGACCAGGGATGCATACGCGTACTGTGTGTGTCCGTGCCGAAGGCCACACGTGATTTTTTAATGAAACTCGTGCCCAGCGATTTCTGGGAAGCTATGGGGCCCAGTGCAACCAACTTTGGCGCCAAAATGCATTAAAAGGACCAAGGATTGAAGGGGAAGGGATCTTTTCAATCATTAGAGTTCATTCATTCACATTAGTTTAGTTTTAGAGTTAGTTTCTAGAGAGAGAAGCTCTCACTTCTCTCTAGAATTAGGATTAGGTTTAGGTTAATCTCTCTTCTTAGATCTAGGATTAATTCATGCTTTGATTTACTTTTCCTATATCAATTCTTACTCTTTTATTCTTCCTCTCTCTAGTTATGTACTTTAATTCTTGCAATTCTTCATTTTGTTGTGGATCTAGTGTTGTTCTTTTGTTTTTTTTTCAATAATGCAATTTGAGGTAATTCATGATAACTGTGATTTCCTTGATTGTTGTTGTTAATCCTTTGTTTTCTTTCTTGTTGTGATTTACTATATTTCTCTTTTGTACCTTTCAAGTGTTTGATGAAATGCTTGGGAGAATGTTAGAATAGAATTTTATGTTCTTGGCTTGGGAAGATAACTTAGGAACTCTTGAGTTACTAATATCCAAGTGATTGATAGTTGATAGCCATTGACTCTAGCCTTCATTAATTCAATTAGTGAACTAGGATTTATGGACTTGGATTGATATAACTCACTTGACTTTCCTTTGCTATTAGCTAGAGGATGACTTAGTGAGATTGATCCTTGCTACTATCATGATTGTGATTAGTGATAATAATATAGGTCCTTGATCATCAAACCTTGCCAAGACCATTTTGTTAATAAAATTTCATTTCCATTTACTTTTCATATTTCTCATCTAAAACCCCAAAATAAACAAGTTCATAACCAATAACAAGAACACTACCCTGCAAGTCCTTTGAGAGACGACTGATGAGCGGATATTTTATACGCTTTTTGGGGGTAATTTCATGTAGATTTTAGCATGTTTTAATTAGTTTTTAGTTAAATTTTATTAGTTTTTAGGCAAAAATCATATTTCTGGACTTTACTATGAGTTTGTGTATTTTTCTGTGATTTCAGGTATTTTCTGGCTGAAATTGAGGGAGCTGAGCAAAAATCTGAGTTAGGCTGAAAAAGGACTGCTGATGTTGTTGGATTCTGACCTCCCTGCACTCGAAATGGATTTTCTAGAGCTATAGGAGTCCAATTGGCGCGCTCTCAACGGAGTTGGAAAGTAGACATCCAGGGCTTTCCAGAAATATATAATAGTCTATACTTTGCGCGAAGATAGACGACGTAACTTGGCGTTGAACGCCAAGTACATGCTGCTGTCTGGAGTTAAACGCCAGAAACACGTCATGATCTGGAGTTGAACGCCCAAAACACGTCATAACTTGGAGTTCAACTCCAAGAAAAGCCTCAGCTCGTGGATAGCTTTAGTCTCAGCCCCAGCACACACCAAGTGGGCCCCAGAAGTGGATTTCTGCACCAATTATCTTAGTTTACTCATATTCTGTAAACCTAGGTTACTAGTTTACTATTTAAACAACTTTTAGAGAATTATTTTGCACCTCATGACATTTTCATATCTGAACTACATACTTTTTGACGGCATGAGTCTCTAAACTCCATTGTTGGGGGTGAGGAGCTCTGCAGCGTCTCGATGAATTAATACAATTACTTTGTTTTCCATTCAAACACGCTTGTTCTTATCTAAGATGTTCATTCGCACTTAATTATGGAGAAGGTGATGATCCGTGACACTCATCACCTTCCTCAATCCATGAACGTGTGCCTGACAACCACCTCCGTTCTACATCAGATTGAATGAGTATCTCTTAGATTCATTACTCAGAATCTTCGTGGTATAAGCCGGATTGATGGCGGCATTCATGAGAATCCGGAAAGTCTAAACCTTGTCTGTGGTATTCTGAGTAGGATTCTGGGATTGAATGACTGTGACGAGCTTTAAACTCCTGAAGGCTGGGCGTTAGCGACAAACGCAAAAGAATCAATGGATTCTATTCCAACCTGATTGAGAACCGACAGATGATTAGCCGTGCTGTGACAGAGCATAGGAACGTTTTCACTGAGAGGATGGGAAGTAGCCATTGACAACGGTGACACCCTACATAGAGCTTGCCATGGAAGGGACTTTGCGTGTGGAAAAGGATTTCAAGGAAGAGTTGAAGTTCAGAGGACAAAGCATCTCCAAAACTCCAACATATTTCTCATTACTGCACAACAAGTAACGCTTTTATTCTCTTTTATTTTTCCAATCTAATAATTCCAACTGATAATTTTAATTAATATCCTGACTAAGAATAATAAGATAAACATAGATTGATTCAAACCAATAATCTCCGTGGGATCGACCCTTACTCACGTAAGGTATTACTTGGACGACCCAGTGCACTTGCTGGTTAGTTGTGCGGATCACAAATTCGTGCACCAAGTTTTTGGCGCCGTTGCCGGGGATTGTTGAGTTTGAACAATTGAAGGCTTATTTTATTTCTTAGATTAGGAATAATTTATTTTTATTGTTATAGAGTCATTAAATCTTGATAGGATAGTTTCTTTTCAAAAATTTCTTTTCAAAATATATTATTTTTCTTTATTAATTGCTAATTTTCGTGAGTTTAGTGTCTTATTCTAAGATTGGTGTTAATTGCATATTTCACAATTTTCTTTAAATTTTCAGACTTGTGTTCTTTGTTCTTCATTGATCTTCAAGTTGTTCTTGTTTTGTGTCTTTTCTTGTTTTTCTTGTGCTTTTTCAAAACATTAATTTTCAAAAATTTATATTTTTATCTATAAATATAATACATTTTTAAAACCAACATTGAAGTTACTGCCCAATTGGCTGGAGCATTGGTAGTTGTTCTTGATAATTGGGTATCTTCTTTGGAATCTTTTTCAAAAATAATTTTTCTTTGATTGAATCTTGTGCCAAACTTTAAGTTTGGTGTTTTCTTGTTAATCTTTTTATAATTTTCGAAAATTTTATTAAAGTTTTCCAAAAATCTTAAGTTTGGTGTTCTTCCTTTTGTTCTTGGTGTTCTTGTGAATCTTCAAGGTGTTCTTGAGTTTTTCTTGTGTCTTGATCTTAAAATTTTTAAGTTTGGTATTCCTTGGTGTTTTCCCTCCAAAAATTTTCGAAAATAAGGAGCATTAGATCTAAAAATTTTAAGTCTTGTGTCTTTTGTGTGTTTTTCTCTTTCATCACAAAATTCAAAATTCAAAAAAAAAAATTATATTCTCTAACTAATTTTGAACTACTTTTTTCGAAAATTTTATATAAAAATTCAAATTTCAATTTCAAAATATTTCCAATTTCTTTTATTTATTTCGTTTTTTTATTTTATTTTATAAAAAATTAATTCAAAAAAAATATAATATCAATATATAAATTATCCCTTGTATTCCATCATGGAAGCAAGTAGGAATGAACAGTCCAGGAGGACTCTGGGGTCATATGCTAACCCCACTACTGCTTCATATGGGAGTAGTATCTGTATACCCTCCATTGGAGTTAGTAGCTTTGAGTTGAATCCTCAGCTCATTATCATGGTGCAGCAAAACTGTCAGTATTCTGGTCTTCCACATGAAGAACCTACAGAGTTTCTGGCACAATTTTTGCAAATTGCTGACACAGTACATGATAAGGAAGTGGATCAGGATGTCTACAGATTATTACTGTTTCCATTTGCTGTAAAAGATCAAGCTAAGAGGTGGTTAAATAACCAGCCTAAGAACAGCATAAAAACATGGAAGCAGCCGTCAGAAAAATTCCTGAATCACTATTTCCCTCCAAAACGGATGACACAGCTAAGGCTAAGTATCCAAGGCTTCAAACAAGGAGATAATGAATCTCTTTATGATGCCTGGGAGAGATACAGAGAGATGCTAAGAAAATGCCCCTCTGAAATGTTTTCAGAATGGGTGCAATTAGACATCTTCTACTATAGGCTTACAGAAAAAGCTCAGATTTCTCTAGACCACTCAGCTGGTGGATCTATACATATGAGAAAAACAATTGAAGAAGCTCAAGAGCTTATTGATACAGTAGCTAGAAATCAACATCTGTACCTAGGCAGTGAATCTTCCATGAAAGAAGAAGCTAAAACAGTAACTGCTGAACTCAGTCTGGTGGATCAGGCTAATGAATTCAATCAGCAATTAGACTTTCTAACTCAGCAGCTAGCCGAATTCAAGGAAATATTACAGAAAACAAGAATGGCTAACAGGAATATGGAAGTACAATTAAAGCAGACAGAAAAGTAACTGTCAAAACAAATAGCAGAAGAATGCCAAGCAGTTCAATTAAGAAGTGGGAAAACATTAAATACCTCACTTCAAAGCAGCAGGAAACCAAGAAATGAACAAATGGTTACTCAAAATCCCTCTGAGGACAGTCAGAGCCCAGAGAGGAATAAAGCTGGCGCTGAACGCCCAGACCATGCTCATTCCTGGCGTTCAACGCCAGAAACAAGCATGAATCCGGCGTTGAACGCCCAAAGGGAGCATGGTTCTGGCGTTCAAACGCCAGTAACAAACAAGGAGGTGGCGTCTAATGCCACTCCAGCTTCCACCCCTGGCATTCAAATGCCAGTGGGGGATCAGTCACATACAAGTGCTGATGACAACCCTTCTAAACAGGCTTCCCAACCCACTTCTGTAGGTAATAAACCTGCAGCAACTAAGGTTGAGGAATACAAAGCCAAAATGCCTTATCCTCAAAAACTCCGCCAAGCGGAACAGGATAAGCAATTTGCCCGCTTTGCAGACTATCTCAGGACTCTTGAAATAAAGATTCCGTTTGCAGAAGCACTTGAGCAAATACCATCTTATGCTAAGTTCATGAAAGAGATCTTAAGTCATAAGAAGGATTGGAGGGAAACTAAAAAATTTTACCTCACTGAAGAATGCAGTGCAGTCATCCTGAAAAGCTTACCTAAGAAGCTTAAAGATCCTGGGAGCTTTATGATACCATGCACATTAGAGGGCACTTGCACCAAGCAAGCTTTATGTGATCTTGGGGCAAGTATCAACCTAATACCTGCATCTACTATCAGAAAGCTTGGTTTAACTGAAGAAATCAAACCAACCAGGATATGTCTTCAACTTGCTGATGGCTCCATTAAATACCCATCAGGCGTGATTGAGGACATGATTGTCAAGGTTGGGCCATTTGCCTTTCCTACTGACTTTGTGGTGCTGGAAATGGAGGAGCACAAGAGTGCAACTCTCATTCTAGGAAGACCTTTCCTAGCTACTGGCCGAACCCTCATTGACGTCCAAAAAGGGGAAGTAACCTTGAGAGTCAATGAGGAGGAGTTCAAGATGAATGTTGTCAAAGCCATGCAACATCCAGACACCCCAAACGACTGCATGAGTGTTGATATTATTGACTCTCTGGTAAGAGAGGTCAATATGGCTGAGAGTCTCGAATCAGAGCTAGAGGACATCTTTAAAGATGTTCAGCCTGACTTGGAGGAATCAGAGAGAATAGTAAAACCTCTGAAAACTCCTCAGGAAGAGGAGAAACCTCCTAAACCCGAGCTCAAACCACTACCACCATCCCTGAAATATGCATTTCTGGGAGAAGGTGACACTTTTCCTGTAATCATAAGCTCTGCTTTAGGGCCACAGGAAGAGAAAGCATTAATTCAAGTGCTAAGGACACACAAGACAGCTCTTGGGTGGTCCATCAGTGATCTCAAGGGCATTAGCCCAGCCAGACCCGAGCTCAAACCACTACCACCATCCCTGAAATATGCATTTCTGAGATAAGGTGACACTTTTTCTGTAATCATAAGCTCTGCTTTAGGGCCACAGGAAGAGAAAGCATTAATTCAAGTGCTAAGGACACACAAGACAGCTCTTGGGTGGTCCATCAGTGATCTCAAGGGTATTAGCCCAGCCAGATGCATGCACAAGATCTTACTGGAGGGTGACGCCAAGCCAGTGGTCCAACCACAAAGGCGGCTGAACCCAGCCATGAAGGAAGTAGTGCAGAAAGAGGTCACTAAGCTACTAGAGGCTGGAATTATTTATCCTATTTCTGATAGCCCCTGGGTGAGCCCTGTCCAAGTTGTCCCTAAGAAAGGCGGCATGACAGTGGTTCATAATGAAAAAAATGAACTGGTTCCTACAAGAACAGTTACTGGGTGGCGTATGTGTATTGATTACAGAAGGCTCAATACAGCTACCAGAAAGGATCATTTTCCTTTACCATTCATAGACCAGATGCTGGAAAGACTGACAGGTCATGAATACTACTGCTTCCTGGATGGATATTCAGGTTATAATCAAATTGCAGTAGATCCAAAAGATCAAGAGAAAACAGCATTCACATGTCCATCTGGAGTATTTGCATACAGAAGGATGCCATTTGGCCTGTGTAATGCACCTGCAACCTTTCAAAGGTGCATGCTTTCAATTTTCTCTGATATGGTGGAAAAATTTCTGGAAGTCTTCATGAATGACTTTTCAGTGTTTGGAGACTCATTCAGCTCCTGCCTTAACCATTTAGCACTTGTTCTAAAGAGATGCCAAGAGACTAACCTGGTTTTAAACTGGGAGAAGTGTCACTTTATGGTGACTGAAGGAATTGTCCTTGGGCACAAAATCTCGAACAAGGGAATAGAGGTGGATCAAGCTAAAGTTGAAGTAATTGAAAAATTACCACCACCCGCCAATGTTAAGGCAATCAGAAGCTTTCTGGGGCATGCAGGATTCTATAGGAGGTTTATAAAGGATTTTTCAAAAATCGCCAAACCTCTGAGCAACCTGCTAGCTGCTGACACGCCATTTATCTTTGATAAAGAGTGTCTGCAGGCATTTGAGACTCTGAAAGCTAAGTTGGTTACAGCACCAATCATCTCTGCACCAGACTGGACATTGCCATTTGAATTGATGTGTGATGCCAGTGACCATGCCATTGGTGCAGTGTTGGGACAAAGGCATGACAAGCTTCTGCACGTCATTTACTATGCCAGCCGTGTTTTAAATGACGCACAGAAGAATTACACAACCACAGAAAAAGAGCTTCTTGCAGTGGTTTACGCCATTGACAAATTCAGATCCTATTTAGTAGGATCAAAAGTGATTGTGTATACTGATCATGCTGCTCTTAAATATCTACTCACAAAGCAGGATTCAAAGCCCAGACTTATAAGATGGGTGTTGCTTCTGCAAGAGTTTGATATAGAAATAAGAGACAGAAAAGGGACAGAGAATCAAGTAGCAGATCACCTGTCCCGAATAGAACCAGTAGAAGGGGCGTCCCTCCCTCTCACTGAGATCTCTGAAACCTTTCCGGATGAGCAACTCTTTGCCATCCAGGAAGTGCCATGGTTTGCAGATATTGCAAACTACAAGGCAGTGAGATTCATACCCAAAGAATATAGTAGACAGCAAACAAAGAAGCTGATCACTGATGCAAAGTATTATCTTTGGGATGAGCCGTATCTCTTTAAGAGATGTGCAGACGGAGTAATTCGTAGATGTGTGCCTAAGGAAGAAGCACAGAAGATCCTATGGCGCTGCCACGGATCACAGTATGGAGGACATTTTGGAAGTGAGCGAACAGCCACAAGAGTCCTCCAATGTGGCTTTTACTGGCCTACTCTCTATAAAGACTCCCAAGTGTTTGTACTTAATTGTGACAGTTGCCAAAGATCTGACAATCTACCTCACAGTTATGCCATGCCTCAACAAGGGATCTTGGAGATTGAGTTGTTTGATGTATGGGGCATTGACTTCATGGGACCCTTCCCACCATCATACTCAAACACTTATATTCTGGTGGCAGTGGATTATGTATTCAAATGGGTAGAGGCTATTGCAACACCCACCAATGACACTAAAACAGTGTTAAAATTCCTCCAGAAACACATCTTCAGCAGATTTGGTATCCCTAGAGTATTAATCAGTGATGGGGGCACTCATTTCTGCAATAAACAGCTTTACTCTGCTTTGGTTCGTTATGGAGTTAGCCACAGGGTAGCTACTCCATATCACCCACAGACTAATGGGCAAGCTGAAGTCTCAAATAGAGAACTCAAAAGAATCCTTGAACGGACTGTAATTAACCGTAGAAGGGATTGGGCAAGGAGCTTGGATGATGCTCTGTGGGCATACAGAACAGCATTCAAGACCCCTATAGGGACCTCCCCATACCAGCTTGTATATGGAAAGGCATGTCACTTGCCAGTGGAACTGGAACACAAGGCCTACTGGGCAACCAAATTCCTGAACCTTGATGCCAAGTTAGCTGGAGAAAAACGTTTACTCCAGCTAAATGAGTTAGAGGAGTTTAGACTCAATGCTTTCGAGAATACAAAGATTTACAAGGAGAAAGCGAAAAGATGGCATGATAAGAAATTGTCATCTAGAGTCTTTGAGCCGGGGCAGAAAGTTCTGCTATTTAATTCTAGGCTTAAATTATTCCCCGGGAAATTAAAATCCCGGTGGAGAGGTCCATATGTAATTACAAGTGTATCACCATATGGATACGTAGAGCTTCAGGATAATGACTCTAACAAAAAGTTCATTGTTAATGGACAGAGAATTAAACATTATCTTGAAAGTAACTTCGAGCAAGAATGCTCAAAACTGAGACTTCATTAGAGCTCAGTGGTAGTCCAGCTAAAGACAATAAAGAAGCGCTTGCTGGGAGGCAACCCAGCCATTTACAAAGTTTATTTACTAATTAAATAAATTTCCTTTTTTTACAGGTATGTGTCCAAGTATCTTCAAAGGGTAAAAATAGCAATTGATTGAATTCACAGAGTTACAGGGAAATTTGGAAGCTCACTGGCATGAAAAAGCCAGTAAGAAACATTTTGGGCGTTGAACGCCCAAAAGAAGCACCCACTGGGCGTTCAACGCCAGTAAGGGTAGCCATCTGGGCGTTAAACGCCAGAAAGGAGCATCTTCTGGGCGTTGAACGCCAGAAAGAAGCACCTTCTGGGCGTTTAACGCCAGATTGTTAGCATCCTGGGCGTTCAGAAAAACGCCCAGTGACAAAGGACTTCCTGGCGTTCAACGCCAGAAAGAAGCATCAGCTGGGCGTTAAACGCCCAGGAGAAGCAGCCTTTGGGTGTTAAACGCCCTAAACATGCATCGTTTGGGCGTTTAACGCCAGGATGGTGGGGAGGAGGTAAAATTCGTTTTTCTTTACAATTTTTCTAAATTTTTATGTTTCAATTCATGATTTCTTGCATAAACATGTTTCAAAATGTCATCCTTCAAAATCAAATTAGTTTTCTAAGAACCCTAATTTATAAAATCTCTTTTTCAAAAATATCAAATGTATCTTAATTCATAAACACAAATCTTTTTCCAATCCAATTCTTTTTCAAATATTTTTAATTTCTTCTCATATCTTTTTCAACTCATCTTATCTTTTTTTCGAAACTGCCTCTCCTTCTACTCCTCTTCTTTCCTTTCTTTTGCTTGAGGACAAGCAAACCTCTAAGTTTGGTGTGATTTGCCATGATCACTGAGCTAAAACTCATTAAGATCATGGCACCTAAGAGAACAGGAAGAGCAAGGATGTGAACTTAAGGGAGCTGAAGTGTCAGAAATTAATTCTTGAAGGCACCCCACAGACTAGAGGAACATCCACTTCCCAAAATACAGGTTGTTAAGTTCTAATTCTAGCTTTAACTCTGTGATAGTATTATTATAGGATTTTACCTTAGAAGTTATATAGGAGTAGTAGTAATTAGCATATCTATTTTGGCTTTATTTCCAATTAAGTTATAACTTATTTTTCTCATCATCATCAAACATGAATAAAATAGTAGATTTGTAGAATAAAGAGGCAATTTAATTTTTTCGAGTTCTTAATAAGGAAAATTCTAATTATTTATATGTGGTGGCAATACTTTTTGTTCTCTGAATGAATGCTTGAACAGTGCATAACTTGTACTTTGAATTTGATGAATATTGGCTCCTGAAAGAATGAGGAACACGAAAAATATTATTGATGATCTGAAAAATCATGAAATTGATTCTTGAAGCAAGAAAAAGCAATCAAAAAAAAGAAGGAGCAGTAGAAAAAGCCGATAGCCCTTAAAACCAAAAGGCAAGGGTAAAAAGGATCCAAGGCTTTGAGCATTAATGGATAGGAGGGCCCAAGGAAATAAATCCAGGCTTAAGCGGCTAAATCAAGCTGTCCCTAACCATGTGCTTGTGGCATGCAAGTCCAAGTGAAGAGCTTGAGACTGAGTGGTTAAAGTCGTGATCCAAAGCAAAAGAGTGTGCTTAAGAACTCTGGACACCTCTAATTGGGGACTCTAGCAAAGCTGAGTCACAATCTGAAAAGGTTCACCCAATTATGTGTCTATGGCATTTATGTATCCGGTGGTAATACTGGAAAACAAAGTGCTTAGGGCCACGGCCAAGGCTCATAAAGTAGCTGTGTTCAAGAATCAACATACTAAACTAGGAGAATCAATAATACTATCTGAATTCTGAGTTCCTATGGATGCCAACCATTCTGAATTTCAAAGGATAAAGTGAGATGCCAAAACTGTTCAGAAGCAAAAAGCTACTAGTCCCGCTCATCTAATTAGAATCTGAGCTTCACTTGAAACTCTGAGATATTATTGTTTCTTAATTTCTTTTCATCCTATTTTATTTATCTAGTTGCTTGAGGACAAGCAACAGTTTAAGTTTGGTGTTGTGATGAGCAGATATTTTATACGCTTTTTTGGGGGTAATTTCATGTAGATTTTAGCATGTTTTAATTAGTTTTTAGTTAAATTTTATTAGTTTTTAGGCAAAAATCATATTTTTGGACTTTACTATGAGTTTGTGTATTTTTCTGTGATTTCAGGTATTTTCTGGCTGAAATTGAGGGAGCTGAGCAAAAATCTGAGTTAGGCTGAAAAAGGACTGCTGATGCTGTTGGATTCTAACCTCCCTACACTCGAAATGGATTTTCTGGAGCTACAGAAGTCCAATTGGCGCGCCCTCAACGGCGTTGGAAAGTAGACATCCAGGGCTTTCCAGCAATATATAATAGTCCATACTTTGCGCGAAGATAGACGACGTAACTTGGCGTTGAACGCCAAGTACATGCTGCTGTCTGGAGTTAAACGCCAGAAACACGTCATGATCCGGAGTTGAACGCCCAAAACACGTCATAACTTGGAGTTCAACTCCAAGAAAAGCCTCAGCTCGTGGATAGCTTTAGTCTCAGCCCCAGCACACACCAAGTGGGCCCCAGAAGTGGATTTCTGCACCAATTATCTTAGTTTACTCATATTCTGTAAACCTAGGTTACTAGTTTACTATTTAAACAACTTTTAGAGAATTATTTTGTACCTCATGACATTTTCAGATCTGAACTACATACTTTTTGACGGTATGAGTCTCTAAACTCCATTGTTGGGGGTTAGGAGCTCTGCAGCGTCTCGATGAATTAATACAATTACTTTGTTTTCCATTCAAACACGCTTGTTCTTATCTAAGATGTTCATTCGCGCTTAATTATGGAGAAGGTGATGATCCGTGACACTCATCACCTTCCTCAATCCATGAACGTGTGCCTGACAACCACCTCCGTTCTACATCAGATTGAATGAGTATCTCTTAGATTCATTACTCAGAATCTTCGTGGTATAAGCCGGATTGATGGCGGCATTCATGAGAATCCGGAAAGTCTAAACCTTGTCTGTGGTATTCTGAGTAGGATTCTGGGATTGAATGACTGTGACGAGCTTCAAACTCCTGAAGGCTGGTGATGAGCGGATAATTTATACGCTTTTTGGCATTGTTTTTAGTATGTTTTTAGTATGATCTAGTTAGTTTTTAGTATATTTTTATTAGTTTTTAGTTAAAATTCACTTTTCTGGACTTTACTATGAGTTTGTGTGTTTTTCTGTGATTTCAGGTATTTTCTGGCTGAAATTGAGGGATCTGATCAAAATCTGATTTAGAGGCTGAAAAGGACTGCAGATGCTGTTGGATTCTGACCTTCCTGCACTCGAAGTGGATTTTCTGGAGTTACAGAAGCCCAATTGGCGCGTTCTCAACGGCGTTGGAAAGTAGACATCCTGGGCTTTCCCGCAATATATAATAGTCCATACTTTGTCCGAGATTTGATGACCCAAACCGGCGTTGCAAATCAGCCTCAGAATTTTCAGCGTTTAACGCTGGAACTGGCATAAAAATTGGAGTTAAACGCCCAAACTGGCATGAAAGCTGGCGTTTAACTCCAGAAAAGGTCTCTACACATGAAAGCTTCAATGCTCAGCCCAAGCACACACTAAGTGGACCCAGAAGTGGATTTTTACATCATTTACTCATTTCTGTATACCCTAGGTTACAAGTTCACTATTAATAGGATCTTTTGACATTGTATCTGTACCTCATGACACTTTACACGTTTCTTGGTGTATTTCTTACAGCATGAGTCTCTAAACCCCATGGTTGGGGGTGAGGATCTCTGTTGTGTCTTGATGGATTAATGCAATTACTACTGTTTTTCATTCAATCATGCTTGCTTCCATTCTAAGATATTACTTGTTCTTAAACCGGATGAATGTGATGATCCGTGACACTCATCATCATTCTCAACTATGAACGTGTGCCTGACAACCACCTCCGTTCTACCTTAGATTAAGTAGATATCTCTTGGATTCTTTAATCAAAACCTTCGTGGTATAAGCTAGAACTGATGGCGGCATTCAAGAGAATCCGGAAGGTCTAAACCTTGTCTGTGGTATTCTGAGTAGGATTCAATGATTGAATGACTGTGACGAGCTTCAAACTCCTGAGGGCGGGGCGTTAGTGACAGACGCAAAAGAATCACTGGATTCTATTCCGGCCTGATTGAGAACCGACAGATGGATAGCCGTGCCGTGACAGGGTGCGTTGAATATTTCCACTGAGAGGATGGGAGGTAGCCACTGACAACAGTGAAACCCTTGCATACAGCTTGCCATGGAAGGAGCCTTGTGTGTTTGATGAAGAAGACAGTAGGAAAGCAGAGATTCAGAAGGCCGAGCTTCTCCAAAGCCTCAACCTATTCTCCATTACTGCAAAACAAGTACTTATTTCATGTTCTTTTGCTTTTCACAATCAATCCTGATAATTTCTGATATCCTGACTAAGATTTACAAGATAACCATAGCTTGCTTCAAGCCGACAATCTCCGTGGGATCGACCCTTACTCACGTAAGGTATTACTTGGACGACCCAGTGCACTTGCTGGTTAGTTGTGCGAAGTTGTGTAATGCCATGGAATTGAACCACCAAGTTTTTGGAGTTCATGACCAGGGATTATGAGAGTTGTGAAAAGTATTGTTCACAATTTCGCGCACCAGTCGTCCAAGTAATACCTTACGTGAGTAAGGGTCGATCCCACGGAGATTGTTAGCATTGAAGCAAGCTATGGTCATCTTGTAAATCTTAGTCAGGCAAACTCAAATATATATGACGATGAACGAAAATAATATAAAAGATAAAGATAGTGATACTTATGTATATCATTGGTGTAAGAGCTTCAGACAAGTGTATGAAGATGCCTTCCCTTCCGTCTCTCTGCTTTCCTACTGCCTTCATTCAATCCTTCTTACTCCTTTCCATGGCAAGCTCGTGTAAGGTTTCACTGTTGTCAGCAGCTACCTCCTATCCGCGCAGTGAAAGCTAATGCACACACTCTGTCACAGTGCTGCCAATCACCGGTTTGGTTCCCTCCCCTACCGGAATAGAATCACTCTTTTGCGTCTGTCACTAACGCCTAGTAGGTTACAGGTTTGAAGCACGTCACAGTCATTCAGTCATTGAATCCTACTCAGAATACCACAGACAAGGTTAGACCTTCCGGATTCTCTTGAATGCTGCCATCAGTTCTTGCCTATACTACGAAGACTCTGATCTCACGGAATGGTTGGCTCGTTTGTCAGGCGAGCACTCGGTTGTCAGGCGATCAACCATGCATCGTGCAATCAGGAATCCAAGAGATATTCACTAAGCCTCAGATGCTTGTAGAACAAGAGTGGTTGTCAGTCACCTTGTTCATGAGTAAGAATGGTGATGGGCGTCAATCATCACCTTCATCATGTTGAAGAACAAGTGATATCTTGGATAAAGAACAAGCGGAATTGCATGGAAGAACAATAGTAATTGCATTAATACTCGAGGTACAGCAGAGCTCCACACCTTAATCTATGGTGCGTAGAAACTCCACCGTTGAAAATACATAAGAACAAGGTCTAGGCATGGCCGAATGGCCAGCCTCCCAAAGAGGGTTCAATCCTCAAAACATGATCGAAAGATTCTTTTTAATACAATAGTAAAAGGTCCTACTTATAGAAAACTAGTACATAGATGAGTAAATGACATAAAAATCCACTTCCGGGCCCACTTGGTGTGTGCTTGGGCTGAGCAATGAAGCAATTTCGTGTAGAGACTCTCCTTGGAGTTAAACGCCAGCTTTAGTGCCAGTTTGGGCGTTTAACTCCCAATTAGGTGCCAGTTCCGGCGTTTAACGCTGGAATTTCTTGAGGTGACTTTGAACGCCGGTTTGGGCCATCAAATCTTGGGCAAAGTATGGACTATTATATATTGCTGGAAAGCCCAGGATGTCTACTTTCCAACGCCGTTGAGAGCGCGCCAATTGGGCTTCTGTAGCTCCAGAAAATCCACTTCGAGTGCAGGGAGGTCAGAATCCAACAGCATCTGCAGTCCTTTTGAGTCTCTGGATCAGATTTTTGCTCAGGTCCCTCAATTTCAGCCAGAAAATACCTGAAATCACAGAAAAACACAAACTCATAGTAAAGTCCAGAAAAGTGAATTTTAACTAAAAACTAATAAAAATATACTAAAAACTAACTAGATCATACTAAAAATATACTAAAAACAATGCCAAAAAGCATACAAATTATCCGCTCGTCACAACACCAAACTTAAATTGTTGCTTGTCCCCAAGCAACTGAAAATCAAATAAGATAAAAAGAAGAGAATATGCAATGAACTCCAAAACATCTATGAAGATCAGTATTAATTAGATGAGCGGGGCTTTTAGCTTTTGCCTCTGAATAGTTTGGCATCTCACTCTATCCCTTGTAATTCAGAATGATTGGCTTCTTTAGGAACTTAGAATCCAGATAGTGTTAATGATTCTCCTAGTAAAGTATGATGATTCTTGAACATAGCTATTTATTGAGTCTTGGCTGTGGCCCAAAGCACTCTGTCTTCCAGTATTACCACCGGATACATACATGCCACAGACACATAATTGGGTGAACCTTTTCAGATTGTGACTCAGCTTTGCTAAAGTCCCCAATTAGAGGTGTCCAGGGTTCTTAAGCACACTCTTATTTGCCTTGGATCACAACTTTATTTCTTTCTTTTTCTCTTTTTTTTTCTTTTTCTCTTTTTTTTTCTTTTTTTTTTCTGCTTTTTCTTGCTTCAAGAATCATTTTTAATGATTTTTCAGATCCTCAATAACATGTCTCCTTTTTCATCATTCTTTCAAGAGCCAACATTCATGAACCACAAATTCAAAAGACATATGCACTGTTCAATCATACATTCAGAGAACAAAGGTGTTGCCACCACATCAAAATAATTAAACTGTTATAAAATTCAAAATTCATGCAATTCTTTTCCTTTTCAATTAAGCACATTTGTAATTCAAGAAAGGTGATGGATTCATAGGACATTCATAACTTTAAGGCATAGACACTAAGACACTAATGATCACAAGACACAAACATGGATAACCATAAGCATAAAAATCGAAAAACAGAAGAATAAAGAGCAAGGAAATCAAGGAACGGGTCCACCTTAGTGATGGCGGCTCTTCCTTCCTCTTGAAGGTCCTATGGAGTGCTTGAGCTCCTCAATGTCTCTTCCTTGTCTTTGTTGCTACTCCCTCATGATTCTTTGGTCTTCTCTAATTTCATGGAGGAGAATGGAGTGTTCTTGATGCTCCACCCTTAGTTGTCCCATGTTGGAACTCAATTCTCCTAGGGAGGTGTTTAGTTGCTCCCAATAGTTTTGTGGAGGAAAGTGCATCCCTTGAGGCATCTCAGGGATCTCATGATGAGAGGGGTCTCTTGGTGCTCCATCCTTTTCTTGGTAATGGGCTTATCCTCATCAATGGTGATGTCTCCTCTATGTCACTCCAACTGAATAACAGAGGTGACAATGAGATGAGGAAAGGCTAACCTTGCCAAGGTGGAGGTCTTGTCCGCCACCTTATAGAGTTCTTGGGCTATAACCTCATGAACCTTATTTCTTCTCCAATCATGATGCTATGAATCAGATGGCCCGGTCTATGGTAACTTCGGACCGGTTGCTAGTGGGAATGATTGAGCGTTGTATGAACTCTAACCATCCTCTAGCCACGGGCTTGAGGTCATGCTTCTCAATGAACCGGCTTTCCTCTTGAATCTTGCTTCCATTGTGCGCCCTCTTCACATATGGTTGTGAGGACTGGTCCACCTTTGATCAAAGTTGACCCTTCTAGTGTAAGGGTGCTCATCTCCTTGCATCATAGGCAAGTTGAACGCCACCCTCACACTCTCCGGAC